>NC_139678.1:114921035-115319836 GCF_964106915.1 Podarcis gaigeae | reverse complement strand
GTTCCCATTCCAGGGCTTTTGGAGATGGCAATGTTCCTTTGGAGGGGCGCTAAGGTCTGCCCCCAAGGGAACGGTTCTATAGAGCGGCACGACTCATGCCTCGTGTAAGGAAGTCCAAATCCTTGGATATTAACGCTGACTATCACTAACCTATTTCCAAACCATTAGGGGGAAAAAAATCTCAAATCCAAGTATTTTGGCACAGGCTTGCAGTCGCAGCGGAAGTAGGTCCAAGCGGATCCGGTTGGCACTTACTTCCGAGTAAACTTGAGCAGACTCGGCAGCATCTGGGGGCACCAGAGGGGAATCTGTTGCTCCGCTGCTGCTGAAGGCATGGACGTAGCGGGGGGCGGGGGCGGGCAGGGGGTAGCTGCCGGCCCTAAATCAGTCAAAACCAACACAAAACTGAGGTTCTGCCCGCCCTAACAAAAATCATGGCTGGAGGCCAGTCATACCTGGAAGAAGCTCTTCGATCTTTCACACCCCCCGTTGCCTTAGTTCGTTGGAACCTTTTCTATAGCAAGCAAAACTTTAGCAAGCAAAAGCTGGCGCACAACCTTTTCTAGAAAGAGGTGGGATGATCTGACTGCTACTTATAGTCACACGCACAGCGCGATCCTAAGCAAATTATGGAGAAGTTTGTCTTACTGTGTTCGGAGGGGACATCATCGAGTACGGTTGCAATCCTAAACGTACCCATTTAACTTAATTTTCAATGCTTGATGTTATATTATGTTTTTATACGTGTTGGGAGCCTCACAGAGGGTCTGGAGCAACCCCGCCAGATTTTTTTATTATTTTTATTATTTATTAATTAAATTAAATAATTGCTTCTGAGAAACCTTGTTTAGGTTCGCGTTGCCTCTAGCTTAGGACTTCAGCTTCAAATCTGAAATTACAGACACCGCCTTTGTTTTAATTTAGGGAAAATCCTGGAGCACAACCTGATCATTCTGATCGCTGGGAGAGGCAAAGAGCAGACAAAGAGCCCGCGCGATGTCTGCCTAAATGCAGCAGGAAAAGGGGCTTTAATGTGCAGGGAAATATATTGCAAAATATACGACTGCTTTCATGCCGTCTTAGGCCCTTGAAGGAAGAGGGGTCAAACAGAGTTCATGCGAGAGAAGGGAGGGGGTGGGCTCCCTCTCCTGCCAGTGTTTCCTATGAGAGGAGCACAGGTGGAAAAGGCATTGGAGTATAAGCCCAATCGTGGAACCTCGGGACTAAAGGTGCTGGCTTGAGCTCAGATGTCAAGAGAAGTGAAGGGCTAAGCCTGTTGCCCTCTCTATCTTGCCCCACATAACATCATAGCACTGATAGGGGGCACCAAGGCTCATCCAACCCCCTACAATGCAAGAGTTGCTGGCAGGTGACCATCTACCTCTGTTTTTTAAAAAATAACCACCATCTAAGGAGCATCCACCACCTTCTGAGGTTGTCCGTTCCACTTTCAAAGAGGCCACCCTAAAGTTCTTCCTAATGTTTAGTTGAAATCTCATCCTGCCTTTCTCTCTGTCATTGCTTCTGGTGTCTCCAGGCCAGTCCACAATAAGATCTCACTTAGTTGCAAGATGACAGGGGGTTAAGGGGCCGATTTGGCAGCATTACAGAGACTTGGGTGGCCAACTTTTTTGGGGTGTGTATGTGGACTTCACCCAGCTTTGCCCAGCTTGATATTCAGTACCCCATCTGTGCAGACTGGAGGACTGGGAGGTGGGATATTGCAGTCAATACATAGAGCTTCCATCTTCTTCATTAGGAAATCTGCCGACTTGGGAGCTGGGTGTGAGGGTCTGCATTTGGTGCTGGGTAAGAAAACAATGGTGCTGTAAGTGTACTCCGCCTCCAACTGCCCCCACAGGAGGTAGTTTACAATGTGGTTTTGGAGGATCCTATTAGGAGACTTCACTGTCCGTGTTGGGACGGCCTTGCTTAGTCCAGGGCAGGACTTCATGGCCACGATGACAACGATGGGGTGTCTCTGACTCCCCCAGTAGGAGTGAAATCCAACTGTGCCCTGTACTAGCAGTATAGAGGTGTAATCTGAAAACTATTTTATTTGCTCAGGACTTTGGGATATAGTGGGTATTATTACTGACTCTGCTGCTTCTTGTCTTCAAACTGTAGATGATAATGCTGTTTGTTTTTGTTTTTAAAAAAGTTTTATGATTGTATTTACATTGTGGGATATAAAACTGATGAAATGAAATAAAGTTGCTACACAAATGAAGTGTCTTGTGCTACTTTAAAGGTTAACTCTTCCCACTCTACAAATATAGGATTCTGTGACATAGGCATAGCCAGGATTTATGTTGGGGGCAGAACCTCAGTTAGTTAAGTATTGTACTGCTCAGAGTGGCTAGGGCAACCAGTAAGATGTGTGGGGTATAAATAGTAAAGCTATCGTTATGGAATGGGATGTCCCTGTTTTCATCGCAGAAATGTTGGAGGGTATGTAATCAAAAGGGGTTCACTGTGTGACAGGCTGTACAGCCAGCATATTCCTCATTTTGTTTCTCTGCAACTGCTCAAAAGCCCAGTTACCACAATGCTACAGCAGACCTACTGAAAATGGCTTGGTAGATACCTCACAATGGAACAATGACAAAGCAGGGGAGTGCTGAGATGTTTGGATTCACTTCAATACTCCTTGGCCAGGGCCAAGCCTAACTGCATAAAGAGCTCAAGCAGTTGCTTAGGGTGGCAATATTGTTAGGAATGCTGATGTAGCGCGATGCGCTCTGAAGAACTGAGAGGGGTCTTGGGAGTTCATGGAGCTCAGGGTAGAATTCTTAGTATCACCAGGTGAGGCTGGGAAAGACCCCTTCCTGAAACCCCAGAAAGCTGCTTCCAGTCAGCGTCGACAACACTGAACTATATGGACCAATGGCCTGACAGCTTCCTATGTTCATACATGGCACATCTTTAAAGGTAAAGGGACCCCTGACCATTAGGTCCAGTTGTGGCCGACTCTGGGGTTGCACGCTCATCTCTCTCTGTACGCTGAGGGAGTCGGTGTTTGTCCGCAGACAGCTTCATGTGGCCAGCATGACTAAGCTGCCTCTGGCGAACCAGAGCAGCACACGGAAACGCCATTTACCTTCCCGCCGGAGCGGTACCTATTTATCTACTTGCACTTTGACGTGCTTTCGAACTGCTAGGTTGGCAGGAGCAGAGACTGAACAACGGGAGCTCACCCCGTCGCGGGGATTCGGACCGCCAACCTTCTGATCGGCAAGCCCAAGAGGCTCAGTGGTTTAACCCACAGCGCCACCCGCGTCCCTTATGGGCTGGCAAAATACCCTGGATTAGTCTTGGTTTGCTATTTGCCCAGTGGCTCAATGAATCCCTTGCTTGGTTTTCCCCCATTTGATTCACCTTACTGTTTTTTGCCTTTATGGTTCCCAAGTGGAAGACACATAGGCACAAAGATGGTTATGAGAACGGGAGAGTGGCATGCAGCACTGTAGCTCCCTACAAAGTGCCCACCTGATCAGCTGCTCACAGTTGCCTACAGCCACTCTAGACTCTAGGCAATTTCCTATTACCCTGAGGGTATCTTTCTTCACTCTTTGACCTCAAGGCAGGATGGGAGAGATGGTTCTCCAGAGTGCCCACTGAAGCACTCTGCTTCCAGAAGCTCTGAAGCACTTAACCCCCGCCCCACACTAAGGCTACAGTCATAAGCACACACTTTGGAACAAGTCCCAATGAAATAAGAGGAATTTCTTTATGCTAAGTGTTGTGGCCCACAGAGAAGTGCTTCATTAGGGCTTTGTAAATGTGTTTCAACTGGCTTAGTGTTAGGTTAGCTGGGAAATTTGACATCCCTCAAACAGAAGAGCTATGTTGGATCAGATTAATGAACCGTGCAGCCCAGTGTCTTGTTTCCAGCAGTGGACAGGCCGTTGTGGAAGTCACAATCAGGTAACAATTGGCTTTCAGCCAGAGAATGGCTAGAAGTCATTGCAGGTTCTAGAGTCCAGGAGTCATTGACAGTTGCTGAGTGACATTGTTAGGTAACTTCCACACAGTAAGAGAATTATTATAATTGGAATCTGTTGAGTTTCTATTGAATTGATGAATAGCGAATAGATCTAAGGACAGAATGATGCTCTTCTGCCTTCCTGGTATCTAGAGATAATGGTTGGGGAGCATTGGGAAATCTCTGTGTTGCTTCCTCTCTGCTTTTCTATAGACCAGTCTCAAGTCTCCAAAACCACTCAGAAATTCATGTATTATAAACATTCTAACAATATTCTTTGAAAATGATTGCTTTAAGCTTCAAAGATCCATTGGGATGCTCTTATCTCACCACTTTTATGGCTCATATATACATCTTTTGCCAAATGATGATTTGTTTTGATTTTTGTGTGCTGTTCTTCCAAGAAGAAAGTTGAGTTCAAAGCAGGTCACAACAATAATAAAGCACAAGAGAGGTAAATGACAGGTTAGTCAATATATCCATATGAACATATCAAATGAACAAGAACATAGTGAAACAGCGACAGGCAATTTAAATACAAAAAAGGATGATCTCCAACATTAGTCATATTCAGAGTAAACCCAAGTTATTCAAGCTCATTGATTTCACTGGGTTTTACTCTGTGATTAATATCATCATCATCAATAATAATAGTAGTAATAATAATGAAAAAAGGATGTATTATGAAATCAATATTATAATTTCTAATCAAAGAAGCTTAAAAAATAAATAATTAACAGAACTGTAGAAATAATATAAAGTGGGGAAGCTAATGTGGTACCATTCAGATGCTGCTGGAGTCTAATAACTACAAATTATCACCTACTAGCATGGCTATTGGGACACGGGTGGCCCTGTGGGTTAAACCACAGAGCCTAGGGCTTGCTGATTAGAAGGTTGGTGGTTCGAATCCCCGCGACAGGGTGAGCTCCCGTTGCTCGGTCCCTGCTCCTGCCAACCTAGCAGTTCGAAAGCACGTCAAAGTGCAAGTAGATAAATAGGTATCGCTCCGGCGGGAAGGTAAACGGCATTTCCGTGCGCTGCTCTGGTTTGCCAGAAGCTGCTTAGTCATGCTGGCCACATGACCCGGGAGCTGTATGCCAGCTCCCTCGGCCAATAAAGCGAGATGAGTGCCGCAACCCCAGAGTTGGCCACGACTGGAGTTAATGGCCAGGGGTCCCTTTACCTTTACCTAGCATGGCTATTCTTTTGCACAAGCACCATTGAATGGAAATAGTGCAAGAACATAGTAGACATGTTATCAATAGTGGGCTCTCATGGGCCAGCTCTCAGATCAAGAGTGGAAACCCATTCATTTCTACACTGAAGGAAGTCCCTCCGTTGGGCTCACTTCAAAGTAAATATGTATAGGACTGCAGCCTTCCACTTTCCCTTATGGTGAAATAAAGTGGACAAAACTGAGAACTGATAGCCCGTAAAACTTGGTGAGCTCAGACAGTTCTTCCTTGGAGTTCCTGTTCATTTCAGTTGTTTTGTGCAGAAGGGCCTATTTCTTGACTGTGACTATTATATACAGTGGTACCTCGTGTTAAGAACTTAGTTCATTCTGGAGGTCTGTTCTTAACCTGAGGTACCACTTTAGTTGCTGCCGCCGCACGATTTCTGTTCTCATCCTGAAGCAAAGTTCTTAACCCGAGGTACTATTTCTGGGTTAGCGGAGTCTGTAACCTGAAGCGCCTGTAACCAGAGGCACCACTGTACCATCTTTACTGAGACTGTTGCACAGACTTCATTTTGTACATCTTCCTAGAGTAAGGTTGCCATTATTCCCATTTTACATTTTGGAGAAATACAGGAATTTGCCAAAGGCCACCCAGTAAGCAGAGAAGGAAGCCTCAAACTGAGAAAGAGCCTTCTGACATGCTCCTCTCTCCCCCTCGTGCCATATATTTCCCCGAATAAACAGATACACATGTTGACCTTGTAGTGGGGACAGCTCTATATCCATCAAAATGACACAGCCCAAATATTGAGACTTGCCTGTAAATTATGACTGAGCCACGCAACTTTTCTTACAGCAGCCGGTGAAGGGATAAGGGATGAGAGAGGCTTTCGATGCCAGACACTCCTTAAGGATAATTTCTTGCTGTGTGATACAGGCAGTTTAATGAGGCCTTATTTCCTGATGAACAACCCAAAGTGTATAAGTGTTAGCTACTGCTCCTTTGCATTATTCTGTCAGTGAGGGGGACCCAGAGGAATGAGATAATGCAACTCATGTGCCAATTCCTGAATAATTAAATTAAAAATGTCTGTAATATATATGGGCATATACACATGAGACAAATAAATGATAGATAAGGGTCTAGCATTCAATTCATACAACATTAAGCCCAGCAGTTGGGTGCCGCATATGTTCTACGGATGCCAAACAATTGGAAGCAGGTTGTAGGTTATGCTGCAAGGAATTAAAGCCTGGCTCAGAATTCTCAATGGAATCGGAACTCACAGAAAAGGCTTCTGCCATCATCTCCGTGAGTTCTTAACACCTCTTGATTCTCATGTTTATAAGTCTATATCGTCTAGTAGTTTGGTCTTACTTCCCCTCCCCAGAAGCTCTTTTTTAAAAAAGCTATTTTATGTTACAGCTTTCTTATATCTTACCAGATCACTCTCCAATTTTATACAGAATCAAGGACACTCTAAATAAGAAAAGACTCAAAATGATAATTAGGGATGCCTGAAGATTATAGATAATTTAGTAAAGCAATCTGGCCACTAGATGAAGTGAGAAATGCAGGCCAGGAGCATAGAAACAATAAGCAAGCTCCTGCAAAAGTACGTTCCATTTGTATCGATAGATCTTACCTCCAAACATAATGTGCTTTAATAGCAAATTTGAGTGACTGAGTGCCTATTGGTATGGAAATGTAACAGGGCAAATAAGAAATGAGGCTGTGGTTTCTGAATACCAGGGGAACATTTTAGGTATGGAGAAGTGCATATATTTTCACATTAAAAGACAACAAAACATTTAGAACACCCCCGAAACAACCCAATGATCTGTGAGCTTCCAGGGTTTAGGAAATATCAGTGGCAATTGAGCTTATCGAGATAAAGAAGTACCCCTTCCCTCCTAGATGTTTTGCCAGCACAAGAGGATTGAATCGTAGGACTAAGTACCTCTTCTAACTGCAACACTTTTCCAATGATGGGAATATACTGTAAGTTTCCACTTGTATAAACACTGAAGCAGCCTTATATAAAACCACGTATCACATCTGAACAAACCAGTCCACATGCAGAGAACTGCATTTCTTTTTAGTACAGAAACAGAAGGTCCTTTCTACCACGACACCGGCTAGAGTGAGGACCATTCTCTGAGAGTTGTCATAATTTGCTTCAGCAATAAACCTATGAGCAAAAACAGGGAGAGATAGAACAAGCAAATGGATGGACTGATGGACAGCAGACAAAGAAAAAAGAAGGCTGAAATATACAGTGGTAGCTCGGGTTACAGAAGCTTCAGGTTACAGACACTTCAGGTTACAGACTCTGCTAACCCAGAAATAGTACCTCGGGTGAAGAACTTTGCTTCAGGATGAGAACAGAAATTGTGTGGCGGTGGCAGCGGGAGGCCCCATTAGCTAAAGTGGCACCTCAGGTTAAGAACAGTTTCAGGTTAAGAACGGATCTCCAGAACGAATTAAGTTCTTAACCCGAGGTACCACTGTACTCAGAGTTGAGTGTGAATTTCATGCTCTTTATTCAGCTCATAGTAGCAATGGTTGAAACATTCCCCAAAACGTCTAGCTATATATACATTATTTACACATGATTGGCTATTTCCAGGCTGCTCCTGCAGGCCAATCAGGTTGCTGATTCACTTTATCCAGGAGCCTGATGGGCTGCTCCTGCAGGCCAATCAGGTCGCTGATTCACTTCCACCAGGAGCTGGGTTGGGTGGCTCCTGTGGACCAATCAGACTGCTGCATTCTGGATCCTATTGTTCTAGGATTCAGCTCAGTACATAACAAAGGTAGAAGGAGAGAGAGATGAAAACAGAGAGATAGATAGGATGACTAGAATCTTGGGGTTTCCCGGGATAGAGGTCTGAGGTTCTCCAGAGACACTTGACCAACAAGTTGAGACTTGTTACTTAGTGCTACATTAGAGTACTCTATAATGTAACACTATATAAGTAACAAGATGACAAAGGTATATTTGCATCTAAGTCATACGCAGAGTAGACTCACTGTAAACAATGGATTTAAGTTAGTCATGACTTTATTGGCTCTACTCTGAGTATCTTAGTAAAATGCAATCAATTACCGGTACCTCCTCCACTGCCCCAATCAGTTGTTCCCTTCCTTACCTTAGTTTCTGCCTTTGTGAAATGGTTGTGAATGAAGAACTCAGTGACACGGTGTGTACCCAGTGAGTTGTAGTGTCTGGCAGCTCACCAGCTAAAGAGATTCTTTTTTTTTTAAGAATGTTTACTAAGGTTTACAATAATAATACAATAAAAATAAAAAATAAAAATAAAAGATAACAAAAATACAAAAATACAAAAATGAAAATATTTAAAAAGCACATAAGGTTTCCAATGCTTATTTTCATTAACTTATTTCCCATACCTCCTCATACCTCCCTTTTTTGTATTCCAGTTCAAATTGTTAGTTCAGCAAATCCTTATCAATAAATTTTAACCTGTTTCTAAACCTTTTTTTCCCATATTCTCTTAAAGCATTACAGCTGGAAACCACTTAATTTCTATCCAGTATCATTCTAACATTCATTAATTTTACAATATTTCTGTAAATAGTCTTTGAATTTCTTCCAGTCTTCTTCCGCCGACTCTTCTCCCTGGTCTCGGATTCTGCCAGTCATTTCTGCCAATCCCATATAGTCAATCATCTTCATCTGCCATTCTTCCAGAGTGGGTAGATCTTGTGTCTTCCACTACTTTGCAATAAGTATTCTTGCTGCTGTTGTGGCATATATAAAAAAAGTTCTATCCTTCTTTGGCACCAATTGGCAGACCATGCCCAGGAGAAAGGCCTCTGGTTTCTTCAGGACCAGCTAAAGAGATTCTTGCCTGGACGAGTCAAATGTGGATTCACAAGGACCAATCTCCAGAATGAGATTAACTGGAAATTATTTATTGGCCATCATTAAAAAAACAACAACTACAGAATATGGAGCAGTATTTAATGAGATTCCTTCCAAAGCAAAGTGGAATAAGAACTTAATATAGTTTAAAGGTATAGTGTGTACATAGTCATAGTCGTATGTTGAGGGTCACTAGGATTGAAGCCGTTTCCAGACTGTTAATATTTTTTGTAGCTTTTGTACAACAATTCCACTTCCCTCCAAAATCAGACTTTTTGAGACAAGGAAAATGATGGGGAAAGCACTGTGAAGTGTGGGATGACACGTGCTTTGACACAATGTTGTCTAACCTCCCGGCAAGTGAAACAAAGCGAATGCTCATTAAAACAGCAACATTGTCTAACCTCCCTGCAAACAAATTGAAATGAATGCTCAATAAACAGGTCATCTGGAAGCACCCTAAAATAAATTTCTCTGCAGCAAACTAGTCTTTCCAAGATTCTTTAAGCCATGATAGATTGGTGCAGAGTTATTAATGAAAAGGGCAGCCTGCTTTAAAGTCCAGTTAAACTAAAGCACTTGAATTTGTCCCATCTGGACACTTAATTGTTACAAATTTGTCATTTTAGCTGGGAAAATTAAGTGAAACATTCAAGTTCCTCAGCTGATTGGCTCAAATAGTTTCCAGGGCAAGTAATATCTGAACATTGATTGTGACATACATTGATTAAACCAGTAAACTGGATTATACACAGTGTGTGCACCTCAATTCAATGCACACTTATCCCCACTGAGTTCAACGGCGCTTACTACAAAGTAAGTGTGCCACTATCAGGTGGTACCCCAAAATGGCTCGAAATATGCCAAGGTGCCTAGTGAAGAATGTTTCATCACTGCTACTTTCACATATTAACAATTTAACATCCCTGCTGCAAGAAGCAAAGTTACAGGGAACCAGGAGGAGGGCTTTCTTGGTAGTGGCACCCACCCTGTGGAACGCCCTCCCACCAGATGTCAAGGAAATAAGCAACTACAGTGGTACCTCGGGATGCGAATGGGATCCGTTCCAGAGCCCCGTTTGCATCCTGAACAGAACATAAGACGTGACAGCATGTCTGCGCATGTGCGGGTCACGTTTTGCCGTTTCTGCACATGTGCGTGACATCATTTTGACCATCTGTGCATGCGCAAGTGGCGAAACCCAGACGTAATGCGCTCCATTACTTCCGGGTTGCCGCAGAGCGCAACCCGAAAGCACTCAACCTGAAGCGTATTTATCCCGAGGTATGACTGCATCTGACTTTTAGAAGACATCTGAAGGCAGCCCTGTTTAGGGAAGTTTTTAACGTCTGATGTTTTATTGTGTTTTTAATATTTCTGTTGGCAGCCGCCCAGAGTGACTGGGGAAACCCAGCCAGATGGGCGGGGTATAAACAAACAAATATCATCATCATCAATTCTTAGGGAATGAGGGGTCTTTGACCCAACCCATAAAATATTTGATGGCCCACCCCAAAAAGTTGATAGGCGTTGCCATTCAAATAGTGTGTGTGTACTGTGTCATGTGATAGATTATGCAGAGTGGGGCTAATCCGCCCCCCCATATTTATTCAAGTTGTCACCCCTGTTTATAAGTGAAACCCATCACATTTATTTCTCCGCAAGAACACTTAGCAACGATTCCCCAACTGCCTGAAGCATCTTTGAGCAGCGAACACACAGTGAAATAATAGGCAGCTGCTGCACATCATCCCTGTAAAAACACATGGTGACCCTATGGTGGCTTTACTCCTTCTGTAAAAGGGTGGGCTAGGTTTATTGTGCAACTCCTTTTGAGATTGCAACGACTGAAGATGTGCCAGATAAAAGGAAGGGGGCTTAAAGGCATGTTTGTTTTCATACACATTCAGAATAATGACTATTTCTTGCACACATTCAGATATCCTTGGAGGAGGATAGACAAGCAATAAGCAGATTGCCAAACTATTAAATCATTTGTTGTTCCTTTGCATTGTTCCCATGTGGCAGCCAGACTTAAAAGACACATTTGACAGGCCAATGGTGGATAACTCAGTGGGGAGAAGTTCCATAGTGACAGCAAAGGGAATAAACACCCATAAGGCTAGCCAAATGGCCACACATCACAAACAAACACAAACAATTTAATCTTATTCAGAGTGGCTTTTTCTAAAAATACCCATTGCAAACAACTTTGTATATTATTGTGATGTAGCTTCAGATACATGCTGAACAGACGGATGAAATTTTGGAGAACCGAAATAATCTAAGGGAGATTATGTGAAATCAGCCACATATCAGCAGTCCTGTAATGCTAAATCGACACATGCCATAGTCAGAATATGGATTGTTGCAACAATGTCTAAATTATCATATTATAGAAGAATAATTTATGATCAGCTAAATGGATTTTTAGAGCGATTGACTTTATTTGTGATGTATTGGAGCAATACATTTCAGGATAACACAGCACTTTTGCATTACTATAATTATATATGTGTAGGATGCTCTTTAATTATATTTATGTATACATTGTTTTTTAATGAAAATATTTTCTTCTTCTTCTAATCACAATCAAAATTCTTCTTCTTTAAAGGCACAACATGACTCCAGATTGCTTCCATCTTCCAAACTCAAGCTATTATTAGTGAAAGTCCGTATAGCATAAAAGTTAAGAGTGTCAGGCTGGGAAGATGGGGGGTGTGTGTTAAAGCTCCACTCAGCTATGAAGCACACTGGGTGACCCTGGGCTAATTTCATTATCTCAGCCTAGCCTACCACACAGAATGTAAGAAGACTTGCTGGGCTCACCCTATCCTTTGGGCTATAATTTATTTTCACTGGTTTTAATATTGTATTTTTAAATAACCACGCCACACCCTGGGACCTCATGGCAAAGGGTGGGCAAGAAATCTAAGAAGAACAAGAACACCTGGATGGCTAGGCTGGTTAGAGTATAGTGCTGATAACACCAAGGTTGCAGGTTCGATCCCCAGGTGGGACAGCTGCATATTCCTGCATTGCAGGCGGTTGGATCCCTCGATGTTGTTGGACTACAACTCCCATCATCCCTGAGCTCTGGCCTTGCTAGCTAGGGGTGATGGGAGTTGTAGTTCAACAACATCGGGGGACCCACAGGTTGAGAAAGGCTGGACTAGACGATCCTCAGGGTTTCCTTCCAACTCTGTGATCCTGTGAACATAATATGCCAGAGAAGGAGGAGATTCAGGTATTAGAGGGTTGACAGGATAAGTAAATAATAAATGAAGTATTGCCAGTAACGTAGGAAATCTACTTACCACCAGCATTTTATTTACAGTATTTGGTTTATACTTCCTCCAAGGAGCTCAAAGTGGCATACATAGTTCTTCCCTTCTCCGTTTTGTCCTCACAACAACCCTGCGAGGTAGGTTAGACTAAGAGACAGCCACTGGCCCAAGGCCCCCCCCATTGAGCTTTATGACTGAGTGGGGATAAGAGCCCTGGTCTCCCAGGTCTTGAACCACTGCATTACAGTGGAACTTCAATTTAGTTACCCACTCTCATCTCTATTTGAGTGGCTCATCAGAACTTTTTCATATAATGTAATATTGGCACAGCCCAACCTATACAGTGGTACCTCGGGTTACATACACTTCAGGTTACATACGCTTCAGGTTACAGACTCCGCTAACCCAGAAATAGTGCTTCAGGTTAAGAACTTTGCTTCAGGATGAGAACAGAAATCAGGCTCCGGCGGCGCGGCAGCAGGAGGAGGCCCCATTAGCTAAAGTGGTGCTTCAGGTTAAGAACAGTTTCAGGTTAAGTACGGACCTCTGGAATGAATTAAGTACTTAACCCGAGGTACCACTGTACAGTTAAATGGCAGTGCGGGAATTGTTAGGAACCATTGTAGATTACTATGGATTTAACAGGTTAACTGTAATTATTGGCACAGCAGTGAATCCTGCAGCTCTGTAGTACTGGATTCAATGCATGTCATGATCAGATTCTGACTGCTGAACGTGCACTGCTTCACATGAAGTGGCATATTTCATTATTGCCAGAAATGCCTGAAAAAGAACTGAAATGAGGTAACGTGTCAGATTAATTTGATATTTCCAGTATAAACTATATCTACCATCTATGAAAAGTTATTGCAACTCCCCAGGGGCTCCCCTCACCATTGATCACAATCCAAGATTTAAATTAGAAGAGATGAGCAGTTGGCTGAAAAGGCAGATGCTGATGATGAAGATCTTGACACAAAATTCCTGTCACATGGACAATGCGGGGCCTTTTATTATGTCTTTTTTTTTTGTCAGTTGCAGTAGGAAACTGGACACAAGATATTATCAGCTGGGGGGAAAGTCCTTTTTATTCATGCCTGATCTGAAAGGGCGAACATTTAATTTATGTGATTGAATTCTGAGTGCCAATCTGGGATAGAGCTTGGTGTCAGGCACCCAGGCCTCGGGGCAAGCGGCAAACAGAGAGGCAGAAATCACACAGGCTGAAGTAAGTGCTGTCAATTGTTAGAAGTCAACAATTCTGTTATGGGTGGAAGGGTAAAGCCCAAAGAGGGTCTGGGAATACAGATAAAAACCAGTGCTTTTTGGTAAGTTGAGGAAAGGACAGAGCTCAGCGCAAAATATGTGGTGTGGTGTAGTGGCGAGAGTACCTCAGAGAGCAGGGTTCAAATCCCCATACAGTCATGAAGTTCACTTGGTGACCTTGAGCCAGTCACTGTATTTCAGCCTACAATTAGCATGCATGTCACCTTGAGCTCCTTGGAGGAAAGGTGAGATATTAATGTAATAATAAGAATCATCTATGTTGTGTGCAGACTTAAAAAGAGGGCGGGGAGGGGGGATCAGCTTGCACCTTGCTTTTCTAGCCCTGTATATCTGAAGGAGCGTTTCCACCCCCCAAAGCAATTCTATCTGTGACCATATAACACCGGTCCTGAAAGACCTACATTGGCTCCCAGTACGTTTCCAAGCAGAATTCAAAGTGTAGGTGCTGACCTTTAAAGCCCTAAACGGCCTTGGCCCAGTATACCTGAAGGAGTGTCTCCACCCCCATTGTTAAGCCCGGACACTGAGGTCCAGCTCCGAGGGCCTTCTGGCAGTTACCTCATGGAGAGGTTATGGGGAACCAGGCAGAGGGCCTTCTCGGTAGTGGTGCCCACCCTGTGGAACGTCCTCCCACCAGATGTCAAAGAGAAAAACAAATATCTGACTTTCAGAAAATATCTGAAGGCAGCCCTGTATAGGGAAGTTTTTAATGTTTTATGTTTTATTGTGGTTTTTTAAATTGTTGGAAGTCATGTTTAAATTGTTAGAAGGCAACCCAGTCACATGGGTGGCAACTTCTTCTTCTTCTCCTTCTCCTTCTTCTCCTTCTCCTAAACTGTAGTCTGATGGTGCACAGGCAGGACCTGTTGGTTCCTCTTTTCCAACAGATTGCCCAAATAGATGACAGCAGACCTGGAAACTTTGTCAGCCAATAGCACCATGTTGGTTCTCTGCTATTGCCTGACTTAGTCCTGGCAGACCATGGACCCTGTTGAGAATGGCCCAGATATAAAATTATTATTGATGATGATGATGATGATGATGATGATGATAATAATAATAATATACAGTGGTACCTCTGGTTAAGAACTTAATTCGTTCCGGAGGTCCATTCTTAACCTGAAACTGTTCTTAACCCGAGGTACCACTTTAGCTAATGGGGCCTCCCGCCACCGCCCAATTTCTGTTCTCATCCTGAAGTAAAGTTCTTAACCCAAGGTACTACTTCCGGGTTAGCAGAGTCTGTAACCTGAAGCGTTTGTAACCCGAAGCGTTTGTAACCCGAGGTACCACTGTAATTGATTTATACCCCACCCCTCTGGCTGGGTTTCCCCAGCCACTCTAGGCAGCTCCCAACAGAACATTAAAAACACGGTAAAAGATCAAACATTAAAAACTTCCCTAAACAGGGCTGCCTTCAGATGTCTTCTAAAAGTCAGATATTTGTTTATTTCCTTGACATCTGATGGGAGAGCATTTCACAGGGCAGGCGCCACTCCCAAGAAGGCCCTCTGCCTGGTTCCCTGTAGCTTCACTTCTCACAGTGAGAGAACTGCCAGAAGGCCCTCGGAGCTGGACCTCAGTGTCCGGGCTTAACAATGGGGGTGGAGACACTCCTTCAGGTATACTGGGCCAAGGCCGTTTAGGGCTTTAAAGGTCAGCACCTACACTTTGAATTCTGCTTGGAAACGTACTGGGAGCCAATGTAGGTCTTTCAGGACCGGTGTTATACGGTCACAGATAGAATTGCCTTCTGTGAAAAGCAGGCCTGTGGTGAGGGAGAAGCAAGATAATGCCTGCTCCACAGAACTCCATAATTACACATTCAGTACTAAGTAATGTTGCAGCTGCCGCTGCTGCTACTATTACTACCCACGTTTTATGTAATGCAAATTAGCAATAATAGATACTGTGTGCACAGAGCTTCCCTGAACATAGATGTGCATGGACCAGGCCCTGCTTTCACAGAAGTGCCTTAGAGTTCCACTGTGCACCATGACATAAAAGCTTCAACAGAAATGGCATAATTTATACAGCCCACAGATTGCACTTTATTCCACCAAGTGACACCTTTGTCTTTAAAAAACTCAGATAAAAATACTGAGTGGAGAACAAACCTTTATTTAATATATAAATAGCTACTCTCCATAAGGTCACATACCACTCTTCGTGGTAGAAACAACCTGAGGTGAAATCCCCATAAAAATCTCTCATTAAATTGCTTCCTCCCTCTCTCCTTCATTGAGAGCTGCAAGATTAGGCCGGAGATAATGACTAGCTCACTGTGAAAATATAGTGAGAAAGAGCCATGTTGAAATTAGATCTAGACAATGTAGTAATGAAAAGCACTGGCCAATATTGTAACGGATGGGGATATTTATCATAATTCTGTTCATTATGATGGATTGTTGGTTTGAGGATTAGCCACATAACTATCCAACAAATGGAGGCAAAGCATATGTTTGAAGGTGATGACATTTACAACATAAGTCATGACGGATGTAAAACCCGTTAGTAACATAAACAGTGTTGGCTTCTCGAATATTGCTGACAGTTTAATTCTGCTTCTGCTATTAAAATGAAATATGAAGTAAGAGGGATAGAAAGCCTGCGGACATTGGAATTATTGGGGTATACAGCGTCAGCCATGCCGTTAGTCAATGCTGGTCAAAGTCAGATGCATGAGAGGTACTCAGGAATCAAGGTGACTTGATGTATACAGCTAAATCATGCAGAATTGTAGGGCTCCAGTATTGTGGTTGTTCCATAATGTGTAACGAACCCATAAAATAATTATGCAGGAGCAGATTTTCATAAAGATACAGAACAGCAAACTGTATATTCTTAAAGTTCAGTCATGCACCAGTGGTCTCATCAGCGCAGGACTTTGGGTCAAAAGTCGCAGGGCCCCATCAGTTTTTTAAGGAACTGAAAATAACATTACCAGCTAAAGAGCCTCACCACATAAGACCACTAGGTTTCTCAAGGCAAATCTAAAAAAAAGTAGTATAAACACCGACAACTGGGAAACACTGGCCTGTGAGCGCTCCAGCTGAAGAATAGCCTTTACCAAAGGTGTCGTGAACTTTGAAGACAACCCAGAGGTTTCTAACTCCCCCTCCCCCCATTTCTCCATCTAGGCAAGCAAGTGGCATTATTACAATTCCAAGGACAAAATCATGCTAGGCAAAAAGCACTCGAGGAGGGGATGTAGCAGTGCCAGTGAGGACTGCAACCTGGGGAAGGTGGCATGGACTGGGAAGAGTCCTGAGAGGTCTTGAGGTCTGTGGTTGACCTGTGGACTGTGGGTTCCCCACTCCTGACCTTAAGCATCAGCTTTCATATTTTTAAGAAGTAATGTAAGGCCACCAAACTTGTGATTCAATGTGGTGTTATTTCTTCAGTACCCCCTTTATTCTTGCTTTGCTTAATGGCAGTTACATGCTTCAGATCAATGCTATTTTGTTATGAAGTTTTTATTTCTGGGTTATATTCTTATGAAGTGCTCTGCATGCTGCTTTGAGCAGCATATCCAGGACTAAAACTCAACTCCAAGCTTGCCTTTTCATGCTTAATTTCCAAAAAAGTGTGTGTCTGTGTGTGTGTGAGAGAGAGAGAGAGAGAGAAGAGAAACCAGGATGCAAAACTTTGTTTTTCATCCTGGAAGCTTGCTAATAATCACCGTCCTTCCCAGAGAGGTAGCTGAATTAGTCTATCACAGCAAAAACCAGCATCTCGTGGCACCTTAGCAACTAAAAAAAAAAAAAGACGTAAGATTTCATGGTCTTCATAGAATCATAAAATTGTAGAGTTGGAACGGGCTCCAAGGGTCATCTAGTCCAACCCCCTGCAATGCAGGAATCAATTCAGATGTATGAATTGTTCTCAGCTGAGCAAATACTTGAATTCAAATTCATGAGCAAATACTTGGAACAGCTGAACAAATACTTGAGCGTACAGGGAAAACAGTGGGGATGTATTGTTATTATTATTATTATTCCTAGGTTTTACTCTCAGCCTTGGCTTCCAGAAATAATAGCTAATCATCATCATCCCGGTGTTTCAGGCAGGTTTTGCGGGCAGAGGGGGCTCAGGCGCGGTGGCACAGAGGGAGCATTGCGCTTTACTGCTAAAGCGCCTGAAGTCTCCCCAGGCAGCCGTGCGCGCTCTTGCCTCTCTCCCTCTCCCTTTCTCCAGGGCACCGACGCCGTCAGCCGGGCGAAGGGGTGGAGCAGGCCCCGGATGCACTTCCCTCGCAGGGTTGTCGGCGCAGCCGCAGTGCTCCGGTGGGTGCCCTTAACCTTGCGCGGTTTGCGGCGCGGCCCGAGGATCCGGCGCACGGTGTGTGCGCGCGCGAGAAAGAGAGGAGAAACAGAAGGCGACGCTCGCGGGGGAGCTGCGCCCGCCCGCCCGCCTCCCGCGTGGAAGCATGTCTCTGGTGGCGGAAGCTTTCGTTACGCAGATAGCAGGTGAGGAGGGGAAGAAACGGCCGTAGCGGGGGCCGGAGTGGAGCTGCAGGGGCCGTGGAGCAGCGCCCGGGCAAAATTGATTTTGAGCACGGATAGAGAGAGGTGCGTTGCGCGCGCCCTTCCAAAAAGGCGCTTTGACCTGGGGGGAGTGGCTGGGCTGTGAAAGGCAAAGTGGACCCCCTGTTTTTCTTGGGGTGTTGTTTGCTCCCACCTGGTCGGGCTACTTTGAGGGATATTGCTTGAAAACCTGCCTGCCTCTCTAAAAAAATAAATAAAGCAACCGTAGGGACTCCATAGGAAATCTAATAGGCCTTAAGAACTATTTTGAGTTCTCATGGTTTGGTTGCCATAGCATCAGCAGGAGCCTCTGCTTTGGCTACTTTGTGGATACAGTGGTGCCTCGCAAGACGAAATTAATTCGTTCCGCAAGTCTTTTCGTCTTGCGAGTTTTTCGTCTTGCGAAGCACGGTTTCCCATAGGAATGCATTAAAAATCAATTAATTCGTTCCTATGGAAACCGCCTTCAGACCAGGTCCGGGGACAGTCTGTCCCCCGACCTCTTCTGAAGGCCGGTGGGGGGCGAAAGTCTTTGCTCCCCCCCCGCCTGCCTTCCCGGGACAGCGGAGACTTCTCCGCTGTCCCGGGGCGGTCTTAAAATGCTGGCGGGCGGCAGCGAAGCCTTCACTGCCGTCCCCCAGCATTTTAAAAGCCCCTGGGACAGCGGAGACTTCCCGGGGCGATTTTAAAATGCTGGCGGGCAGCAGCGCTGCCGCCCGCCAGCATTTTAAGATCACCCCAGACAGCGGAGAAGTCCTCCGCTGTCCCGGGGTTTTTAAAATGCTGGTGGGCGGCAGCGAAGGCTTCGCGGGCAGCAGCGCTGCCGCCCGCCAGCATTTTAAAATCGCCCCGGGAGCGCTCTCCCGGAAGGCAGGCAGGGGGGCGAAAGTCTTTGCTCCCCCCCCCCGCCGCCTGCCTTCAAAAGCCATCCAGGATAGCGGGAAGCGCTTCCCTGCTATCCCGGACTGCTTTTAAAATGCTGGCGGTGGGGAGCAAAACCTTTCGGCCCCCGCCGGCCTTCCTGGACCTCTTCTGAAGGCCGGAGGGGGGGAAAGGCTTTGCTCCCCACCGCTAGCATTTAAAAGAGGTCCCCGGAGATTTCCCTATGGGCTTTCTTCTTGCGAAGCAAGCCCATAGGGAAATTCGTTTTGCGAAGCGCCTCCAAAACGGAAAACCCTTTCGTCTAGCGGGTTTTTCGTCTTGCGAGGCCTTCGTCTTGCGGGGCACCACTGTATTCCCTGGAGTAAAGTCATATCTGGAGTCCCAGTTTGTGGCTAGGGTCTCCTCTCACAGTGCTGGATTTACATACAGTATAAGCTAAACAAGCTATAGCTTAGGGCCCCACTCTCTTGGGGGCCCAAATTTTTTTTAAAGGAAAAAAACAACAACTGGGTGTACATTTCCAAAATATAATTAAAAACAAAATAAAACCTACATACAGCAACAGTGTTTTGTGTTGTGTAGGCTCCTATGATGTAAGTAATGGGCCCTGCCTGCTAGCCTGCTCCCTAAAATATCACTGCTTTGCTCATTTCTATATATAGGGTGCCTACATTCTGCATGGACTGGTTGCATTGGCAACATGTGCAAATGATTTTAGATACCTGTTAGGTCCATAAAATACCATATAGCATATATTCAACACAAAAAAGCAGTGACAATTTGTTGTTGACAAAGGGCAGCCGGATATAGAAAGAGCCCCATTACCTTCAGTAGCTTAGGGACTCATCAAACCTAAATCCGGCCCTGCCTGTGGCTTCTGGAACTAGGAGTGCTAAGACCCAGTTTAGGCTGATTTGCCAGGTGTGGGATAGCCTGGCCACAGTGACCTCATGTCTGGACTACATAGTGTGCTGTATGTGGTATTGCCCTTGAAGACAATCTGGAGGCTGCAGCTAGTGTGGAATGTGACTGATAGGTTGATGAGCTCTGGCAGCCCGGCGGGGCCATCTGAAAGCCCTGCACTTTTTGCCAGTGAGCTATTGGGCCCAATTCAGTACTGGAATAAGGTAAAGGTAAAGGGACCCCTGACCATTAGGTCCAGTCATGGCCGACTCTGGGGTTGTGGCGCTCATTTCGCTTTATTGGCTGAGGGAGCTGGCGTACAGCTTCTGGGTCATGTGGCCAGCATGACTAAGCCGCTTCTGGTGAACCAGAGCAGCGCACGGAAACGGCGTTTACCTTCCCACTGGAGCAGAACCTATTTTTCTACTTGCATTTTGACATGCTTTCGTGCTGCTAGGTTGGCAGGAGCAGGGACTGAGCAATGGGACCTCACCCTGTTGCGGGGATTCGAACCACAGCGCCACCTGCGTCCCTGGAATACAATGCCCTAAATGACTTAGGGCCCAAGTACCTAAAAATAACGCCTTTCCCCTCTTGAACTACGATCGGCAAGTGAGATCTTGCTAGTGCTGTTGCCACTTTTATCAGCATCTGACAGAGCCTTTTCAGGGGTAGCTTCCTGTTTGTGAAATGCCCTCCCTGGTAAGGTACATCAGCCTCCTTCGTTTCCGGCTTTCAAGAGGAATCTAAAAAACGTTTCTTGTTTACCCACGTGTTTGGTGGCTGAAAGGCACTGTTCTTGGCAACCTTGAAATCACTGGTTGATAAAGTGTTTTTAAAATGCTTTTAATAATGTTTTTGGTCTTGGTATGTTTTCTGCCCTGGGCTTCTTTGGGAGGAAGGGTGGAATATATTGTAAGTTGAATGAACGAATCCAAAAAGCTGGAACAAATGGCCTGCCGAAAACTTTTTTATTGCACCAGGCCTACACAGGCAATTAAGAAAGCATATTACCGTACCACAATGGTTAACTGATGTCTGTTTTTAACTTTTTTATATACTTTTCATTGTATGTTTTAATTATTTTTTCTTGTAAATCTAACAAAGGGAAATTTTGCCAGGCCAAACCTGTCCTCCAAGCTAACTAGCAAATACTGCTCCAGCAGCTGATGATTTAGGGTTTATGTCCTGATCTTCTGTAATATGTACCCAGAGCAACTATAAAAAAAGAATATTCATGAATAAAAAATTTTATATGTGAATTTATGTACATAGCCAGATATTATTGTTTTGATAATGTTACACTTAAATCCAGTTTCTTTATTTTTTATTTTTTGTAAAAAAAAGAACCTAGCCAGAAATTACACCAAGGATATGTTATCCAAATCTCAGTTAATCATCAAGTATGTTGTGCTCTTGAATCTGGATATAATTCACAACTTTTTTCATTTGAACTGTCTAAATCCTTCACCAAGTGTTCGTCAGTAGAGACATCATAGTTGACTACAGCATGTTGCTTGTTCACACTATGTGACTGCTGCATCAGCTCACAGCCACATTTGCCAACAAAAATAATCCCTTGTGGCAGCCTATGACAGGTGTCTCTACCTCTCACCCAAAACCAGGATGTTAATCTCATTTTCTGCTTAGTTGATAAATCCTCGCAAGGCTCTGTCATTCATATTGTGCACAGTGAGGATGTGAAGAGGAGCAAGTCCCATTGAGTTCAGTGGGACTTTACTCCCAGGTGTAAGATTGCAGTTTGCTGTTTGGAAAATAAGGCTTCTTTACTTCCCTGAATTTGTGAAGAACATTATTTTGGGGTGTGTTGATATACTTCCATAGGATTACAGTTTTTAAAGAGGTATCCACACACGACTAGTTCACACATAACATGTGTGCATGATTTGTTACCATGTGAATATCTGGCAAAATATATGAGACATCTCCTTTGAAAAGTGCTGAAGGAGCATCTCCACCCCCATCGTTCAGCCTGGATACTGAGATCCAGCTGCAAGACGTGAAGCTACAAAGAACCAGGCAGAGGGCCATCCGCTCTGTGGAATGCCCTCCCATCAGATGTCAAGGAAATAAACATCTGACTTTTAGAAGACATCTGAAGCAGCCCTGTTTGATGTTTTATCGTGTTTTTAATATTCTGTTGGGGAAACCTAGCCATATGGGTGGGGCATAAATAATAATAATAATAATAATAATAATAATAATAATAATAATAATGGATTATCACAACTTTCTTTTTAACCTAGGATTGCTAATTTAACCTAGGATTGCTAATAAGTGTGAGCCAGTTTACTGGTTGTTAACAGGGCTGGCCAACTCATGAGGCAAGTCGAGGGGACCGCCTCAGGTAGCAGGAACCACAACAACAGCAGATCCCAATGTATATTTTTATTCTGCCCTTGTTCCTGATCTAGATTGTCACTCAGCCCTTCTTCCCTGGTGGGGCTGGTTGTGCCATTTTGTGGTTTGCCTCAGGTGCAAAAATGTCTTGGGCTGGCTCTGGTTTTTAATACATTCATAATCAGCCAATAGTTCCCTGGATTAATAAGACTCATTAAATACTAGCAATCATGTACCTGGCTTTGCTCAATAATTTTAAGAATCCAAAAGTTGAGGACAGTTTTGAAGGTTCAGTCCACCATCTTAATTCAAAATGGCATCCAACTGTATCATCCAACTGTTACAAAACTAACCAAACTACCTATTTAAGTATTTATCCATGTATTTCACAGGGAATCAACTACTGTATATGTTTTAGCAAGTTGTTTTATTGTATGCAGTTGGAGACCCAAGCTCAAGGAGCAGGAGTTATTCTAAACTCCTGCTCCTTGAGCTTGGGTCTCCAACTGCATACAATAAAACAACTTGCTAAAACATATACAGTAGTTGATTCCCTGTGAAATACATGGATAAATACTTAAATAGGTAGTTTGGTTAGTTTTGTAATTTACAATGTAGTGCAGTGATGTGAAGGGAACTTAGTTGGCCCACTCAGGCCTCAGAGGTTGGCCAACCAGGCTGCTTTGGGTGATTGCATATATGATAGCAGTCCACGGGAAAGTTATTGCCACTGTTCAGGAAATTGCCTTACCTTAGAATAAGTGACTATTTCTGTTAAATGTTTGTAAATTCTTTTCTTGTAGGGTACTCAGCACAATGCAAGGCAGTTGCTTTGCTTAGAAGCTGATAAATGTTTTGGATACTTTGGAAATATCAGCAAAATAATAATCCTTTTGCTGTTGATACCTACTGTTAGAAGATTAAAATGGATCCCACCAAATCTTCCGGAAGACCATCTCCTGGATTGTTACATAAATCTGCAAAATCCTGTTGCACTGCAAGGACATGTTCATCATATGGCCCGTCATAATCTAGTGTTTCAGAAGTGAGTGGAATGAAAAATATAAGAGCCAATCTGTAATATTGGTTATAGATACAGTGGTTCAAACTTTTGCTGAGCCATAAGGCTCTCTGGATGGCCTTAGATAAGTCCCTTTTTCTTTGCTTGACCTTCCTCCAAAGGTGTGTCAGGATCATAGAATTGTACAGTTGGAAGTGACCACGAGGGTTGTTTAGTCTAGCTCCCTGCAATGCAGGAACATTTCCCCCAACGTGGGGCTCAAACCCACAACCCTTAAACTGAGAGTCTCATGCTCTGCTGACTGAGCTGTCCTGGCGTAAGGTCTATTGTTGTGAGAATATAATGGGGATGGATGAGAAGAACCTTGTATATATCACACTGTGCTCCTTTGAAGGAAAGGCAGGATACAAATGTAATAAAAGAATTGGATATCCAGTACTCCTTCATATATACTGCATTGAACATCTGAAGGCAGCCCTGTTTAGGGAAGTTTTTAATATTTGATGAATTATTGTATTTTAATCTTTTGTTGGAAGCCACCCAGAGTGGCTGGGGAAACCCAGCCAGATGGGTGGGGTATAAATTATTGTTATTATTATTTATTATTATTATTATTATTATTATTATTATTATTATTATTTTATTTTATTTTATTATTTATTATTACAATAGTTGAAGTTCATGTATTCATCACTCTAACCCAATGGGGCTTTAGTGTTCACACAGATGTCATTCAGGAATAGAAATAAATGAGAATCTGAATAAGTACCTCTTAAAAGGATAATGGATTTATTTTCTGTTTCTCTGTTTTCTGTAATACCAGGTCCCTTATTTTGTATGCATGGTGGTGCAGTCATAATTGAGAAAGTTTTTATATCGGTAATAAAAATGAAATTTGATTGGCTAGTAATAGAAGGTCCTGTTCGTGAAAACAATCACTTTGTCATGCAGTTCCAATTAACTGAAACTGCTGTGGTGATATAGCAGCTATAAAACATTGATCTTCACTGCATGTGCATTAAAACTGCTCTAGGGTGATTATATTATATTTTAATTTTTTGAAATGTATTTAGGAGATTTTTCTTGGCCCAACATTGGGTCATGACTTCTGTCTGGATGTTGACTCCCCGCCCCCCCCCCTTCTTTAATGGCCTTCATCGTCTCTGGAGAAAGTGTATACAGTCTCTCCCGGTCTTAATAGCTTTGCTTTTCATACTTGTTCATCTGGACTCCTTTAAAAGCACAGAGAATGTTAGTTTTCTAAAACATTGCCCCCTCCACTTGGGAAGTTGCGTTTGTTTGAACATGCTGAGCAGAGTCTGTTGCTCTAATGCACTAATGATTAAATATAAAATGATGACCAAATCATTTATGAAGCGATAAGAGGCTTTTTGCGACTATGTTGACTGGGTAATGAAGAAATCATTTGCTTGCGTTTCTTTCTGCAAAATCTTACGGGTTTTAGCTGCGGATCAGCACAACACTGCTTTCTCACACCAGGGAAGCAACGTATTTTCCTCTGTAATGTTATAAATGGTAATCATATGCCTTTATTTCAAACTGGTTGTCACGCAAGGCAGTGCCGTGTTCTGTTTTGTGGAGACGTCTAGTGTAACCTGTTCTCCCATAGACACGTGACGATTTATAGAGATTAATCGTATATGTATCACTCTCAGGATAAGAAAATGAATTTCCCATGCCACTTGGAAAGTGAACATCTTGGTTTTCAGATGATATCAGACCTTAATCTTTCTTAAAGCGGCAACTTTGCTGAAATATCAGCTCGATAGTGTTAGGCCAGGAAAAAAACTGTTGCAGATGTGATAGATTAGTTGATGCAAAGAAGAGAGAATTTTCCTAAGCTCTCATTCGCTCTTTGTAAATGAAAAAGAAAATGAGGGGATTTTCTTTTCTGTGGTTGCTGCAGTGGGTGGGGAAGAGGGACATATTTATTTACCAAAGTTGAGAGATTTCCTTTCTAATCTTATACTGTGAGAAATGACTTAAAATGAAAACAAAAGCCAGACATTCACTGCATGCTGGCTGATCCCTTATATTTGCCAGACGTTCACCTTCCGAGCATCACAGAGTTGTTTAAAAATAAATCTCTTCCATGTAATTTTGATGTATGAGGTTGAACCCTGATTGCACTCATAATAAATATGTAGAATGCCACACAAAGTGCTTTTGTAGACAAAAAGCTACCTCTCTCCAATAAGGCCTCAAGTAACAAAGCAGACAGGATAACAAATGTGCCTATGTTAAACTAAAAAAACACAGTATTAAATTGACATGTTGTACAATGTCTGCGACCAAAGTGTTGAGAAAATTTGGATATAAAAGGCAATCCCTCAAATACACAGATATGTTGGAAACCTTTTCATTTAACAAGTTATGTAAGCTGCATTTCCAACGTTTCTAATTTATATAACTTCTCCAAGGCTGAAATGGGTTTTCATTGATAAACCAATTCTTCAGATTCAGTAAAGGCAGCCTACCTTGAACAAATCTTTGGCAAGTGTCTGTCACAAACCATACTCAAAATTTGAGAGTACCTCTGTGATATACGCTGCAGTACATACCCATCATTTGGTGGAGGTTTGCCATTCACTGTCTATTAACAGTCTATTAACTGTACAATCCTATACATGCCTAAAAGGTAAAGGGACCCCTGACCATTAGGTCCAGTCGTGACCGACTCTGGGGTTGCGGCGCTCATCTCGCTTTATTGGCCGAGGGAGCCAGCATACAGCGTCCGGGTCATGTGGCCAGCATGACTAAGCCGCTTCTGGCGAACCAGAGCAGCGCGCGGAAACGCCGTTTACCTTTCTGCTGGAGTGGTACCTATTTATCTACTTGCACTTTGAGGTTCTTTCGAACTGCTAGGTTGGCAGGAGCAGGGAGTGAGCAACGGGAGCTCACCCCGTCACGGGGACTCGAACCGCCGACCTTCTGATTGGCAAGTCCTAGGCTCTGTGGTTTAACCCACAGCGCTACCCATGTCCCTATACATGCCTACACAGAACTAAATCCTATGGAGTTTAGTGGGGCTTCCTCTCTTGAACTTTTGTAGGATTGTAACCCAAATAGGGCTGAGTAATATCTGGTTTTCCACATCATGATATATCACCAGCTAAACATTGTGATATACCAATATATCACACTGTCTGAAATAAGTATGGAACTATGTAGAGCTGAACATAAGGATGGAGCTATGTAGAGGCACTGGCTGGCTTCACAGTTTTTCCTGCATTGTGATTTTTGCATAGCGCGCACACACACACAAACACATATATGTTGCCAGGTCAAAAATGAGAAACTGATATCACTATATAGACTTCAAATTGGTTTTGAGTGATATATAGGCCAACCCTAACATGTGTCATGATTCATGATGTGTTACCAGGTTAAAAATTATGAAATCAGTATCACAATATGGGCTTCAAACTGGTTTTGTGTGGTATATTATATATCGCCCAACCCAAAACCCGAGTTGCAGAATGATCAACAGCACAGCATAGGAAACCAAGTAGAATTGCAAGCCGGATTATAGCCTATAGAGCCAGGTATCCTCCCTATATCTGTCCAAGAGAGCAACTGGCAGTATGAAGAGCACATCTTGAGCTGCATACTGGGCCATAATATCAGATACCTGACAGCAGCAAATAAGCAAGTACAGTCATACCTTGGATCCTGAACGCCTTGGTACTTGGACATTTTGGCTCCTGAACGCCGCAAACCTGGAAGTGAGTGTTCTGGTTTGCGAACGTTCTTTGGAACCCAAACGTCCGATGGGGCTTCCGCGGCTTCTGATTGGCTGCAGGAGCTTCCTGCAGCCAATCAGAAGCCGTGCTTTGGTTTCCGACTATTTTGGAAGTGGAACGGACTTCCGAGGTACGACTGTACTCTGCTTTGGAATTATGTTATCAGACGTATATTAACAAACTGGCACTTGGGTTTATGAGGAGAGGGAAAGAGCAAAGAAAACAAACTCATGCGAGCCAGTGGAATACTCTTAAGAATAATTGAACACTTATCTTGTCGAGTAGGCGACCAAGTTGTTACCCGTTGTTTTTTTTAAAAGGCCATGTGTTGGATTCAGAATTCACTCCTGTCAGTGAGAGCACCCCCAAGGGCAGTTGCATTCAGAGGATGCCCCTGCTAGTGGGATGGGAGGTTATTTTTTGCTAGTTTTTCCCTACCCCTGCAGCCCCCAGGGCCATAGAGGGTTGAGTGACTTTCAGGCCTTTGGTGGCACTGGGGGTTGTAGGTGGAGGGGGAACCTGCAAAAGTCGCATTGCCTCTGTCTGCCAGCTTGATCCCTCACCTGTTTCAAAAGCCTTCCCATTCTATCTGCAGAAGGTGAACTCTGGATCCTGTGCCATGTTTTTTCTTGTACAGTGGTACCTCAGGTTACAGACGCTTCAGGTAACAGACACTTCAGGTTACAGACTCCGCTAACCCAGAAATAGTACCTCGGGTTAAGAACTTTGCTTCAGGATGAGAACAGAAATTGTGTGGCGGCGGCAGCAGCGGGTGGCCCCATTAGCTAAAGTGGTACCTCAGGTTAAGAACAGTTTCAGGTTAAGAACGGACCTCCGGGACGAATTAAGTACTTAACCCGAGGTACCACTATACCATGATCCCAGTTGAGTTTTCGGCATGGGGTTGCATCCAGAGAACTGAGCAGGAGGGAAATTTCTGTTGCTTCCGTTTGCAAATTCTTGCACGAGAGGAACACTCTAATAGATAGGTTCTGTATTATGCTCTGCAAGCAGAATAGCATTTTGGGATTTTGTTGAGTGAAAAATGTAAAAAAAAAATCGTTTGTGAAAGATGTACTTCCATGAGCTTAAGTTCTCCTTTCTTATGTGGGAAGCTGCCTTTGACTCCAAACTATGGATTTTAACTAGAATTTGTCATTGGGCTAGCAACTGATTTACTGTGCTATTCTCGGTAATTACTCAGAAGTAAAGTTCAGTGGCACTTACTCTCTCTAAGTTTGTATAGGATTGCAGCCTCAGTTAGGGCGAGGAAAGATGATAGATGTGTTCACCTACTAATGAACCCAGGAATATTTTTCATTTTCAAAATAAAGTGTATGTGTGGGGGAGGGGTTTGCTACATTTTTAAGAGCCTTTGAATCTCCATCTCAATGAACTTGTTTTCTTGACCCTTTCTGGCGAAAGGTCTGAGTACATCTTGAAATTGATCGTGCCTTCATATAGGTATTTACGTTGGATGACGATGATGAGGCAGCTAATTCATAAAGGGATGTATTTGTGCATTCTTTATTGATCACTCCTAATGGATGAGAGTTCTTTTTAACTGTTGTTCCAAACTGACTGCAGGCTTATTGAAGTAATAAAGGCTAGTTTAAAATTATCAGCATTTTCATGTGCCTGTGAGGCAGTAGAAGTATGGTTTAAAATTAACTTTTCTATTTTTAAAGGATAGCAAACAGGTGTTAGATTTGCCTATACATCTTTCTAGGAAACCGGTTATTTTTGAAAAAAATCTCCTGCGGAATCCATAGCCTTCCAGATGTTGTTGGACTCCAACCTCCAGCATTGTTAATTATTATTATTATTATTATTATTATTATTATTATTAATTATTATCATCATCATTTATTTCTTTATTTCATAAAATTTACACACTGTTGGACTGAAAAACCCTCACAGTTGTTGCAGATATTGCAATCTCTAATGGCCACAGGTGACATCAGTTGTGGTCTAGGAACATCTGGAGATGTTCCACAGGTTCCACATCCCTGCCAATGTAAGTCCTACTGGTACACGTTCCTCCTGCTGACACAGCATAACCCCTGCTCAGTTGGGTTGTGAAAGTTATGCTGGGCGATCCCTGGCTGAGCCAGGATGAAGATGTATTGTTGGTGTGGTCCAGGCTCACTGAGGACAGCCCAATATCCGTCCATTCCAAACTTACTCATCCTGACTGATTTTGGGTATGGATTGTGCTGTAAGTCTTCCTAGCTGATGCTGAGCTTCACAAGCGTATTGGCAAGGCAGCTACAGCAATGGCTTGCCTCGTCGAAAGGGTATGGGCGAACGTGATGCCAACGATCAATACCAAGACCAAGGTTTACCAGGCTTGTGCGTTGAGCACGTTGCCCTAAGTGAGTTGTGGGCAACTTACAACTGCCAGGAGCAATGCCTCAATGCCTTCCACATGCACTGTGTCTGGATGATTTGGGGCATCATATGGCAGGACAAAGAGGTGCTTTCCCAAGCCCACATCCCCACATGTTTGCACTCCTGTCTCAGCGATGTCCACGCTGGCTCGGTCATGTCCGCAGAATGGAAGATGGCAGGTTCCCCAAGGATGTGCTCTATGGGGAGTTGCCTTCAGGCACCAGGCCTTTTGGCAGACCAACCCGGCACTATGTCTGCAAATGAGACATGGAGGCTGGCAACATCAGCCCTGCCATGTGGGAATTCCTTGCAGACAACTGCAATGCCTCGAGACAGACAATCTAAGTTGCGTTCCCATAGCAGTGACCAGAGGAGGAATGACTGGTGGGAGGAGTGCAGAGAGAAGAAATGGCAAGTTGCATCTGCAGCAGCACAACCAGATGCCTTCATCTCCCCCATCTGCAACAAAACATGTCTCCCCTATATTGGTCTCTACAGCCACAGCAGGTGCTGTAACTCTCCAAAGGTTTGATTTCACCCCCAAGCGTGCACTCCTCCATTGTCTCCCGAGACAGATGGATGCCAACCCAGACTTCCTAGCTGTGGAGAAAGATCACACAGATCAGTCCATAAAGTTCTCCTCTCTCCTGTGAATAAGGCATTGATATATTTTACTAGCAAACGATTTCTTTTCTCTTAAGTCTTAACTTCTACTAGCTAGGATGGCCAGAGGTCAAACTTTCATGTGCTGCAAAGCAGGCAACCTGTACGGGCAAAATAGCAAGAATATTGTGCTTGCATCAGGTATGCATGTTTGGGAAAAATAGACATGTTTTTGTGTTGGAAACAGGAAAAGGAAGGACCCTGGTGAAATGCTGCAAAGCTTACAGGGGTGCTGAGGTGTCTCTGTGGAGATCTACGTTCAATCTTTACATTTGCGAATAAAACCAAATACTACAAAATGCTCTAAGTCTCCAGGCTTCCAAAGGAATCCATATCCAAGCCAGCGCTACTCCTGAAGCTTCTCATTGCTTGGAGCAATGAGCATCATTGCAAGTCATTCTTGACGCTTCCCCCTTCAAACTAAAACCAGTTTTCATTTCTTGAGTCATCAGCCATGTGCTTGGCTTTCACCCCTCCCTTCCCCTGGCATTAGTGTGATTTAGGCGAGATGGGCAAATAACAGCTAAAGACCGAAAGAATCTAGTTGCTGAAGGATAAACTTGGTTTGACTTCATTATTAGACAAATGATAAGTTTGTGTGGACTTATTATAACATTAATCAACCTGATGGATTGGAAATATGACAGAACTGAAGCAGCGTGTAATATTAGTGCCTATTATTCTACAAATTATGCCTTCACCTATTGTTCGCAAGGCAAGAGTCATGCTGTATATTAAAAAATGTTGTGTGCACATTTCCCCCTCTCTTGTTAAGATACCTCCCACCTCTTCACAGTTCTCATTGTTTTTCTTGCTCTTGCTAATTTGGAGGCTATTGCCTTAAATCCAAAGATCAGAAAAAGCATGAGTAATACTGGTGAGCTGTCCTTCGTTTAAAATGAATTGATTGCTTTTATTTGGGTTTATAGCCAACCCCCCATTCCAAAAGCTCAGAATGGGCAACAAAAGCAACCCCCTCCCAGAAGAAAAATAATAATGGAATCCGCTGAAGTTTCTCTATGCTTCTTCTGTTTAATCCTGACCCTTAGCGGCTACTTTAAAAATTGGTCATGAAAATCTTCTGAATGCATTAATACTTCCATCAGCTTTATGGACTGGCAACTCAGTTATGCTATCTATTTGTATGGGTGGAATCTAGAGTGGTCCTTCCATAGACAAGAGAAGTCCTTCAGTTCATGGTGAAAACAGGGATCCTGTAGAGGCTTCCCAAGGAAGGGGGAAGGAAAAGATTTCAGTTGATTTTCCCTTCCATGACTCCTATGCTGTTCAGAAGGATCCCCCAACCTCTCTTCTTTCAAGGGACACAGGAATTGTTTATATTATTATTAACTGTACTTATTAAAAACAAGCTTCTAAAACTAATTTTTCCTGTTCAGTACTCCGTAGAAATCTTTATACAATACATTTGTGTTGCCTTTCTCATCTCCAGAATTTATTTCTCCAGGGTGCGAGCTTTGGTGTTAAAGTAATAAATGTTGTAACGAAAGAAAGTTTCGCTATAACACTTGGATATGATTAGTTTTTTTTCCAGGCGCATAGAGTTACAGATGTGTGTGAATTTATTTAATATTAAAGGTCAGGTTGCATTTGTGATACTAGATGCTTTACGGTCCCGTCCAACTTTTCTGAAAAGACAGGTTAGTATATTGCAAAAAGTGGAAGGGGCAAATAATTATACACTAGAGTGGTTTTGTTAGTATTCTGGTTTCTGGATCATGTAGAGAGTAATGTTTCCGACTGCAGCAAAAGCATTAGTTGTGGTGATTAAGTTGAGCCAATCATTTAAAGTTTATTTTATATATGAAAATGATTTGTATCCTGTGTATCCAGCCAAGTGGTATCTAAAGCAGCTAAATTGAACAGTATCTTAATTTTTACTCATAGACAACACATTTGAATGCGGATTAGTTCAGTGTGCAATTCTGGCATTCAGGCTACCATGCCTTTTAACCACACACTGCAAAGTGTACGGCGGCTGGCAGTGTTAGCATATCGGTACTGCTGATCAGTTGTTCAGTGATATGCATTCCTATGGTGCATGATGAATTGGTGAGACGCAAATTCTCAAGAGTAAAGACAATTTATACTTCCTTGTTTCCCCTTTTAATATAGCATAGCGAAGAAATGTTGTACGTAACTGCTTTTCACGGTGGGTTCTAAAAAGACATCTTTCCCAGCTCCCACAGTTTTCATTGGTTAAGTCATTTCAACATAATTTTATCTTTATGTTGCCTTTCTGCACACACACAAACAAACAATAAACAATCAAATGTGCTAAAAGTGGCTTACCAGAAAAAGAACAGCAAGACATCTCAAAATCAACAATCGGAGGAGCAATTTCATCATAACAGGAATAATGAGACAGCAGCTTAATAGCAAATATATCAACAGTATACATTACACATCTTGGCAACAGCAGAAACAAGGGAGCTTGATAGTTTTAGTTTGGTCCTGTAAACGCACCTCCTGTGATGTTCCTCCCACATATGTTTCATGTGAATCTTATCTTTATGAATGGCTCCATATGTGTTTAGCTTCCCAGACAACTTTTTAAAGTAAAGCTGGTTTAAAACAAAACAACAAAGCAAAGCACACAGACCAAACTTTTCTTCCACTCCCAAATTCTCAGTTCTTCTTCAAACATTATTCTCCTGCTGCTTCACTTGAAAGGCGAGAGCTTGTTAAGAATATTTTGGCTCCTTCTTCAGAAGGCGTACTCCCTTGCGCATGAGTGCATCTTCCTTCAGCATATTCTTCCATTTCCTTAATGCTTGATGGTGTTTCATTCAAAACTTAAGTGTGTATTTTGACGCTTCCTCCCCCCCTTCCTCCTTTTCTCAACCATGTCAATATCAATTTGATTAACTCTTCTAAAACATGTCATCTTCGCCAGTAACCTGTTTGCCATTTTATCTAGGCTTCATCTTTATATTATCTGGGTTTTAATTTTGCAGCGCTAGTTTGCCAGGCCTTTCCCACTTCATTGAGGTCGAAACTGAATTTGGCATAAATGCATCTAACTTTTGCAGGGTTGTTGTTGTTTTTAAATGCAAATGGCGTCAGCTGAGTGGGGAGCTGGTAACTGACAGGGTCAGAGAAGGGTGGAATCTTAACCATTTTGTCCTCCTGGCATATTGGACTCAATCCCTCTTCTGAAGCTGTTTGCAGAAAGGAGAATAAAGGGGTTAGGGCAATTGGATGTAGATGGGCTTACCTGTAGTGGGAGGGTAGAGAAGCTCATGACCACATGTTGTTGTGATTGGTAGGTATTTTGTGCTTTTGCCATTTTATATTGTTTTGATTGATTTATTGTGTTTAACATACTTGTAACAGTCAGTATCCAGCTAAACAGATCCACTACTGGATCTGCTTGTGAAAGGATTTCTGCTTGTGAAAGGCTACTTTCCCTCTCCTCTTCCCTGCTCCCCATCTTTCCAAATCTGCTCTGGATGATTGGGGGAAATCCCCAAAAGTGATTGAGGATAGGGAGAAGAAGTTCCGTGGTGCAGATTGAAACCCTTGTACTAACAGATCTGTTTAGCTGGATACTACCCATTGTATCTTTCTTCTTTTGTTCACCGCTTTGGGGTCCTTGGGCCCCAAAGTGGTATATAAATATATTATAACAGTAACGTACTCTAATGGTTTGGCAGATGTGCGATTTGATGTGTGTCATATAATAGGCATGTTATGGTACTTATATTGGTAAATGTTTATTAAGGTGCAGATCTTGACGCCTTGCCTGTCTAGGACAGGGTTTCCCAGACTTGGGTCTCCTGCTGATTTTTTGGACTACAACACCCATCATCCCTCGCTATCAGAACCAGTGGTCAGGGATGATGGGAATTGTAGTCTCAAAATGTCTAGAGGGCCGAGGTTGAGGAAGCCTGATCTAAACAGAGAGGGTTCTGGTGTTTTTTTTTTTTGTTTTTTTTTTAAATAATAAAACCCCTATCACTAATGCTCATTTTGGCTTCTTTAAATTCTGAATGAATCCAATTTTCTTTCTCCTTCTGCAGCTGCAGAACCTTGGCCTCAGAATGCAGCGTTGTATCAGCCGCTGAAAGGTGAGTACTTTATTTTTTGCACTTAACCGGGGGGGGGGGGCTTCATTAAATATGCAGCGATGTAATTAACTGGAGCCTGGCGGGTGCGAAGGGGTGGGTGGGTAAGTGGGGAGAAAGAACCTTGTTAAAACGAGCATCCTTTGTGGTGGTCGTCCGGCCATAGGTTTTTGCTAAACTTGTACCTGCCAATATAAGCCAGCTATTCATGGCCTTATAAGGTCCTTGGTTTATTATTGACTCATTATATTGGCTGCTGTAGGCAGTGTAAAATGATGTGGTTTGCAGGCCCAATTGGCAGATTTACTGCGCCAATAGCTGAGGCAGCAGATTTTTGAAGTCTTGTGGTAAAGTGGGCTCCCGGTAAAAAGGAACTGTTAAAATGTATAGGCTAGGATGGTTCAGGCTCCCTTTAGCAGCTCTTCATATATCATCAGATCACATTATGGCCCCCATTTGGGGCTCAGCAGCCTGCTACAGTTGTCAGAAGACTGCAAAGTAATGAAGACTAATAGGTAGCAGCCCTAGTCTTCTAAGCATGGGATTTTTATTGCTGTGTACTTGTCATCTTTCTTTTGTGTGACAGACCTAGACACAGTGCGCAATATTAACTGCAAGCTGGTATATATATATATATATTTCTGTATGCTTTACTTTTTAGCAAGAGGAATTATGAAGTTGTTTGTTTTTATTTCTATTAGGAAATGAATAATTGCCCGTTTATTTTATTTTTTAAAAAGAAAAAGCCCAAGGCATGCGCACACACAAGAACTTACACACACACACACACACACATGCATATTGGTTAGGGATTTTAACTGTTGGGACCATACGATAAATTGGAGGGCAGAGCTAAAGGAAATATTTCTGAGACCACAGGCTTCCTAAAGCTACATTAATGTAATGGGGCATGTGATTCGTGTTAAATCAGTTTGTCTCCTTATGTTTGTACACCATTTATTTTTGCACCCCCAAATGATCTGCAATTATCCATTGGGGAAGGAGTCATTATTTCCAATAATTGTCCTGCACTTTATTTATTTATTTTACAGAGGAACAAGTTTTGCTTTCTGATAATGCTGCTTGTCTTGCTGTTCAGGTAAAGGCATCGTTCTACTTTCCTACTTGGCACGTGTTTAATGTATCCGAGAACAACTGGCCCCATCCACTGAACATTTCATTAATGCATGCCCTACTGAAATGAAAAGGGACTTTTGCACCATTGTGTTGTATTGTGTTCCCGTTGGATGTTCACGGGCAATGCTCTTTTCTCTCTGGAGGCAGAGCAAAAATGTGAAGCGAAATATTTTTTCGCACTTCAGCTGTGTCTAGACAACGTGGTAAGCCACAAACCAGGGCTTACTGTGAAAGAGTAGCATGCCAATACATGCTTCCGAATTGTTCCCACCGTGATTGTGTTAGCATGAGTAGGAATAACAAACCACGAGCCTTGGCGTTCCGTGAGGTCCGAACCAGCCCTTGTGGTTTGTTTCTCTCCAAGCGTGCTGTGACCCGGAAGCCAAGAACAAACCTTGGATTCAGATTGCGGTTTCTTTGAAAAGAAATGTCACTATCGCTGTGCATCACATTAAGTCCTGGCTAATGGTTTGCTGCTTCCTCTTGCATTAGGGGAGGAACGCACTGATGGATGTTTGGGTAGCATGAACTCAGATGCCATTCTGTCATGGCAAGCCATGGTTTATGGCTCGCCACGGCATCCAAACAGGACCGCTGTCCCCACCTTAGGCGTTGTCAGTGACATTTGGGCCAATCATCCATGACAAGATGTACTTTTTGACAGAGGAGCAGCAGGACACAAGGTAGTAAAGGTAAAGGGGACCCCTGACCATTAGGTCCAGTCGTGGTCGACTCTGGGGTTGCGGCGCTCATCTCGCTTTATTGGCCGAGGGAGCCAGCGTACAGCTTCCAGGTCATGTGGCCAGCATGACTAAGCCGCTTCTGGTGAAACCAGAGCAGCACATGGAAACGCCGTTTACCTTCCCGCCGGAGCGGTACCTATTTATCTACTTGCACTTTGACGTGCTTTCGAACTGCTAGGTTGGCAGGAGCAGGGACCGAGCAACGGGTGCTTACCCCGTCGCAGGGATTTGAACCGCCGACCTTCTGATCAGCAAGTCCTAGGCTCTGTGGTTTAACCCACAGTGCCACCCGCGTCCCAGGACACAAGGTAGCAAGCGGCAATATTGTCGCTAACACAGGACGAGCTCATGTATTTTATCCAGAACCATGCGAGTACAGCATTAGATGTCTTGCAATCTGCACTGACTCAATGCAGGGCCTTAAGTGTAGCTGCCCCTCATAGACTCATAGAATTGTAGTGTTGGAAGGGACCCCAAGGATCATCTAGCCCAGGGTTTAGCAATCTTTTTCAGCCGTGGGTCAGTCCACCGTCCCTCAGACCATGTGGTAGGCCGGACTATATTTTTGGGGGGGAAATGACCAAATTCCTATGCCCCACAAATAACCCAGAGATGCATTTTAAATAAAAGGACACGTTCTACTCATGTAAAAACACGCTGATTCCCGGACCGTCCGCAGGCAGGATTGAGAAGGCGATTGGTCTGCATCCAGCCCACAGGCCTTAGGTTCCCTACCCCTGATCTAGTCCAGGCATCTACAATGCAGGAATCTTTCGCCCAACCTTGTTCTGTGGAACATTTCTGCCAAAATACAACAGGCACCCACTAACCCCAGCCTTCCTAGCTGGATGAATAGGTCTCTGCTATGAGTGCCTGTTTACTACTGTATTGGTGTGTGTTTTTTTAAAATCTGCTGCTATTTTGCGTATAGTTTTAAACTATTTTTAGCTGTTTTTATTGCCCTCTGTCCATTGCCTTGGGATGTGTGTGCAAGGAGATAAATGGACAATAATATATCCATATACAGTGGTACCTCGGGTTAAGTACTTAATTCGTTCCAGAAGTCCATACTTAACGTGAAACTGTTCTTAACTTGAAGCACCACTGTAGCTAATGGGGCCTCTCACTGCTGCCATGCTGCTGGAGCATGATTTCTGTTCTCATCCTGAAGCAAAGTTCTTAACCCGAGGTATTATTTCTGGGTTAGCGAAGTCTGTAACCTGAAGCGTTTGTAACCTGAAGTGTATGTAACCCGAGGTACCACTGTACACACACCCCTTCCATATCTGTAGGCTTCCCACAGATGTCATTTGGATATTTATCCTCTGCTATATTTTATAGCTGACCCCCCCCCCCAAGTTCATGCTTTTGCAGTCAGAGGAGTATTTGTATACAAAATTAAACCTTTATACTCTGTAAAAGTTTATATGCAAGAACTAGCAGCCTCTGGTGCCTTATTCAGAATTAAAATTGGGTAGGATGCCCAGTTTTTCCATAAGCATTTGCTGAAGAAGTGGTTTCGATTAGCATTACATGCAAACTGAGCCAAAGTTGAAGTGAAAAAGGATATTTTATGTGCCATTGAGGGTAGATACAAACTTAATACTACTTGGAATTGTACTACAGTTGTACCTTGGTTGTCGAACGCCTTGCGACTCAAACGTTTTGGCTCCCGAATGCCGCAAATGCGGAAGTGAGTGTTTGCGAACGTTCCTTGGAACCCGAATGTCCAATGCGGCTTTTGCAGCTTTCACGGCTTCCAATTGGTTGCAGGAGCTTCAATCAATTGGCCACAGCCAATCGGAAGCCTCGCCTTGGCTTCCAAACATTTTGGAAGTTGAACGGACTTCCATTTGACTTCTGAGGTACCACTGTACTTGGAATTTGAAACGGGTTTCTCAGAAGACAAACAGATGTGAACCACCCTGAGACCTCTGTGTATAGGGTGGTATATAAATTCAGTAAATAATAATAATAGTAATGTCTTCAGAGCTGAACAGCGCTGTTAAAAAGGTATTTCGTTTTCTCTTTTCTCGTTTATAAATGGGGGGGGGGAGGGAACAGTGACATAACTGTTTGCAGTGTTGAAAAAACAAAGTTCATAATTGTTTTGAAATGTTTCCATGTTCTGTATTAAAATGACACTCTTAAAACGTAAGCAAACTACGTGAAATGTAAAAAAGACCAAAAACCGAGGGTGATAGCCAGTCTTAGTTATACTCAAGAGTAGACTTCATGAAGTCAATGGACTTGAAAGTCTATTGATTTTAAAAGGTCCACTCACTGGACATTGATCTAGGACAAGTAAATAAGAACTAAGTGAGATTTACAGCACAATCCTATACATGACTACTCAGAAGTACCGTATTTTTTGCCCTATAGGGCGCACTGGCCCATAGGACGCACCTCGTTTTTTTGGGGGGAAATGAATAAAAAAAAATATATTTCCCACCCCAGCCCCCAGAACAGGCTGCTATCTGCAAGCCTTGTGAGCCCGGCGGCAACTCCCCCCGGGCGCCCAAGGCTTGTGGACACCTGCGCGAAGCACGGGGCATCCTCCGGAGGGCGCCCCGTGCTTCGGGCTGCAGGCTGCTACCCGCAAGCCTTGTGAGCCCGTGGGAACTCCCGCCGGGCTTGCAAGGCTTGTAGATAGCTTCCTGAAGCCTGCATTCGCCCTATAGGACGCACACACATCTCCCCTTCATTTTTGGAGGGGAAAAAGTGCGTCCTATAGGGCGAAAAATGCGGTAAGTCCCACAGAGGCAGGAATCCTAGGCACATATATGACCTATTGTGTCTGAATGAGAGTTACTTCTGAGTAAACATGTACAGGATTGCGCTTATCAGAAGGCATACAAAGATGTAAAGGTTTATTAAAAGTAATACATAATAATAAAGCCCAAAATGTAAAAAGTCACATTCAGAGAAATGTTTGAAAAAAGCAAGAAATTTACATGTTAGTAAAACTATGCTGCAACCTTTTTAAAAAGTGTTTTTCAACTTTTAATTCAAAAAGGGATGTTAGATGGGGGAAATGAATAAAGTACATAAATAATACTAATTTTGATGGGTGACACTGATCGCAAGCACCCCCAGTTATGGGGCACAATTGTAGCTAATAATATTGATTTCCACTAATGTGGAAAGCGCTGTTGTTTTGATAAGCAAATATTAGTGTAATATATAATCGTTTTAGCTAATCCTTGGATAAAGAAGTAGATTACACCATTAAAAGTTTTAAACCCTATATTATAGTTTTTGGAATACACGTGTGTATATAAAGCAAGTGTTAATAATTACCTTCATCAGCATAATAATCTTTTTAAAACAAGGTCCCCCCCCCCCCGAAGGATCATATTGTTTGATTATTTCCATTTTGTTGTTCTACACATGTCACTTAGATGATAAATTAACCATAATATATTAAAAGAACTTCTTTATCTTCAATATTCTTTGGTCTGACAGCTGATAGTAGCCATGACTATAAATATGATTTCAACAGATATCTGATTTCAAACTTTATGGAACAATTTTCTTTGATGTAAGGGGATGGTATCTGTTTTAAGAATCTGTATTAAGAATACACTGCTGATTCCTTTTTTTTTTTTAAGCATACTTATTTTTTCTAAATAATAATATTGCTCCAATCTGTTAAGGTTAGTTTACTAGCTATTTTTAAGCAATGACTAATGAAAATATCCGTCTGGTTATCTCTTTCTGATGTTCAAACGTGCATGTTGTGGTGGAGAAAATGGTAATTATTATTTACTGAATTTATATACCATCCTATACCCGGAGGTCTCAGGGCAGTTCACAGAACAAAACAATCCATTCTTCTTACATCTTGGTTAGATTGATGTGAAACTTACTTGTGGTAAAAAGGTAAAGGTAAAGGGAGCCCTGGCCATTAGGTCCAGTCGTGGCCGACTCTGGGGTTGCGGTGCCCATCTCGCTTTATTGGCCGAGGGAGCCAGCGTACAGCTTCCGGGTCATGTGGCCAGCATGACTAAGCCACTTCTGGCAAACCAGAGCAGCGCACGGAAACACCGTTTACCTTCCCACCGGAGCGGTACCTATTAATCTACTTGCACTTTGAAGTGCTTTCGAACTGCTAGGTTGGCAGGAGCAGGGACTGAGCAATGGGAGCTCACCCCATCACGGGGATTTGAAACGCTGACCTTCTGATCAGCAAGTCCTAGGCTCAGTGGTTTAACCTGCAGCGCCACCCGCGTACCACCCATAATGTGGAATGTGTTTCTTGTGGAGCTGCTTGATATATGGCCTGGCCATACAAAAATTGCCAGGTGCCAAGGCGCATTTCACACCTGGCTATCAGCCACTTGTGATCAAGTTAAGATGCTTGGACACCAGAATGGCTCCTGATGTCTCCTGGGTATCCATGGATCCCTAGCTAGGAGGGTCAGTTGTCAGGGATTCCGGGAGCTGCAGTCCAATAACATCTGGAGGCCGCTGGTTGGGAAGGTCATCATTTACAACAAGAGTCCCTTTCAGACATTTGGAAGGTGGGAGTTTCTGAAAGTATTTAGGAAGAGAGTGGCAGGCTTTTGTCTCCCCACCCCTGGACACGTTTTGTCATACATCTGCAAGGCACCTATACAGTGGTACCTCGGATTACATACGCTTCAGGTTACAGACTCTGCTAACCCAGAAATAGTACCTCGGGTTAAGAACTTTGCTTCAGGATGAGAACAGAAATCGTGCTCCAGCGGCGCAGCAGCAGCAGGAGGCCCCGTTAGCTAAAGTGGTACCTCAGGTTAAGAACACTTTCAGTTGAAGAACGGACCTCTGGAACAAATTAAGTACTTAACCCGAGGTACCACTGTACATCTGAGCATCTGAAAGGGTCTCAGGATGTTGATTAATCTGTGCTGTTTCAACCCTTCTCTCTCTGCGTGTGTGTGTGTCTGTTAATTTGTGAGTTTCACTACAAAGGTAAATAAGTTCTGTTGCACTTTAGAGTGAATAGGGGCGGGGGCGGAAATGCTGTACGTTCCAATACTGGGACGCAGGTGGTGCTCCCATTGCTCTGTCCCAGCTCCTGCCAATCTAGCAGTTTGAAAGCATGCCAGTGCAATTAGATAAATAGGTACCACTGTGGCAGGGAAGTAAATGGCATTTCCGTGCACTCTGGTTTCTCTCACAGTGTTCCGTTGCGACAGAAGTGGTTTAGTCATGCTGGTCACATGACCCAGAAAGCTGACTGTGGACAAATGCCAGCTTCCTCGACCTGAAAATGAGATGAGCGCCACAACTCCATAGTCACCTTTGACAGGACTTAACTGTCCAGGGGTCCTTTACCTTTTACCTTTACCTTACATTCAAATACTGGAGTTTAAATGATCAAGGATTGCAAAAGCTCATACTCTGCCTGTAACTCCATTGCAGGCATATTAGTCCTTGTGGTCCAAACTTTGACCTAGCTCAATAGCAAAAGCCACAGCCATTTCATACTGAGTCTAAAGTTACCCAAAGTTAACCATTCCATTCTGTTTTTTCATTCCTAACCCCAGAAGATTTAAGTTGAAAGCCAACTTCATTAGAATTCACTATAGTGGTTTGATATATGCCCCAGATACCATTCATTTACTACCGAAGTTCAGTTTTATCACTGTTGAATATGAGTAATTGCTATTTATTTCGGTCCTGGAGGTGCTCTTGAATATGATTAGAGGAGACCGGTTGGTGGAAGGAATTCAGGTCGGAGCGAAACAGTATAAACTTAAAGCATTTGCAGATGACCTAGTTTTGACCCTACAGGAGCCAGAGTCTAGTACGAAAAGGGTATTACAATTGATTCAGGAGTTTGGTCGGGTGGCGGGATTTAAACTTAACAAGCAGAAAACCAAGGTTTTGGAAAAAAAATTGACACCTTTAGAATCAGAAAGGTTTCAGAAAGAGACAGAGTTAAATGTGGTTTAAAAAGTAAGATACCTAGGGGTAAACATAACAGCGAAGAATATGAGTCTATTTAAGGATAACTATGAAAAGTGTTGGTCTGAAATTAAAAGGGATTTAGAAGTTTGGTCAAGATTGAAACTTTCCTTGTCAGGACGAATTGCTGTCATAAAGATGAATGTATTGCCAAAAATGCTGTTTTTATTCCAGACTTTACAGATTGTGGATAAAATGGAGTGTTTTGGGAGGTGGCAAAGAGATATTTCCAAATTTGTCTGGCAGGGCAAAAAGCCCATAATTAAGTTTAAGATACTAACTGATGCTAAAGAAAGAGGGGGCTTTGCCCTGCCAGACTTAAAGCTGTACTATGAATCAGCAGCTTTCTGCTGGTTGAAAGATTGGCTGCTTCTTGAAAACACTGATGTTTTAGATTTGGAAGGATTTAACAACGTTTTTGGATGGCATGCATATTTGTGGTACGACAAGGTTAAAATTCATAAGGCTTTCAAGAACCATATTGTCAGGAAAGCAGTGTTCAATGTCTGGATAAAATATAAAGACTTATTGGAAAATAAGCGGTGACACAGCGGCAGCAGGAGGCCCCATTAGCTAAAGTTGTGCTTCAGGTTAAGAATAGTTTCAGGTTAAGAACAGACCTCCAGAACGAATTAAGTTCTTAACCTGAGGTACCACTGTATTTGCCAAACCTCCATTGAGGAACAATGGAGTGTGCCCCTGGGGGTGAAGTCAAACTGCTGTGTTAGCAGCACCAAAGTGACTTCCCTGGGGTGCAAGCCTGGGCAGTGTGTATGGATTTGAAGGGAGCGATCTCTTGTCAGGGGCTTCCTTATAGTGAGTCTCACCTAGCACAGGCAGTCACATCCCACAGGCCTGGACAGAAGTCCCTTGTAGCCCCTTCTACCTGAGATACCGTATTTTTCGCTCCATAAGGCGCACCGGGTCATAAGGCGCACCTAGTTTTTAGAGGGGAAAATCAAGGAAAAAAATATTATTCCCCCCCAGCCCCAAAGAGCAGCGGACAGTCCCCCCCCCAGCCCCAAAGAGAAAAGAAGCCAAGACAGTGAGCGGCATCCATCCCGCTGGCTGTCTTGGCTTCCGCTTTAGCCCCACGCAGCCTCTCCGGTTTAAGGAGCTCCCTTTAAGGAGCGCGCGGTTCCTGTGGGCTTTTCTACGAGGAGGGAGAAGGGACTGACTGGATGCGTGAGTCCTTTCTCCCTCCTGGGGAAAAGCCTGCAAGAGCCGCACAGAGCTTGTGTGCGGCTCTTGGGTGCTTTTCCTGCCTGCCTCCCCGCTGCATTCGCTCCATAAGACGCACACACATTTCCCCTTACTTTTTAGGAAGGAAAAAGTGTGTCTTATGGAGCAAAAAATATGGTAATTTGCAACTGGCAGTGCAGCAAATTGAGATGTTTCCGAGTACAGTGGTACCTCCGGTTACAAACTTAATTCGTTCTGGGGTTCTGTTCTTAAGCCGAAACTGCTTGTAACACGAGACGCGCTTTTGCTAATGGCGCCTCCTGCTGTTACTGTGCTGCCGGCGTGCGACTTCTGCTCACATCCTGGAGCAAAGTTCGCAACAAGGGGCATCTACTTCCAGGTCAGCGGAGCTCGTAACCTGCAGCGTTCGCAAGGAGGACGGTATATAACACGAGGTTCCCTGCCACTAGCCAGCTGAGAGGCCCTTCAAATCAGTTGTGTATGTCACCTGCCATCCCAGTCCTCTCAAAGGTGGGCCATAACATTACTAAAAGTCATTGCAACAGGATGGCACGGGCACCAGCCAATAGGAGACCATGATATTAGCACAACCATATTCTATGCAGTGTTCCAAACTGCATTGTTTCCCAGAGTTGAGGGAGTAGGAATGGATCCCTCTGTTCCCCTGAAACAGAAACATGATTGAGGAAAATGTTGCTGTGTAAGAGGGAGTCTCAGGACGCATTTGAAGGTCAGCAGCTTGCTTTTTGTCAACAATGAAAAAGAAGACTGTTTTATATATTACTATGCAGAAAAAAGACAACTCTGCAGGCAACCTGGTCTTGGTTTTACTGATTTGTGACTTGTAATGTGAATTTATGATTTCAACTTTGTGACCTGAAACTGTGCTTGTTGCTCTTCGCTATGGAGAGAGAGAGAGAGAGAGAGAGAGAGAGAGAGAGAGATAGAGAAGGAGAGGGTCTGAACAGTATAATGAAAGCCTGACAATCTATTCTTTAACCAGAATAATAGCTGGAATTCTTCATGATTAGAAATACAGTATCAACATAATCGATTTAACAACATTACATTGTAGCTGAAAATAGACTGAAATCCCTAGCCAGGCATCCACTGTGTCTGAGCGAAACATCTTTCATATGGTTCTAAGATGAAATTACCCCTGAATGAATAGCATCTTCATTTATCTTCAAAACCTCCTCTGTGTTACCAGTGAGTCTACCCTTCTCACATTCTGCAGCAGGAATTACATTATACCATTATAGCAGCATTCCAGTGCAGTGTAAAATAAATTGTTTTGGAAAATGAACCTGGCTTTGCAATAAATTACATTTACAGGTACAAAGGAATTTGTTACTTTGTTTAAAGTAGTCACAAATACAATTAAACTCTTAATTTATGTTAAACTACAAATGTGGCTATTACCATAACTGGATTAGGAATATAATCTGTCACTCCAAGTACGATACTGAACAGTTTTCATTTATAATTGCAGACAGACTTTTCACTTTACAGGGTCTGCTACTGCTTGATAGGAAAGCTGGAATATTTCGTACATTTGTCCAGGGTTTTTTTTTTAAAAAAGAAATTTCAGACACGCTTTTCCACCCCAGATAAATTGGAGAATAATCCCTCAATTGTCATTACCCATCTTCCCCTTTGTTGTGCTTTTCATGGAGGAGAACAAGAGGGAAAAGCAAATCCCCTTTTTTTCTCCCCTGTCACACTGGCATTTTCTGGAGCCGCGTTTAAAATATTACTCATTGTGATTTAACTTGAATCTGTTTCAATATATTTGTAAGACCAATAGTGTGCAGCTTAAAAAAAACAAAGAAACTGCTTGGTACATGGGCATGCCATGTACCCTTGTTCCTTTAGGGTAAAGGTAAAGGGACCCCTGACCATTAGGTCCAGTCGTGGCCGACTCTGGGGTTGTGGAGCTCATCTCGCTTTATTGGCCGAGGGAGCTGGTGTACAGCTTCCGGGTCATGTAGCCAGCATGACTAGGCCGCTTCTGGCGAACCAGAGCAGCACACGGAAACACCATTTACCTTCCCACCGGAGCGGTACCTATTTATCTACTTGCATTTTGACGTGTTTTCGAACTGCTAGGTTGGCAGGAGCAGGGACCAAGCAACGGGAGCTCACCCCGTTGCGGGGATTCGAACTGCCAACCTTCTGGTCGGCAAGTCCTAGGTTCTGTGGTTTAACCCACAGAGTCACCCGCGTCCCTCCTTTAGGGTAGTGATGGCCAAACTCAGCCCTCCCTCCAGCTGTTTTGGGACTACAATTCCCATCATCCCTGACCATTGGTCCTGTTAGCTAGGGATGATGGGACTTGTAGTCCAAAAACAGCTGGAGGGCCAAGTTTGACCATCACTGCTTTAGGGGTACATTCTCTCCTATCATTGCCCAACGCATGTTTGAATGTTTGTGGAGATCCTTATGCTTTGCTACTGTGCATGAATCTGTGGACCAGGGCACAAAGGGTGTGTTAGCCAAAGTGCTTCACTGCCACCTTTCTCTTCATTTGTGTCTCCCTAATGCAGGTGGCGCTGTGGGTTAAACCACAGAGCCTAGGACTTGCCGATCAGAAAGTTGGTGGTTCAAATCCCTGTGATGGGGTGAGCTCCCATTGTTCAGTCCCTGCTCCTGCCAACCTAGCAGTTCGAAAGCACGTCAAAGTGCAAGTAGATAAATAGGTACCGCTCCGGCAGGAAGGTAAACGGTGTTTCCGTGCACTGCTCTGGTTTGCCAGAAGTGGCTTAGTCATGCTGGCCACATGACCCGGAAGCTGTATGCCGGCTCCCTCGGTCAATAAAGTGAGATGAGCGCCGCAACCCCAGAGTCGGCCACGACTGGACCTAATGGTCAGGGATCCCTTTACCTTTACCTTTAATTTTCTATTGTGGCAAAAGAGCCCTCTCTGGGATTTGATCCACACGGCGCAACCTAGACAGGACTTTGCTTCAGATGTGGCTAGAAGAGGCCAAACAGATGTCTGACAGTCCGGGGTCCCCCAGTCCACAGTTTCAGATCTTAATGATTCTAATCCATTTGTAGAGCCAGGATTTAGCCTTTAGGCAGCACAGCTGACTAACGTTAGGGGACACAGGTGCATGTCACCTTCCTATTCTATAGGCTGACCTATCATGCTTGACCTTCATGCTTGACCACTGGTGTTGGTGATGGGGAAAGAGCACATTTCTCTGTGCTTCATAAGTTTAAATGCATAGTGGGCTGCCATTTAGTTTGTGGGTAGAGTTGGATGAAAAAAATCACCATTGTTTGCAAATAGATTTAAGCCTGGAAGGATAGCTAAAAGCAGCAGTGTTTGCACTGGTTGTGTTCTCATTCATTCATTTTAAAGCTGCAGGAATCATTACTTCTGAACCATGAAACAATAAATGAAAGACAGTTACAGATAGGTAGCCGTGTTGGTCTGCCATAGTCAAAACAAAAAAAAATTCCTTCCAGTAGCACCTTAAAGACCAACTAAGTCAGTTCTTGGTATGAGCTTTCGTGTGCATGCACAAGTATCTGAAGAAGTGTGCATGCACACGAAAGCTCATACCAAGAACTGACTTAGTTGGTCTTTAAGGTGCTACTGGAAGGAATTTTTTTTTGTTTTAAATGAAAGACAGTAAGCGAAAACACACTTCTTGTAAAAATTTTCTCATTTTCAGTATGGTATAGAGAAAGGGAATATAATTGTCGCCAACAATTTATTTGCATGCTGCTCCTCCGGATTATGCTCAAAGCAGATGACCAAAACAGTATATGCAAGTGTTAAAAAAGAGCTCAAGTATGTAAAATATATTTCATTATATCGAAATCCTTACTTGCAAGCTAGCAGAAGCGTAATAATTACAAAATTTCCTAAACATATGAAAAGTACTCCTGTCGAAAATGAGAACAGTTGCCGATATCTGCATTTAGCTAACAAATTTATTCACAAATTCATCCAAATCACTAAGGTATCCGCAATAAAAAAATGCATTAATTTGGAAGCGTTACAATTTAAACCAGTTAAACTTACTCAAAGGCAATTAAAACAGCAGGCTGTCTTGGTTATGCAAAAGTAATTGAATAAAGAATACAGACCATCTTTGATACTAACGTATTTGCTGTAACAGCAACTAGAGTAGTAAAAATGGGGATTTTGATGTGCAAAATGTTGGAACCTTATACTGACAAGTCCCATATTTACCTGCTTTGGCAACCAGCTTTTAGAAAAACCTATATTGTAGGTTAAAACTCCTGACAATTTTAATTTTTTTTAAATTTTGCCTTCAGATAACCAGTGCAATCTTTTCATTTGCTCTGCTTTTCTTTCCAGGCCTTTTTGCAAATGTGCAACCTGCCAGTCCTGGTGGTTTGTAGGGCAAATGCTGAATATATGTCCCCATCTGGTAAGTGCAACACTCATTTACATTACACCTGTGATTGGAAACTATGGCAACAGTATCTCATCACGCAGACCATGAATGCATGTGAGCTTGCATCTTGTTCTGCTGGAAAGGAATGAAAATAATGTGTTTCTACCTTTTTATTTGCTTGCATTATAACAGTAGGTTTAGGGCCAAGGCAGACAGTTCCATGTGTTTAAGTACCAAATGATTCAAATCATAGTGAATGGGGTTGCGAGAGTTTGATTTTTAACTTCAAAAGGAGCCCGTGGAGAGCTAGATATTGGAAAAACTTAGAAGGCGCCTCTCTGACAAACCAGTACAAGAAGTTATGGCAGCTAGAATTTGATGAAAAACAGGCCAGCCTCTGAAGCTGGCTTGGGAATTGACATGCATGGACCCTTTTGCGCTGGTTTGGTGCAGTTTTATTACATTCACGGCTCCAAATTACTGCAAAGGACTTCACTCTTCCTACCAGCTTTTCTGACTTGTCTGAATATCATTTGCTTCATCCTTCAGAGACAACCAGAGCTTTGACAACTGATTGGAAATAGACCCTGTTTCCGGACGCAGACTTCATCTCTTGTAGAGGGCGATATAATGATAAAAATTAATTTATAGAGGGAGGACCCATGCGTGATATTGTTTATTATGAGAGAGGAGTTTCCCATATTGCTGGAGTTTTATTACAGAGCTAGCAGCCTGGAAGTGGCCAGCCCGAGGCAAACATAGTTGCACACTTGTGTGCATCGATTGTAGTAAACCAGCTATGCCAACTGCAACGTCTGAGTTGGGTCTTTATCAGTTGAGTTGATTAGAAGTATTGTAAGAGTGGACTCGATGAAGCAGTGTGCCCAACCCCCTAAATTTATCACCTGGGGGTTTTCTTTCCTTAGGACCTGAAATCAAGAGGGGAGTCTCTGTTGCTTAACAGACTTAACTCAGTAATGTTCATTCATTTCAGTGGGTCTACTCTGAGTAAAAATTACTTGAATTATCACCTTTTGGCTGTGAAACCCTCTTCCCTTTTATGGGATTCTGTTCCTGAGGGTTTCATGGTTGGCTCTGCTTTCGTTCTGTCCATCTGTTAAGAGCCTTCTGAGAGCACTGAAATGCTGACTCCTGCCGCAGAAACACCAAAAGACCATTCTTTATATAGTAGCTTAGTGGAAGTAAAGTCTGGATCGATAAAACCATTGAGAAGTCTGTAAGCTCAAAAAGACCCAGCATTCTTTTTGCAATGCATGCCATAGTGCAGATGCATCGATTCTTGTGACTGCTACTTTGAACCTGAGTAAAGCTCTATAGACAACTAGACGGTATTAACTATTCAGGGGCTGTGTTTGCATGTCATGCAAAACCACATTTTCAAGTTGGTTTGTTTCAAACAAGCCATAGTTTAATGTTAGCTACAATGTTTCTGCTGGGACTGAAAGACAAGCTGTGGCTAAGCAAAACCAGAAACCAAAAGCTTACTAACTCCTCTGCCTGGGAGGGGCAGGGGGAGCAGACAAGTCCAAGAGTTGCCTAGGTTCATTCATGTTGCACCAAATGAGGAGTGGGGAACATGAATAGCCCTGGACTCCAATTCCCATGAGCCCCAGCCAGCAAGGCCAGTGGTTAGGGATGATGGGAGTTGTGGTCTAGCACTGTTTGGAGGGAACTCCTACCCTTGGTTTAGTGTGAAGTGCAAATGTGACAATTATGCCTTAAAAACATTAAATCTTCTTTCTCAGCACCAATAAAAAAATAGAACAAGGAATGAAATCCCTCACCAAATAGACTGATTACTGAAGGGGTGTCAGGATTACATACTATCTCAACCTCAGATATCTATGAAGTTCCTTTCTGCGCTCAGTTTTCTCCAGCTGAGCAGCACCAAAGGTTGTACATGAAACTAAAGCCAAGCCCTTGTTGGTACAGGACGGCCATTTCTGTTTTACAGCTCTTACAGTCAGACTAGGGTTCGAATCCTCCCTCAGCCATGAAGCTCAGTGGGTCACCTTGGGCCAGTCACCATCTCTTTGCCAGCCTACCTCTCAGGGTTGTTGTGAGGCTGAAATGTGGAGGAGAAGCATGTACACCACCTTGAGATCCTTGGAAGATAAAGGTGGCCTATAAATACAATAAATAAAATTAAAAAGTATATAATGCACACACCTAACGGGTGTAGTTCGCCTGATTAAATGGTGATACCTTGGGGGCTTCCGGTCGGCGCCAGCGTTTAATGGCGGTCTTAGCCTCGAGCTCCGAGGCAAGACTGCTCCGTAAAGTTCGGGTCTGACCCGCTACGGCGAGCGGGGGACCCCTAAAATCACAGGCGCTGAAGCCTGTGAACAAGGAGATTCGGTGGGCACCTTTGCGCCCCCCGGTATCGCGAAGGAGCCTTTTTAAAGGCTCCGGAGCGGCATCGGGTGTGAGCGCGGTGCTGAGGATCGCAACCCAGCTTACGGAGTGAAGCCGCGTCGCCATTGACGGAGAGCGCCGATTCCTTCCTGAAACAACCGATTGGCAACATTACCCGTGAGTAAGATCTGCAAACTAAATGGGACTCTAAAAGCAATTTAAGAAAATTCGGCTGAAAACGGGAGAGGTAGAAAATAAGGAAGCCAGCCCTCCCGGAACTGCACGACCGATTGAGCAATGGAAAAACAAGCTATTTTTAAAGGGAACCTTTCTATTTAAGAAACCTTATTGAACTCTTGATATTGGAAGAAATCCCCCCCCCCCACAGGCAGGTGAAGGGGGGAAGAGGACTGTGTAAATCTAATCTGCCAGAGGACAGGGGGTTGGGGAAAAAAGTCTTCCGCTGCCGAAGCCTCTGATCAGGCTGCCGGGAAAAAAACAAGCGCCAGGAAAGTGAGCTGTCAGAAAATGAGCTGTCAAAAAGCTGGTGGATACAGAGGCCAAACTTAATTGAAATAAAATAACGGGACTTTAGGTAATTGAACTTATAAGATATTGGAATTGAAACAAATAAGGCTTTTGGCTGGACTTTTGCTTGGTGGAACTTTGCATTGGCTACTTGTTTCCCTGTCTTTTGTGTTGCTATTGTCGCCATTACTTGGATACAATTTCCCCCTCTAGAGGACTAAAAGAGAGAAACAGTTGCACTGTGATAGAGACAGAGAAGTGGGATTTTCCACTTGCAACTTTCCTGTGGGAACGACCTTGAGTTATGAGCACTCCACAGGAGGAAATAACAACAAGAAGCAAATCAAAACAAACTCAAAAGCAGACCCAAAGAAGAGGCTCCACATCAGGAGCTACAGCTGTACAGGAAAAAGGAACAACAGCATCAATGTAATCTATGACACAGGCACTGCTTAGAATAAACAAGTCTTTAGAAGCACTTACCAAGCAGTCCACAGAGAACTCTAGGAAATTGACAGATAATTCTAAGAAATTGACAGAGCTGACAACAAGACTAGACCTGAACACAACGGCAATTGCAAATAACACAGACTCTATAAACCGTCTTGTGCAAGAATCTACAGAAACGAGAAAAATAGCCGAGAGCGCAAGGAGCACAGCCGAGGACACCAGGGGAAAGTTTGTACCCATTGCAAAGAAAGTCAACGAACATGATTCAGCTTTGGCCTTTTTGGAGCTAGAGAGGAAAAATAAGAATTTGAAATTAAGATCAGTACCAGAGGAAGAACAGGGTAACCTGGGAGACTTCCTGACAGATAAATTTCAAGAATTTTGGATTGATGAACTAGGAGGGGAAGAGGAGCAGGAATTTGCAATTACCTCAGCCTTCCGGATTGGCAGAAAACAAGGCAAGAAACCAAGGGATTGTTTAATTACCTTAAGATCCAAAGAAGAAAGGGATAAAATACTGAACCTACATTTTCAGAAGGCCCTGATTGTTAAGAATTCCCAGGTACAGATCTTCAAGGACATTCCTAAGCACTTCCTAGAGGTGAGGTTTCAATTTAAGACTTTAGCAGATTTGCTGAAAAAATATAACATCCCATTTAGGTGGGAATTTCCACAAGGATTGTCCTTCAACTTCAAAGGGAAGAAAATTAAGATCAAAACAACTCAAGATAAAGACCAATTTTTGGAGAAATACTTTGAGGACTTTGAGAAAGGAACTGTAGAAGAGAGGGAAATACCAGACATAGCAAATCTATCATTTGGACTTGCCCCAGCACCTACTGACGAGGAACAAGAACTTGGAGCAGTCGGCGGAAAAGCAGCCCAATAACAGAAATGTCTCTGCAATTTTTGAGTTGGAACTGTCACGGCCTGAACCATCCCCGAAAAAGAGGACAGGTGTTTCACATATTAAAGAAAGAACATCTAGATATAATATGTTTGCAAGAAACCCATATTGCCAGGATAAACAGAAAACTTTTGATAAATAAAAGATTGGGACAAGAATTCATTTCTTCTGACAAAGTTAAGAAAAGGGGAGTTGTGATTTATGTGAAAGAAAAATTAGAACCAAAATTAATTTTCAAGGATGAACAAGGAAGATTTCTGGCAGTGGAAATTCAAATTCAAGGAGAAAAAATTCTGATTGTAGGAGTTTATGCACCTAATGAAGGGAAGGCCGAGTTCTTTAAGAAGTTGCATGAGACGTTAATGGATTTTATGGACTTTAAAATAATATTTATGGGAGATATGAATGGAGTAGTCTCCACAAACATGGATAAAGCGCAGAGACAAACGATTTCCAAGGATGGGAGACTGCCAAAGACTTTTTTTGAACTGACTGACACCATGGACTTGATTGATATCTGGAGAACAAGGAACCCTCTAGAAAGAGAGGGGACCTTCTTCTCTGAAGCAAAAATGACATGGACCAGGATTGACCAAATATGGATTTCCAGCAATCTGGCACCAAGGGTTAAAAAGACAGAAATCTGCCCAAAAACTTGTTCCGATCACAATGCAGTAAAGATGGAAATGAAGCTGACAACAACTGGAACCTTCAGATGGAGAATGAATGACACCCTGTTTAAAGATGAAACAATTTACAAAAAGGCCCAAAAGACATTGAAGGACTATTTCGAGATAAATTTAAGATCAGAGGTGGAAAGAAGAATAATATGGGATGCAAGCAAGGCCGTGATGCGAGGTTTCCTGATTCAGCAAAACTCCATAAAGAAGAAACAACAGAATGAGAAGAAGGGAAAAATCTGGAATCAAATAAAAGAAGGAGAGAAGAAATTGAGGTCTAAACCTAAATCTCAGGAGATCCTAAGAGAAATAAAGTACTATCAGACTCAATATATGGAACTGGTGAATGAGGAGATAGAATGGAAAATAAAACAAATGAGGCAAAAATCATTTGAATCAGCAGATAAATGTGGGAAATTGCTATCATGGCAACTGAAAAAGAGACAAAAGCTGAATACTGTGACATCCCTAGAAGTGGATGGTAAATTTATCAATAAACCAAACGAGATTAGCAATTGTTTCCAAAGTTATTTCAAAAAGTTATATGCTCAAGGGCCAAAGAAAGAACAAGAGATTGAAGAATTCATTAAAAAATATGGACTCTCAAAGATTTCTGAAAAAAGCAAGAGGACTTTAAATGAGAAAATTACAGACCAAGAAATAGAGAGTGCCATCCAAAAAATGCAACTGGGAAAATCACCAGGACCAGATGGACTGACGGCGAGATACTACAAAGCATTGAAGGAATGGTTAATACAACCATTGAAGGAAGTATGCAACCAAATCTTAGAGGGGAAAAAGGCTCCCGAATCGTGGAAAGAGGCATTCATCTCACTTATACCAAAGACAGAAACTGAGAAACACCAAGTTAAGAACTACCGCCCTATATCACTCTTAAATGTGGATTATAAAATTTTTGCAGAAATTTTAGCAAAAAGATTTAAAAAAGTGTTATCAGAGGAGATTCATAAAGACCAAACAGGCTTTCTCCCAGGGAGATACATGTCAGACAATGTGAGAAATATTATAGATATATTAGAACTCCTGGAGATGGAGATAAACAGAAAAGCAGTGTTGATCTTTGTGGATGCGGAGAAAGCCTTTGACAATATTTCTTGGACCTTTCTAAAGAGGAATCTCCATGGGATGGGGGTAGGCCATAATTTTGAAAATGGTATAAGTGCAATATACTCCGAACAAAAGGCTAAATTAATTGTTAACGGTATGGTTATGGATGAGATTCCAATAGAAAAAGGGACACGACAGGGATGCCCAATATCCCCTCTATTATTTATATCTGTCCTGGAGGTATTATTGAACATGATCAGAAGGGACCAGCTGGTAGAAGGGATAAGACTCGGAACTAAACATTATAAGTTAAGAGCTTTTGCAGATGATCTAGTTTTAACTCTGCAACAACCAGAAGCCAGTACGAAAAGAGCTTTAGAACTTATTGAAATATTTGGTCAAGTGGCAGGTTTTAAATTAAACAAACAAAAGACGAAGGTGCTGGGGAAAAATCTAACGATCGAGGAAAAAGATAGCTTTCAAAGAGAAACCGGTTTAGAAATAACAAAAAAGGTGAAATACCTGGGGGTGAACTTAACATCAAAAAATGTGAACCTATTTAAAGATAACTATGAGAAATGTTGGTTGGAGGTGAAGAAAGATCTCGACATATGGTCTAGGTTAAGACTCTCCTTGTTAGGCCGAATTGCTGTTATTAAGATGAATGTATTGCCGAGAGTGTTGTTTTTATTTCAGACATTACAAATTTTGGACAAAATGGACTGTTTCAAGAAGTGGCAGAAAGATATATCTAATTTTGTCTGGCAGGGCAAAAAGCCCAGAATAAAATTTAAGATTCTAACTGATGCAAAGGATAGAGGGGGCTTTGCCCTGCCGGACTTAAGACTTTATTATGAAGCAGCAGCTTTTTGCTGGCTGAAGCAATGGCTACTTCTTGAGAATACAGACATTTTAGATCTAGAAGGATATGATAACAACTTCGGTTGGCATGCATATTTATGGTATGACAAGGTAAAAGTGCATAGAGGTTTTAAAAACCATATTGTCAGGAAAGCATTGTTTAATGTATGGAATCGTTATAAAGATTTGTTGGAAAATAAAACCCCCAGGTGGTTGTCACCCCTGGAAGCTAAAGCGGTAAAAAAACTTAATATGGATTCAGACTGGCCAAAATACAGTGAAATCTTGGAATATGATGGTGAAAAGCTCAAATTACAGAGCTTGGAGAAATTAAAACCTAAAGTCAGAGACTGGTTACATCACCAGCAGATTAATGAAACATTTAAGCAAGACAGGAAAGTAGGATTTCAGAAGGAGAGGTCAAAGTTAGAAACGGAACTATTGGAGCCCAATACTAAGAATTTGTCTAGAATGTATAATTTGCTGCTGAAATGGAACACCCAAGATGAAACAGTTAAATCAGCAATGATTAAATGGGCACAAGATATTGGTCATGACATTATGTTTGCGGACTGGGAAAGGTTATGGACCACAGGCATTAAATTTACGGCATGCACTGCCTTAAAAGAGAATATAATGAAAATGATCTATAGGTGGTACATGACCCCAGCCAGGCTAGCAAAGATATATCATTTGCCCAATAATAATTGCTGGAAGTGTAATGAATGTGAAGGAACTTTTTACCACCTTTGGTGGACCTGCCCAAAGATTAAGGCCTACTGGGAAATGATCTATAATGAAATGAAGAAAATTCTCAAGCGGACATTTGCTAAAAAACCAGAGGCTTTTCTCTTGGGCATGGTCGACCAAATGGTACCAAAGGAAGACAGAACATTCTTCATGTATGCAACCACAGCAGCAAGAATGCTACTAGCAAAATATTGGAAGAAGCAAGAACTACCCACTCTGGAAGAATGGCAGACCAAGGTGACAGAATTTATGGGATTGGCAGAGATGACCGGCAGAATCCGTGACCAGAGGAGAGAGACGGTGGAAGAGGACTGGAGAAAATTTAAAGTTTATCTTAGGAACTGTTGTAAAATTTCGGAATGCTAAAATGTCAAGGGATATAAGATAGAGAATTATAGCTGTTAAATCTTAAATTTAAATAAAATATAAAGAGAATCAGTTATGAATTGGAATGAAGGATTGCTAGAAATGCCGTTTTAAAAAAAATAAGGGTGCAGTGAAGGGAAGGCTTGGGGAAGTCGTGTTATGTATGTTATTATATGTTATGTCTTAGTATGTTATGTTATGTCATTGTATGTTATGTTATGTTTTTATTTTGTTATATTTGTGAAAATGAATAAAAAATATTTAAAAAAAAAATGGTGATACCTTGACAAAACTGACACACAACAATATTCAAGGCTAGAATATTCAATTTAACCTGCAAGTAGGAGTTAACGTATGAGCAGCAGATAATAGTATAAACAAAGGAAGATTAGAGACAAAAATGGGTGGAATATTAGGAGACGTAGAAGATCAAGGTTGGCATTGAATGCCATGGAGAGATGGATTTGGAAGTCTTAAGGAAAGATAATTGATGGACAATGTATGAAGTATGTATAAAAGTTGTAAAAAATGCATAAATAATAATAATTTTAAAAAACTGGCACACATTGTGAAAGCTGACCAAGTGTAGAATCTACTTCAGTGGACGTTTCACTTCCACGCTTGCAGCAGATATGACATAGGTGTCCTAGCAGTCTTTGATCAATTGTTACTCTACTGAGTCTAATCGGTTTTGAAATGCCTTGAAGAATACGCTGACAACTAGTTGACGGAGTCGGAGGGTGGCAGTCAGTTGTCACTGCAGGCTTACAGCACAGAAATGAGGCAGATATATTGGAAGATGGGCAGCTCTCGGGGTCAGTTGTGTGCTATATCTGAAGACTCTTTTAAGGTGCGCTGCAGCAAACACCCCCCACATTTCTCTGCTGTGATTTTGGCACTTAACCAGAAGTAAGCATGGGAAGCTTTTGCAGGGAGATGCCCATCTACTTCTTGTGTATGTGGCTAAGGGTGTTCAGTCCAGAGTTCCTTGATTCTACTTATCAGGTATGCAGAGGGTCAGGGTGGGCTGTGCAGATGAGTGTGATGGTGAGCATCTCATTGCAAAAGGGCACAAAGGGATTCAGATATCCAACACTGATCCACATGTTTAAATTGCTTCCAAGCGTTTGCGTTTCATGGGGCTTTGTATTTAGGATGGGATCAACAATCACTGCCTGGAACAAATGCCAGAAGCATAATTTCCATACTAGCTATAAAGGCGCAGAAGCTTTGGCACAGACCCACCCCCCTTAACATGGCATTTGTTGAACTTTTGCTGATTTCACCTAGCAACCTCTCAGATTTAATTAGATCAATGAGTTAAAAGTGTTCTGTTTTTTCTTCTTTCACTCGCAGGGAAAGTGCCCTTTATTCACGTAGGAAATCAAGTTGTTTCTGAACTTGGCCCCATTGTCCAGTTTGTAAAAGCCAAGGTAAGGTGCATATACGAAACCTATTTTTCCTCAGCAAATTCTTGTTTTGGCAGTTGGGCTAATTAAGTTTGTGTTGATAAAATTATCTTGAGAACCAGAGCTCTAGAAGACAGGATAGAATCATTTATTTTGCATAGTAAGGCTTCTTCTAATGGCTCATAACAAAAATAATTTATTAACAAGCTTTAGGAAAGGTTCCAGTTTAGCAGAGAGAGGAGGGGAAAGGAGGGAGAGTTTCCAGGCTCACATCTGCAGAAGGATATTTTCGTAGCTGTTCATTTAAACTTTTTAACTCTTGAGGGCAAGATTTGACTCCTCTGTCATGTCCCTTAGAGTGGTACCCCGCAAGACGAACGCCTCAGAAGACAAAAAGCTCGCTAGACGAAGGAGTTTTTCGTTTTCTTAGCCGCTTCGCAAGACGCATTTTCCTATGGGCTTGCTTCGCAAAACGAAGCTTGCCCCGCAAGCTCCGGGGATAGCGGTGAAGCGCCGCGCGTCTTCCCCGCTGTCCCCGGACCTCTTTTGAAGCAAGGGGCGGCGGGGAGAAGATCGCTTCTCCCCGTTGCCAGCCCCGCAATCTCCGGGGACAGAGGGGAAGGCGCGCGCGCCTTCCCCTCTCTCCCCGGACCCCTTTTGAACCAAGGGGCGGCAACGGGGAGAAGCAATCTTCTCCCCGTTGCCGCCCCTTGCTTCAAAAGAGGGGACAGGGGAAGGCGCGCACGCCTTCCCCTCTGTCCCCGGAGATTGCGGGGCAGGCAACGGGGAGAAGCAATCTTCTCCCCGCCGCCCCTTGCTTTAAACAGGTCTGGGGACAGGGGGAAAGGCGCGTGGCGCTTCCCCTCTGTCCCCGGACGGTCTCCATAGGAACGCATTGATTGATTTTCAATGCATTCCTATGGGAAACCGTGCTTCGCAAGACGAAAAACTCGCAAGAAGAAAAAACTTGCGGAACGAATTAATTTCGTCTTGCGAGGCACCACTGCATTTTCTTGTCAGCTGAGTAAAACTGGTGCCCTTAAAATCCAGGACAGAATCTTTTCTTGGTGTGAAATATTGCCTGTGTGAGAGAGATATTGACAGGGAGAGATTGTGTGTGTGTGTGTGTGTGTGTGTGTGTGTGTGTGTGTGAATAGAAAGTAGGTAACATGAAATGCTTTTGTTTTTGTCCTTTCTGTGGACTAGAGGGGCATGGATATATCATTCACGCGTGCACCTGTATTTTTCTGAGTGCTTCCTTCTCAGAAAGAGGTGCCCACAGGTGGTACAGCTTCAGGCATGCTTAGAGGAAGCTGATTACCTGGACTCATCCCAGTCTTTCTCCAGACCTGGTCACGGCACTGAAACCATCTTGGTTAACCCTGGTTAATAACATTAGTTAGGACAGGTATGCGGGGAGTGTCACCCTGTTTATTCTCCTTGAGCTTTTGGAGCCTGTTGATACTGTAGAGAGAGGGAAAAGGGGTTGGGGGTACCGTGTTTCAGTGACTCTCCTTCTACTTCCATTTCCAGAAAGTCATTATGGGGGATTGCTGTTTGGCACCATGGGAGTTGTCCTGTGGTGTCCTACAGAGTTCCACCTTGTCCCGAATGCTATTTAACATCTGTATCCTTGTTTCTTACCTATGGTCCATTGATCCCTAGAGGGTCCAGGGATGGGCATCAGGGGTCTGTGAGCCAGATGCAAGAAACAATAAAATAAAATGTTTTATTTCCTTCCTGTTACTTTGAAGTGCTTTTATTTCAGCTAATCACAGAGTCATTTAAGCATCTAGTAGACCAGCATATGTCTTTGATGTCTCCTGTCCTTTTTCTGGAGCCTTTTGGCTAATTCTGTCCCTGTGGCCAAATTTCATCATGGTTTATTCCAGTAGTTACTTGTCTGTCTTTTTAGTTGAGATACTATAGGTTGACAATTCAATATATATAAAAAAAACTTGAACGCTGCTGTTTTTATCAAAGGAATGTGTTGGAATGTTGTCTGAATGGGAAAATTCCTTGAACAATGGCAGTCTTCCTGTATGTGTCCGCACATATACCAGGCCTTCCACAGTCTCCACCTAAAAATATTAATTGGTTTAGGTGGGGTTTTAGCTCTTCCACATATTTATGAATTATTCTTCCAACTATAGCTGCATTCTGAAGCCCCCCACCCAAAAAATATTTTTTGCAAGGTAATAATAATAATAATAATAATAATAATAATAATTTATTTATACCCTTCCCATTTGGCTGGGCTTCCCCATTCATCAGACAGCCTGGTTCCCTTCCAGTGCTGCAGTTATTTGAAGATGGGAGCCTTTGAAGTTCCAGTAGCCCTTCTGATCCTGTGCTCTTGTCTAGAAGATTGCTGCATGTGGGCTCCTGCCATTTTGGCAGGCCTGGAACTTGCACTTACGCCTTGGCTTCCACACACTAGTTCTTACGGAACAGAGATTCACTTTGTTTGAATCTTAAAATTCCACGTAATCAGTGTTCATGTTGATTCCTGCTTTCTTTCTTTAGCCCTGTGGATCAATGCCGGTGCGTTTTTATAAGGCATCTGCATCATCATAATTTGCTTAGGTTTATTTACAAGGAGGCTGTGGTATTTAGAAAGGCTGCTTGGCTTGGAAGCAGAAGCAAAACAGGCGGATAGTTGGAAATCCTGCATACTGGTGTACCTTGTGCTTTTCAGCTTTAAAATATTGCATTTCAAACTATAGGATCCAACACTGCACTAGCAGATGTGACAGGATTTCATTTCGCTTCCCTCTTGTCTTCAGCCTCAACTCCCCAACTCCCTGGATCAGATTTTTGGGGTGCATGGGGTTTTCAAGGTGGGTGGAAAGAGGTGGAAAGACCCCTTTGAGCAAGCAGAAGTCCATTACACAAGCAGGACACAATAATTGGGTATTGTCCAGTACTTTTTGTAAATATATAAGATTTATTATAGAGCTGTATATATACAGTCGTACCTTGGATCCTGAATGCCTTGCAAGTCAAACGTTTTGGCTCGAACGCTGCAAACCCGGAAGTGAGTGTTCCGGTTTGTAAACGTTCTTTGGAACCCAAACGTCCGACGTGGCTTCTGATTGGCTGCAGGAGCTTCCTGCAGCCAATTGGAAGCCGCGCCTTGGTTTCCAAACGTTTAAGTCGAACGAACTTCCGGAACAAACTACAAGAAAGAAGATTCCACCTAAACATTAGGAAGAACTTCCTGACAGTAAGAGCTGTTCGACAGTGGAATTTGCTGCCAAGGAGTGTGGTGGAGTCTCCTTCTTTGGAGGTCTTTAAGCAGAGGCTTGACAACCATATGTCAGGAGTGCTCTGATGGTGTTTCCTGCTTGGCAGGGGGGTGGACTCGATGGCCCTTGTGGTCTCTTCCAACTATGATTCTATGATTCTAACAGATTCCGTTCGACTTCCAAGGTACCACTGTATTAGGAACATTGCAGTATTCATTTCATTTTTCTCTGAGAAACTTCAATTGCCTTTATGATCTACAAAGCAGCATTCTAACGTGTAATGTTGCAATGCAGGGAGCTTTTGGAGTGATCCAGAGCCCTCGACTTGAGTGGGCTTTGGAAAGGACCCAAACGGATTGTTTTCCCTGCCCTTCCTTTTCTCACCCCCCTCTTTTCTCTCTCTCTCTCCTTGCCTAAGGGCCATTCACTTAGTGATGGGTTGGATGAAGTCCAAAAAGCTGAGATGAAAGCCTACATGGAATTAGTCAATAATATGCTTTTGACAGCAGAGGTATGGCAAAACACTAGTAATTTGTCAGTCTTGTGAAATGAATGATATTGGGGATTGGAGGGTGGGATGGGGGGGGGGGAAATAGAATGCTGTTTTCTTTGTGATGCTGCAAGCGAGTTCCTACCTACTTTATTTTTTAATAAAACACAAGGGTGGGCTTACGGTTCCAGCTAGGTTCAAAAAGCAGCACGCCGCTAATTTACATATTGCAATCTCAATTCCGTTTTCTCTGTCAAATGGGATTTTGTGCCTGCTCCATGACAGAACTGGCAACCACCTTTCTGTGTTCTAAATATGATTATTAATGGCTTGCTTGGTAGGGAGGGAAGACAAAGCTGCAAGGAATAAGCTGTCTCTGTAACCTTACATGTTATGAAATTTTAGTATTCCTTGGTTTCCTAGCTGTATCTTCAGTGGTGTGATGATGCTACAGTCCAGGAGGTGAGTGATTCTGCAACATTTATCTTAATTAAATTTTAATGAGAAAACACTTTTGCTCACAATTGCAAGTCCCTACTCATAAATGAAACATAGAGGTTTATACCACTAATGATACCATATTTTTTCACTTTAATTTTGCTTGCATACACATTTTGGGGGGAGCTCTATGTCATTACTGCATACACTGGTTTCAAAGTGAAAATGTTTTTAATATAATTTTAAAAGCTTTTTTTTTTAGCTGCAAGTTATAAATAATTGCATAAAATGGTGTATGAAAGCAGTGTTGTGGCAATAAAAGCCACAGCATCTTTTTTTCTTTGTAAAAGTGACATTTCTTTTCCACTTTAAAGATTACCCATCCAAGATATGGATCTCCTTATCCTTGGCCCTTGAATCGTATTCTGGCCTATCAGAAACAATGGGAAGTCCGACGTAAAATGAAAGCTATTGGCTGGGGCAGCAAGTCACTTGATCAGGTCAGTCGGTCCTGCGCCAAACCTGAATGGGTCATATAGTAATGAAATCTTTAAAAACAAGGCTTCAAGGACGTGTTGGCTTCTTAGTACATGTGCACACATGTGCACACACATACACATATGTAATCCATAATCTTAGAGCAGTTGCCACATGATTAAATAAATTTTGTCAATAAATCGTATGAGTTTCAGGCTGCAACCCTAAACAGAATTCTTGCGAAATAATCCGGATTTGAGCACAGTGGGTCTTAACCTCTGAGAGACCTGCATTAGCTCCCAGTACATTTCCTAGCACAATTCAAAGTGTTGGTGCTGACCTTTAAAGCCCTAAACTGCCTCGGTCCAGTATACCTGAAGGAGCGTCTCCACCCCCATCGTTCAGCCCAGACACTGAGGTCCAGCTCCGAGGGCCTTCTGGCGGTTCCCTCGCTGCGAGGTTACAGGGAACCAGGCAGAGGGCCTTCTCGGTAGTAGCGCCTGCCCTGTGGAATGCCCTCCCACCAGATGTGAAGGAAATAAACAACTATCTGACTTTTAGAAGACATCTGAAGCCAGCCCTGTTTAGGGAAGCTTTTAATGTTTGATATTTTATTGTGGGTTTTTTTTCTGTTGGGAGTTGCCCAGAGTGGCTGGGGAAACCCAGCCAGATGGACGGGGTATAAATAAATTATTATTATTATTATTATTATTTTATTTATAATAATTTATTAAGCATGCGTAGGATTGCGCTGCTTGGTCAGCTGATATACATCTGCATGTATATGAAATGGTTGGGTTGAATCCAGAGGAGCTTCCTCTTCCAGATCCGTCCTAATTATTCTCAAGAAGGAAGCTTCTTCTGTGCTAGCAAAAAGAAAAAAGAACAGAAAGGCCACTCATTGGAAATAGAGGTCCCATCCGCACCATATGTTGAAAGCACATTTGAAGCACATGGCTTCTCCCAAAAAATCCTGCAAAGGAAATGGCATTGTCCATGGGGATTCCCATGGTGATGTCCTCAGTATCCTCCCCACGGCGTGTTTCAGCTGAATTAGGAATTTTGCCTGTTTCCCCTATTTTAATAATTAAAAGCCGTCTAAAGAGCTAGCATAAAATTGTGGTTGGAGAGAGACCTGCTCATGAAGTTCTTGAGTGTGTGCAACCGGGATCTTTTCTTTCTAGTGGCAGAAGTTGATCAACTGCTGCTCCCCTCCGGACTGAAGAGGTTCGGAGAGGGGAGGGCATCAAAACTAGAACTGGAAAGTCCCAATGTGCAGAGATGTGACCCTGTGCATCTTGGTTAAAGACTAGCTACAGCTATAGAAACGTGCCAATTGTATTAGTCGTTCCTGTTCGTTCTATTGTTTCTTTGGTTTGGTTTTTTTTATTTTACAAAAGCAGTGTATGCTGAGAAATCCCCAAGAGCTGCTTCATGTTGCACATGCAGTGTTTGTACTAGAATAAAAAGCAATTCCCTTCCCCGAACCACGTTGGGCACAAAAACGAATCTCTGGATACCTGAAGCTGTTTTGCATTTCACTTCAGCTTCCACCTGCAACGCTCTTCTATTTGAAGTCCAAATTACTCCGGTATCTACAATCTGTTCTAAACATGCAGCTAGTTTTGTATGGTCCTGTAGCCACCTGGCAAAAAAATAAAAATTGCATTCTGCTTTCTGTTTATGTTTACCATTTTAGGTGCTAGAAGACGTAGATCAGTGTTGCCAAGCCCTTTCTCAAAGGCTTGGAACGCAGCAGTATTTCTTCAATAAGAAGTAAGTTGCTTTCATATTTATATTAAGGAGTTTTTAGTCGTTGGCGGTTGTGGAGTGCTTCTTGATCATAGGAAGGCAATCCCTCTCCCCTCCAAAAAAACCTGCACCTCCTTTCCCAAATGAATGGATGTGTGGAGTCTGTTCTGCCACGTCTTTCCCATCTTTCCCCCCACCCCACTCTCTCTTATCTGAGCCACATCCAAGGGCAAGCCAGGCGTTGTTTGCACTGCTGGAACTAGGACTGTGCCTAGGCTGGGGAAAAGACTTTCTTACCCTATAGCTCGGTGGCAGCCAATATGGTGACCCTTCAGATGTACAGCTCTCATCATCTTGTATTTGCTCTTCTGACTGGGGCTGAGGGCAGCTGGTAGTCCAAAAACATCTAAAGCAGGCTTCCTCAACCTCAGCCCTCCAGATGTTTTTGAGACTACAATTCCCATCACCCCTGACCACTGGTCCTGCTAGCTAGGGATCATGGGAGTTGTAGGCCAAAAACATCTGGAGGGCTGAGGTTGAGGAAGACTGATCTAAAGGGTGACATAGTTTATCAGACCAACACTGGCAGTATTTACTGCAGATAGCCCCTGCAAGCCACAAAAGGAAGCTCTGCTGTATAGCTCTGCGGTATGTACGGATAGTTTAATTTGAGCCCTGCTACTCCCTGGCTTTAGGGACGCGGGTGGTGCTGTGGGTTAAACCACATAACCTAGGACTTGCTGATCAGAGGGTCGGCGGTTCAAATCCCCGCGACGGGGTGAGCTCCCGTCGTTCGGTCCCTGCTCCTGCCAACCTAGCAGTTCGAAAGCACGTCAAAGTGGAAGTAGATAAATAGATACCACTCCGGTGGGAAGGTAAACAGTGTTTCCGTGTGCTGCTCTTGTTCGCCAGAAGCGGCTTAGTCATGCTGGCCACATGACCCGGAAGCTGTACGCTGGCTTCCTCGGCCAATAAAGCGAGATGAGTGCCACAACCCCAGAGTCAGCCATGACTGGACCTAATTGTCAGGGGTCCCTTTACCTTTACCTTTACCTTTACTCCCTGGCCGGGCTTAGGATTGCTCTGCCCATACATTGGTAGGTTTGAAGTTCAAATATTGCTTTCGAGAATGGTACAGCCGCCTTTTAAAATGCAAAAATGATTCCAGTACTAGGAAGCCCAAGTTACATTGATGATAAAATGTGACGCGCGTGGAGTAATCCCGGAGTGGGTGTGCTGTTGCCACTGCTTCCATTATTTCCTACGCTGTGGAATTGCTTTGACAACCAAATTTGAAGCAAAGAGTAGAAATGGGTTCATATTTTTATTTTGTGGATGCCAAAGGAACCAGGAAAGGTAGTAGACAATGTAGGAAGATGTCTTCTACCAAGTCAGATCACTGGTCCATAGAGCTCAGGACTGATGGCACTGATTGCTAGTGGTTCTCCATGGTTTGGGGCAGGAGAAATTTCCACCCCTACCTTGAAACACCAAGCGCTGGACGTGGGGATCTTTGAATGCAAAGTATATACACTACTACTGAGCAATCACCCTTCCCTGAGGGTTGTTGTTGTTGTTATTGTTATGAATCCCCTCCCTGATGGTGTCTGGTAGAATTTTGTCCTTTAAAATGACAGTTCAGCACACTCTGTGGTCTATATGTGGAGCTTCTACTGGTGCTTGGTATGAAATGCAATGGTTTATTTGTCTCTTTTCAGAATATTGTTTTCCCCTTTACTCCTAGGCCAACTGAATTGGATGCTTTGGTGTTTGGGCACCTGTTTACAATCCTTACCACCCAGCTGATCAGTGACGAACTATCGGAGAAAGTGAAAGGCTATAGCAACCTCATTGCATTTTGCAGAAGAATAGAGCAGCACTACTTTGAGGGGCGTGACAAAGACAGCTTGGCAACTGTTCCATCTCCGATGTTGAGGCAGTCATTGATGACCTGAATGTTCTTTGGTGGCAGAAATTTGGCAAACGGATCTTTGATTTGTGCATTGTTTAAAAGAGACTGGTAACGACTTTGGAAAATTGGATGAACTGCACACTTTCTGTTTGAAAACTGCCAAAACTGTTGTAGCCCAAGAGTATGTCCTTGTGACTAATTCTACAACACACATTACGATGAAATAATTAAGAGTGGGCTTTGTTGTAATATTAGCCTGCATGCTGTTTTAACATAACTCTAAAGTGTCCTTGAAAAACAACGTTGTATCAGAATTCAACAACAATAAAATTTATGACAACTCTGCAAAAACCTTTCTGTAATCTTTCCTTTTGCATTCTCTTGGGGTCTTCAGATTCTTACTGCAATTTTCATTTTATTCTGTAGAGTTAAAAGTTGAATACATGATTCAAACTTGCCCAGAATAAAATATTTGGGCTTCTATATCTAACCAGTCATCATTAAGAAGGATTAAGAAGAAATTTCTTACAGGCCAGATTTAATAAACACCCTAGCCTCATCTCATCTCCTCCATGGCTTGAAGTACCATGAAAGTTTCTGCTCTGCCTTATTTTTTGTATATTTCTGTAAATAAGCACAGTATGCAAATAAGAGTTTGCTAACCTTTCCTCTAAATCTTGTTTATTACATGCTGGGTTTAGCTGATCATTTAGGCTTTGCCCTGCTTCAGGATTATTAGATTAAAAACAAACAAACTCTCAAAAACTTAATCAAAATAGAACCATCAAATCCCATTCAGAGCACTGTCTTCCTTGCCTCATTTTTGCCCTTCTCAGATTGATAAACCCAGCTAGCTCAGCTTTGTCACTTTGTCAAAGGTGTTTTCCGTGGGTTTTTTTAAAAAGTGCTCAGATTTGAGTTCTTCATAGAAAAATAATTATTCAAATATGGAACAACCACCATAGGTAATCTCTTGGATGCCAATTTGCAGCAGAAAATGACTGCATGTCTTGTTCAGCAGCACCCCATCAACCTTTTAACTTCTTCTTAAAGTCTGACACTATGCATTAACTCAGTTTGGAAGTGTCTTTCAGATTAGAAATCCCAGCTATCTAGAAACGATTTAGCAAGAGAATACTGATCTATTATAAGCAAATAAAGCATGCACAAATCTATTTGAGCCACTCAGACTGCACTTAAGGATATGGAGATGAGTGAATTATGTTGCAAACTCAATAACTAAAGGAAGATGAGCTGCAAGGCTGTAAGACTATTGCAGAATAAATATTTTTTTGTAAACTAAGCTGTCTTCTTCTCAGTCCCCCGTATCACCCCATTTTCCGTTGCTCTAATTGAGTTATCAGAACACTCCATTTGAATTAGGTTAAGAATCAGGAACGCTTGTTCAAAGGATATAGGACTAAGTACTTCCTACGCTCTTTTAATTCGGAGGAAGTGGCATTCCAATAGCTAATGCAATCATGTTGCCTTGAGTGTATGCCTTGTTTAAAAAGCTTAGTGTTTCGAAGTTTTGGAAAATTAATTTTGAAAGCTAATCAAACTGCCGTATAACGAAGTTCGGAAGCGCCATTGAATTGCAATGTATTCTTACAGCAGCAAGGAATGGAAGCTGTGCACACTTCATACCACTGATAGTTAGAATTGTAATCTTTAATCAGTGTAATTAATCCATTAAAGGTTTAGGCTGCAGTTTAGACCAACAATTGATTAATCAGGTTGTTACTTGCACTGCAGGAAAGGCTTCCCGTACTCTGCTGTCCAACACGCCCCCCCCCCCGGCACTTGCTAATACCCCTTCCCCAGCTTGTCCATGTTCCTGTGAACATTGGGGAAAAGGCCTGCATGGACTTCATTCCTTTCCTTGAAGACTTGCCTGATTCCTAAAGCAGTGTCCCCATGTAGGAGACTGCTCCCCTCACTTGAGCACAATACTTGTGCTCCGTCCTGGTTCCCTTGGCAGCTTAAATAGTGCTGAGGAAGGGGTGGAAGTAGGCTACCGGACGGTGTCATGGGCTGGTTGGATGCAGATAAATGATGAGAGGAACTAGCTGGGGAACCAGTAAGGGAAGAAGGCTCACGGAGTCAGGGGAACGGTGGTGGGGCGACAAGTGGTCAGAGGGAGAAGATGGGGAAGAGGAGCTGTTGGAAGCTGAATTTGGGACAGAGTGTGGAGGAGAGTCGTCCAGAGTTAGAAACTGAAGCAGGTGAGCGGGAGGAAGGAGGCCAACAGGAAGAGATGAGTTAGGCTGGTGAAGAGTCACAGGCGTCTCCCCCTCCTGTTGCAACCAGCTTCCCTCCCCACATCTCCCAGAACCAGAAGAGGGCTGAATAGGGTGGAGCAGTGGCAGGCTACACACAGGTACAGTCTCCGATTGCTTGGAAAAAAGCCCTGGAGTGGAATTAGAGGAGTAGGCGGGGCAATTGCAAACCAGTGCGATGGTCAGTGATCTACCCTGCTGAAATTCAGTGTTCTGCACCAGCTGCATACTTCTTGAAAATACCTCCAGAAGTAACCCTATTCAGAACCAATTAACTTATCTGGTGTGAGCATATACAATGTCCATGAGTGATATTCAACTAAGATATACTTGGAGGAAAATTGAAGAAGTTAGTGTGCATGAGTAAGTTAGGTCCATTAATTTCATCAATATTATCTATTTATTATCTCATTGCATAAAATTTCTACAACACTTGATTGTTGTTGTGTTTTTTTAAAAAAAAACCCCACAGTTTACAGAAAGAGTCAAACAATATAATTATTGGTAAAAATAGTTACAAACAACAGTTTTAAACACCCCAAAAATTAAAATCAGCAATAAACTAAAAATAGATTGAAAGATACACCAACATTCTAGATATCTGGATAGACCTGTCTAAACAAAAATATTTTTAGCAGGCACCAAATAGAATAATAATAATTAATTTATACCCCGCCCATCTGGCTGGGTTTCCCCAGCCACTCTGGGCAGCTTCCAACAAAATATTAAAATACAGTGTACAGAGTACAGTGAAGGAGGCCGTCTGATGTCAACAGACAGGGAGTTCTAAGAGGTAATATCAAAAACTCATGTCTACATTACAATATATGTTGAATTTATGTTTTGTGGTACAGCGGAACAGCTTAATTTAAAGGCTTTCTTAGGCTCCCTTTGGGTCTATTCCTCTGATTTAGCTGAAACATTCTTCTTTGAACTAGCATTTGGCAACCAGCCGGGAGATAATGGGGATCTCATTTCAGATACTCTGAAAAGGTTTCTGTACTGGTACAAGGTCCTGGAGTCATTCTTGCCTCTTCCCTCCTTCAGTTTGACCCTTTTGTGTCCTTCTGCATGGACATTGCTGGAGCATGTCAAGCGAAGCTCTTTGATCCATGCTGACTTCGTAGTTTGTAAACTGCTTAGAGGTTCATTTACAATCAAGCGGTGTGTGCGTTTGATTTTGATAAGTTTTTAGCATTTTAATTTTTGTATGTTTTAAAGCAGGCACAGGCAAACTCGGCCTTCCAGATGTTTTGGGACCACAACTTCCATCATCCCTAGCTAACAGGACCAGTGGTCAGGGGTGATGGGAATTGTAGTCTCAAAACATCTGGAGGGCCGAGGTTGAGGAAGCCTGTTTTAAAGTATGGTTGCGAATTTTTCTTACTGAAAAATTCAATAAGAAAGCTTTGAGGTTTTCTACAGCCCAACAACATGTAGATTTTTTTGAAAAAAATAAACATGCATAGATAGAGTAAAATAAATGTTACAGTCATCACATGGAGGAAAAAAATCCTGTTGTTTAGAGGTTGTTCTGAAGCAGGCTTCCTCAACCTCAGTCCTCCAGATGTTTTTGGCCTACAACTCCCATGATGCCTAGCTAGCAGGACCAGTGGTCAGGGATGATGGGAATTGTAGTCTCAAAACATCTGGAGGGCCCAGGTTGAGGAAGCCTGTTCTGAAGTTTGCATGAATAAGCCAGAGTGGCAAACTCAGCATGGCAGGGACAAGGAATGCTGGTGGGCAGAATGCAGGTTGTCTCAACTTCTGATAAAGAAGGAGGGATGGTAGTGCGAGAGAGTAAAGTTTAGCATGGAAAGATGGAATGGCAATCCTGAACTCTTCCCTTGCTTAAACTACATCTACCTAGATCAGGCAAAGGCAAACTTGGCCCTACAGATGTTTTGGAACTACAACTCCCATCATCCCTAGCTAGCAGGACCAGTGGTCATGGATGATGGGAATTGTAGTCCCAAAAACATCTGGAGGGCCAAGTTTGCCTATGCCTGACCTAGATCCTTTTTCTCCTAATGCAGCTTTGAGGTCTTAGGGAAAACCTTTAAGCTAGAAAAAAGCATTTTTGGCTGGGGGGTGGGGTGGGGGGAGAAAGAGAGAACAAGCATTGTTTTCCCTATTTCTGTCCATCCTCTGCTTTATAGGAATTAGGCATGGTCCTCATTCTAGCCCATGGGATGTGTCTCCATCATGGCTACTTTGCTGCATAGACATCACCTAAAGGAAACACTTCCATGGGTACCAGTTCCCTTGGTAGCAAATTGCATCATGATTAATAGTTAATTAGGGGGCATTTGAGCAACTTGCCTTGAATAGATGGATGTTGTCTTGAAAGCAATGAATGGGCCTCTAAGCATGTTAATGATAATTAAGTATTTGCATATTACTTATTCCAAAGGGCTTCATAACCATTCTGCCGGTTGTCAAGAAAGCAACTATGCTTAGGGCCCAAGCCGTAACCTATGTCAGCATCAGAGTCAACTTCTGCTGCAGTTTGGGCTTTTTTCAATTGCTCTGGTGCTGTTCTATTTACATATGTATCTATCCATCTTTACAGGATGCATGCGCAAAGAAAAATCCTGATAGATGTGTGCCAGTATTCCTGTTCACAGGCAAATATACTTGGGAGCAGTGCACTGCTAAAGCAACACTCTTGCACCTTCCTGATTGTTGTGTATTCAGTGGTCTGTGTTTGCCTGAGCTTGAGTCTGGACTATGGATTCTGAACCCCTGTGCTCTGATTTGATAAACGATATCCAATCACAGAACATTTCAGGACTTGGGCCTCTGCCATTGGCCCTTAAAACTCTGAGTTACGTTTCGCAGCTTGGAAGTTTAGACAGCCAATCACGCTGGGAGTGGGAGTGGCCCAGGCCTTCAGAAATGTATATAAGCAGTTGCTTTGTCCATGTTGTCCAGTTCTGTTAGTTCAATAAAGCTTCTTGTTGTTATCACTGTGTCTTGCCTCATGGGAACCCACCTACACTGCACTGAGTACATCTCTGCTGCCACTGTGGCTTAAATGGCAGACCCACCTTCTTACGAGAGGAAGGGGAGAAACGTGTCACTTGCATTCCAAAGGCAAGTTTGGGTGGGAAATTCTCCGGTAAAGAATGGGGTTTTGTTTTTTTGAACAGATGCCTTGAGACACATGGCCACTGTATATGTGTGGAGAGACAAAATGTCCTCATAGGTTTTAGGCTACTTAAGCTAAATAAAAGGCTGTGGGCCTGCAATAGAACAGATCGTTTTATTCTGACACACAAAAGAACAGTTTCGATAAGAGCTGAAATATTTTAGGATTTCTATGTGGTTATCAAAAATACCCTGCCTGTCTGTCCCAGCAATGTGACCCCTCAAGTGGATGGTACAAAACTTAAGATAAAATGCTATAAAATCAAAATACATAATATTAAAAGGAGTTTAGTAGAAGCTGCTACAAGTAGCAAGAGTACATACAAAACTCATGTATCAAAGCCCAAATTAATGATGCAACTCTACTGCTTGTGGGCATCCGGTGTTAGCCACTGTGAGCACAGAATGGTGGACAAGATGGGCTTTTGGCCTGATGGGAATTGAAGTTCAACAATCTCTGAAGGGCCATAGGTTTTCCACCAGTTGGTAGGGAAACTACTGCAGCACTACAGCTGGATTTGCTTGGTGGGTTACATCTGTGTAATTCAGCTGGGTTTTTGAACCTAATTCCAAAGATTCAAAGAACATTATTTTATTCATTCCTCCTTACTTCCCAATGTGACTTGCTTCAAATTTCAATGTCCCAGTTCCTGAAATCATTTACCAATGGAAAATTCTCAGATTCTTAAATTTAATATTTGGAAATTTAACGCAAAATTTTCATTTCACTATCACTGAAGAGTTGCTTTAAAAGTTGACCTGCCAACCCATACCAACACGCTACTGGAATGTCTTAAGTCGGCAATAAATAGCGTTTATTAAACTAACCCACAGTTGCCAGACAGTCTTCTCTTACTGTTGAGTTTTGGCCAACATTCAAGCTACAGTAAGGAAACCTACAAAAAGGAAGTTTATGCAGGTTTGTGTCAGAACACAACATCAAATAAGACATTAAAAAAAACGTTTTTGTGTTTGGTAAGCCAGTAGGTAAATCACTTGATTGGAACCAGATTGATTTCCCTCCCCCCATCTCCCCTTGGTTGTCCTTCCACTTTAAAAAGTTGTGCATCACACTGGATTAATCTTCCTTTTCTCCTTATAGCGTTAAGGGTGTTTTAAGAGGCGCCAGACAACCCCTGGTGCCCTTTGCTACCTTTTCCTTCAAATTCATTCATCCTGGGTTTCAAATTGCTGTTTTGCTGCACTAAATCTCATCTCGCTGCCAATCCACCCACATACACACGCGGGCCGCATGCACACACATGCGCAGCCGCACACTAATTCCAGCGGGTCAAAATCTGACCTTGATTGGAAGAAAATCTATCGAGTCAAATATTCACAGCAGAACGCTTCTGCCTGGCTACATGTCAGAAGCCATCTTGCTACAAATGCTTCACACACCTTGGAGTGCAGCTTGTGGAACTGATGAGGTGAAGAGTACTGCACAGCATTCCTACGCTGGTAATCACAGGCCTGAAGAAACACATACATCATCTGCCACATGGGCTGGCGTTTCAAGTTGGGGGGGGGGAATTGTAAAAAAAACCTTCACATTGTGTAAAGCGTTGGACAAATGATGGCCATATGCATGTTTGTCTCTACACAGATGGCTCTGCAGCCTTGGCCTGGTGGGAGGGGAAGGAAGGAAGGCAAAAAAAAAAAAAAAGGCTGAGCTAGGCTTTCAAGGGAGAGGCAGCTTCGTAGTGGTGACACAGTGTATGTCCTTTGCAAAATAATAATAATAATAATGGAGGAGAAGGTGACATAAATTATTTTGCAAATCGGTTGATGTACGCAGGCCATTGTCCTTGCAATAATCCGCACCGCTCTGTCAACTTAAGGTATGAACTTTGCCACGACCATTTTGTATCAAGCTTTCACCTGGGCTGGTTTTAAGTATTTGTTCTTCTGAGAACCAGTGAAACACCTATCCGAGTGTATTATGTTTAGTCAAAATACCACTTGCTGTGCATTGCTGAAACTTGGAGGTGATTCATGTGTGTGTGCACGCACGCACACGCGCGCGCGCGCACACACACACACACACACACACACAGACCATAACTACACCTTATGCACACACTACCTCAGAGGAATCTGCTGCATTTAAAGGCGTGTCTATACAGCCAATCTCAAGCTGGTTTGAAAACTGCTTAATTGTCATGGCTTACAACTATGGGAAATTAGCTCTGCCCAAGGCATGATGGAGAACAGCAACAACCAGGAAAAGATAGAAGTAGCATTTTACAAGGACAGGAAGAAACATCACAGACAGAATAATTGCCACACACAGGAAGAATAAGAATATGTGCCCCATCTGTGGTTTTATAAATAATTTAATGTGTCAATACGAATGGAAGTTACTAATATTGCAGTTGTTGCATAAGGGACTGTAATCTTGACCGGACTGTAACTGAAATTAATAAGATTTTGGAATGCAGAAATAAAGAAAATAATCAAACCATCAATTCTAGCATGCAGGGGGCCACCTAAATTATATAATTTGGTATCTGAATGGTATCTAATTGTATTAGAATTTGGCATTGTTATAATGAGGCTATTATTGGACTGTAATTGAAAACTAATAAATTTATTAATTGTCACGGCTCTCTTTCAGAAAGGATTTTGGAGGTTGTAATTGCATGAAAGCACCAGGGCTTCCTAACCAGGTTCGCAACCACCTTCACATAGCCTTCTGAAAAGAAACCAGTTTCAACGTGTTTTTATAGCATAGGTGCTAGCAGAAGAACAGAATTCAAGTGTTCTGGATCAGACTAATGTTTCATCTAGTACAGCATCCTGTTCTCACAGTGACTGACCAGAGATGCGTGGGAGAAGCCTGCAAGTTGGACAGGAGTGCAGCACCACTCTGCCCACCTATTATTCCCAGTAACAGTTATTTAGAGGCATAATGTGTTATGTATAGTTGTTTAATTGCACATTGAAATGGAAAATGGCTCTGTGTGTGTATTGCTAAAGGGAACATGGAGAATTCAATTGAAGCTAAGTAAGAGCTCTCTGAGTACCTAACGGGTTGATAATTAACTGTTGATATATCTGTGCTGCTCTCTCATATGGTGTTTAACTTTAGATCACATGAGAGGGGTATTCAGTTGCAAATCTCCATTTTGAGAGAGTAGTCTTTGTTCTCAAGCAGCTGGAGATCTGCTAATGAGTCTCTTCAGGAGAAAGCGGCCTTAGGCTAATGGAGGCTGGAATGGGGGAGAGACCGAGTTTTGATTTTAGTTCTGGATGTTATTTTATATTTTTAAGATGCTGAGCATGTGCTTGGACATGACATTATGCAACTATTTGGATGTAACATTATTTGTTTTTGTGACTGAATAAAGTTCTGTTAGTAAAGTGTTAAAACCATATTTATGGACTGGACAATTTTTATTCCAAGAGGAGCCAGTTTTTATTCATCCTATTCCTTCAAGCTGCACAGTATTAATATCTGCAATCCAATGCCTCTGACAGTGAAGGTAAAACATGTGCCCACAGCATGCTTTCTTTTTTTGAGACTGATGCATATTATTCAATATGCCTACATATTTCTCAAGGCCAGAGAAAAGTGAAGATGTTTTTAGTGTTCTTTAGCTATCCTCAATGATGATGTTTAAGCATTAGAAGGTGCTGTGTTATGGTACGGTGTCTGGAGGCAGTTTTGGGATGGATGAGGGTAAACATCCCAAGTTAGACCCCAAGTCATATGGAAAACCACAAGGGTTGGGAAAGCTGGATGAAGGTGGACAATTTGTTCTGGATGTGGCTGCACTCTCTCAGAAGAATCAGGTACACAGCCTTTGGGTTCCCCTGAACACAGCAGTGTTAATGGAGGCTCACGCATTGTTGGTGGCAGTGAAGTGATGCAGAACTTTTTCCACAGTGAAAAATTGTCTGTTTCATAAGTTCATAAATAATGATAACTCCAAATGCAATATTAGGGAAGCCTGACAGTTTGAAAGTTGTAATTATCCCCCACCCCCAGGTGATTATGGCTAGCAAGTAAAAGAGAAAATGCATTTATGTAATGGAGTTGGATTTGTAAGTTGAGGATCTAGAGGAATAAAAAAATAACATCTCAGCAATTTTCAGTATGTTTAAACAAATTTAAACACTAGTAGAAGTACAGATACTGCCTTGAAAGGCTTCCAATAAAAAATTCTGCATAATGTCAAACGACATTAAGGGCACGTTAATCCCTGCCCCCAAAATATTTCTGGTCACATAATTTCTGGCGTACTAGGACAGAATGCTAACACTGCATACTTTTTTTTAAGCTTTCAAAATATAAGTAAAATAAACATTCTACGTTTGTCACTCTCTAGGGGGCATCAGAAAAATTCTGATGCAAGATGAACATTTACTGATGCAAATCAGCACATGCAGATTAACCTAATTTGCATAAAATACTATACAGCACTGTTCCCGGTACCCATCAATTGGATCTTTGCTGACAAGGGCCTCTGATGCAGATCTTAAACTAATATGAATGGTACAATCCCCTACATGTCTAAGTTGGAAGAAAGCTCCTTGAGTTCAGCGAGAATTACTCCCATGTAATGAAGCCCCAACCAATGTCATTATGTCAGACAGCTGCTTTTTACTTTCCTAAAAATAACCCTCCTTATTTTTTGTCATGTCATTCAACAGAAGCTAGGTGGTTTTTATTCATTTTTACCGCTTGTTTCTCATGCAGTGATGGTGCTCCCAATTTCTGGCACAAAACCCTCAGTTGTATACAAAATACCAGTGTAAATTTATATATATATATAAAACCTTGCCCCCCATCTCACCCTACCCCGGTAAATGGCAGAGGCTATTGTCATTACTCCACCCCTCTGGTCAGGCCACACCTGGGTTTAAAGAGGCTGTAGTCTTCATTTTAATCTTCTGGCTGGTTGTGACACAGTAATATGGAAAGTTCTTACTGCTATCCTTATGCCTGTGATTATGCAGTTTATATTTTATATTTTAGATGTTGTAAGCTGCTGTGGCAAAATGCACACACACACACACACACACACACACACACACACACACACGAAGAGGCATCTTCAAGAGAGTAGCTATCATGAAATGATGATCTAGGAAAGAACAGTCCTTACACTGTAGTCAAGGAACAGGCAAACACGCATTCCATTTTGTTTGTGTGGAAATTACCTGCAGTTTCTGGTCAGCAGAGAAGACTCTCATCTTTTCTGGCAGACCTTAAACAGGAAGGGTTTTTATAGTGTTTGTTTCTTTGAAAGAACATCGTCTTTTGTTTTGGGCAGTCATTATTACCATTGCCACTTTATATCCTCCTGATAAGTGCAGGCACTAAACCAGATAAATGCCTTGCATGTAAATTAAGTGTGCAGGCCACTGAACCTTGCACACGACCAGAAATGCTTCAATAATATTCCTACTAATAATGAAGCTCTGTCCAGGGGAGGGGAGACTTTAGTAGTAATAGCTATTTTAAACCTCAGAGATTTCTAAAAATGCAAAGGGGGGGGGGATTAATGAGTACTAAGCGAAGAATCAGCTGCTTAGCTTTGTCCCTGCAGATCATGAATTACTAGAAAATTACATGGTGTAGAACACGGTTTATAGACAAAAGATACCTCTTTTTGTTCAAATGGTAAACCTAACCAAAGAAGGGAAATTAAAAATGCAATCATTGTAGAGCTGGAGTGAGGAAAGTCCAGCACACAGGCCTGGCATGAGTTCCAGTTTGGCCCTCAAAGTTATTCCCCACAAACCATGCCCACCTGCCCCACATTTGACATCATATGTGAAATCAGGTGTGGGGCACGTAAGGACATAGAATCATAGGATTGTTGAGTTGGAAGGGATTCCAAGAGTTTGGGTTCCAAGAGTCCGTCCATATGAAGAAACAATCAGGAGCTTAAAGAGGGTTCCTAATTGTATTTTGTCAAATCAATATCCAAGATGTCCTGTATTGAAAATATTTCCCCAATATTCCTTCAGCATTTTATACCTGCCTATGGCATACAGAAAAGCCAATGGAGTTATGGCTAGTTCTTTTGAAGCAAGCAGTACCAGAACTTGACAATACTGTCAAATGCACTGATTGTGTCCATGGTTGTTTTCACATTTTGTCACCTAGAAGGAAAACTGGGCACATATGCAGGGCCAGATTTAGGTTTGATGAGGCCCTAAGCTATTGAATGTAATGGGACCCTTTATATGTCCAGCTGTCCTTTGTCAACAACAAATTGTCGCTGTTTTTTGTATTAAATATATGCTATATCAGGCACCCCCAAACTCGGCCCTCCAGATGTTTTGGGACTACAATTCCCATCATCCCTGACCCCTGGTCCTGTTAGCTAGGGATGATGGGAGTTGTAGTCCCAAAACATCTGGCCAAGTTTGGGGATGCCTGTGCTATATGGTAATTTATGAACCTAATAGGTATCTAAAGTCATTTGCACATAACAAAATATGTATTTTATCAAAGTAATTGTTGAACTGAAATAGAATTAAGAAGAAATATATTAATAGTGATTTTTTTTGGAGGGGGGGGCAAGAGAGTGGGGCTATAGCTTGTTTAGCTTATACGTAAATCCAGCACTGCACATATGCCAGAGAGCTCTAAATAGCAACCACTGAATCCCATTCAAGTTGCAGTGGATTCTGGGGCTTGTTCTACACTTAGGCCTCATGGGGCAGTGCCATTTCACACCAGCACTCCTTGTGTGAAATGAAAGTGTGGAACACACCCAAAATTCCTGTTAGACATTGCAGAGGAACAATGGGACTGGTAGCAAGCTGTCTCATTGAGGAATCCTGATACTTCCACATATGTGGTTCACAAGAAGATAGTCTTTAATGTGTGGCAATTTTTTAATAGGGCTAGTTAATATTTGATATTTCTCATGAAATGCGGTTTCATTTCCTGGTGAATTTGAATGAAAGAACACGTTAGGTGTATGTAACGGGCTCCAACCTATTCTGCTTTCTTTGTGAGTTGTTCTGTGCTCTCTCAACTTTGATCTGCAATTTGGATTCTGAGTTGCTCCATAGAAAACAAAGCTCTGCATCCTCCTTACTTTATAATGGGCAATCTAAAAATGGCTAGAACATTTCCCTCTTGGCAAAAGTGAATGAAATTTACAGGCATAGGAACCCCTCCAGTGAGAATTATGCCTGCCGACAAATTGCAGACAAACAGGTCCAGGAGATTTTTGTGGGGAAAGTCAAAAGGGATTAACTATTTTTCATAGAACTTTATGATGGCGTGGGTGGTCTCATGCTCTTTCTCACCTTAATATAATTAGAGGCGGCCAAGTGGAGCATCATACTGCTTCTACATCTTTTAAAACTTTGCAGCTTCCCAGCACCCTTCCCTTTCTAGTGCTTCCTCGTGTCTTCTGCTGGGCCCTCCAGGGCTCCAATAGGTCTTACAATGCGAGGCTGTCTAGAATGCTGCCTGCAGAATTCTGAAGAGCTTTGGGCTTTTATTTTGTTTAAAGGAAAGCAACATATAATTCAGAAGCTTAAATAAAGCTTTGAATTTTTTAAAAGTAACTTTGACTCAGCAAGGGTTGGGGGTGATGCTACTACTTTGCATCATTATTTCATTCTCACACAGACCCCGGACACACCTCTAGAACATCTACAATTTCAATTCAGTGGTAGACTTCAGTATTTCAAATTTCCGTGGCTTCCTGTGAGACACGAAAATCCTGTGCCCCCCCCAGCCTCTTCCACTGGATGTCATAGTTGTCATGCCAGTTTTGCGTCCGGTGCGACTGCATTAGTCGGGCTCCCCGAGACCCCCCCATTGTTCAATTAGTGTTTGACGGGTGACACATTTGCCAGAATAAAAGCAGTCTGTCAAAGTCAGACCAAGCACAAGACACTAAGAAGTGTCAAGAATATGGAACTTTGCATCTAGAAACGCCTTAATTCAAAAAGTAAACATGAAAGAAAGCTGGCAAATTTATCTAATCTGAAATATTTCTAAACATGCCCAAGGCTTTATCAAGTTGTGCCTGTGGGATTTTTACCCACCAAGTTATTCTTCTATAACGTCAGTTTCATCTCCAGTTAAGATTCCTGCCATGAGCGTTACTATAACTTTTGGGCTAAATGCTTCAGTAAAGATCCTGTATATAGCCCCGTTTTCTTTTCTCCACAAGGATATATATCCTTATATGAAATGTTCGGCAAACTGGCTGGAAGAATTTCTCCCTGGACTGGGTGATTTATAAAGAATACGCACTGATCTGACAACGCTGGATGGATTATTAAATGTAATTCACTGTAGCTTTAGTGTCCTTTTTGCAGTGCTTCATCCCTAGATGCTGAAAAATACCTTCACTCGTGTTGGATGGCCTCTTCTTTTTAATATCCTTGAGCAGATGGGACATAGACCAAAGTCCCCTCCTTGAATAAGAATGCATGCGCCAGTTTCAGCAGCCAAGATTCTTATTAATAGCTTTGAATTCAAGGGCTGTCGCCTGGAACAATGGTAGGATTGCAAGGGACTTCTCTCTGGTCATCAAACCCAAACCTTGCCACTGTGGTGGGACTTGGTAGACTTACACAGCCTTTGACAAATGCTTATCCAAGTTCTGCCTAAGAACACCCTTGGAGTAGTTCCCACAAGCGTTCTAGGCAATTTATCCAAATGCAGGCAAGAAGGTTTCCTTACAGGTTAACTGACAGAGACCAGCCTTTGTCTTTCAGATCACCACTCCCTCTAATTATTGATTTACAGTGCAGTTTTACACATCTGCTAAGAAGTAAGCCCCACTGGGTTTATTGGGGCTCACACCATGGTAAATAGATATAGTTTAATTCCTCAATTAATTTATATTCTGCCCTTCCTCACAAAGGGAAACAAACAACAAAAAATAAGGAGGCCCATATTATTTGCCATATGATGTCTGATTTTAAATGTTTACACACACACACAACCACTCTTGCTATTTATTTATTTTTTGCAACATGGCAGTATATAAATATTTGAACAAATAAATAACTGGATTTATTAGCCATCAAAGACTGTGAAGTACAGGTCAGTTTTAGTCTGGCATGTAAATGGCAATGGCGTTGGTGCCAGGCAAATGTATCTTGGGCATGGGCTCTGCAGTGTCGCCATTGTAGGATTCTTGAAACTACCAGTGATGTTTCCTTGAACTCCCCTTTCCCACCCCAAAAGCTCATTTGACCTGTGAGAGGGGGCATTGCTGTTGGTGAGAAGCTCCCAAAGAGGAAGGGAACCCGTTACAAGATCTTTCTCTTCTTTGGATTTCATCGGATGTCTATAGAGGAGTTGCACTGGCTGGCTAGAGCAGCCCCAGGGCATCGAGGCCTGGAGATCATGCTGCCAATATCATTCTGAATACATTGGCAGGCCCTGGATGACTTTCAGTTTGCAGAGTTTGCTCAAGGCATAGTGGAAACAGTCCAAAATGGCAACTGACAGCATGGTTTTAATGCTACTTTATATCCCAAAGCTGCCTGCGTGGTGGTTGTTTTTAAAACTGGCGACTTCTGTTAGGTGTTTCATCCCCCCGCCAAATGCATTTCTCATTCATCTTCAGCCTATTCATTCTTTTCTGACTGTGCCGCTGTGTCAAATTACAGCATTCATTTCTTTACACTTTTAAACGTCCTGGTTCGGTGTCAAAACCACAAGAACGTCAAGAACTACCACAGTTGCTAGACGTCTCTAGCTACGCTGGCATCAATTGCGTGAAACCAGATCACATATTCTGTGGGCTGATGTTCAGTGACGGGCCTGTTTACTGACAGCACAATCTCATGCACATCTACTTGTAGGTAAGACCTATTGAGTTCAATGGGACAAAGTCTTATATCAGCATGTATATTGAGCAAGTAACATCCTTTAGATATCTTGGAATAATCTTTGATGAGAAGGGATCCTGGTGCCATCAGATTAAGAATTCCATGGCAAATGCGCAAAGATCTTCCAGAGCTATCATAAGATTCTTCTATAGAAAAGGAGGTCAATATGTTCCTGCTGCCTCCCAGGTCTTTGTCGCAAAAATACTTCCACAACTGATGTATGGCACCCAGATATTTAACTGTCAAAAACTCAAGTCCCTGGAATCTGTACAAACTAAATTTTACCGCTCCCTACTAGGGTTACCTACCTGTGTTTCCAACACAGCCATTAGGCTGGAGGTAGGTCAACTCCCTATCAATGCCAGGATATGGATCCTGAAGATTCACTTCTGGCTAAAACTCATATTTTTCCCAGTGGGAGTGGCTCCATTGACTCTATTAGACCCGTTCCAGTCTAAATGGAGATTGTTGCTCTATGAAAAATTGAAGGGCCTGGGGCTTTCCCCACAAGAACTTATAGCCTCAGGTTTTGAAAAGGCTAAAAGGATGGTGAGCCAGCGAATAGGAGATGTAGAGCTTCAGGACCATATGAGCAAGATAGATAAATATCCAGCCATCCAAGATTATGGAAAAGGGTTCAATCTAACACCATATTTGCTGGATTTACAAATCGCAAAATACAGGCGGGCGTTTACCCTTACCAGATTTGATGTACTGCCATCTGCCTTACTAAAGGGCAGATACGTGGGCAAACCCTATGCTGAACGAGTCTGCCCATGTGGTCTGAAAGAGGTGGAAACGGTTTCACATGTGTTGCTACACTGCGACCTCTATGGGGATATCAGGTCACTGTTTATTTCCCCTATCGTTCAGAATTTTCCAGGTCGATCTGAATCTCAGCGGCTGAAAATCCTACTAGGAGATAAAAACCCAGAAGTAACACTGAAAGTGGCCAAATTTTCTGCGGCTGCGATCAAGCGGAGGGCATTAGCTGTAAAAAAGTAAAAGACTTGACCCCTGGACAAGCCCCCTCATTTTTTAAGTCTATACATATATTGTAGTGCGTGTGTGCGTGTGTGTGTGTGTGTGTGTGTGTGCATATGTGTATTGCTTTTATGTATAATTTTACAATTTTTAATTGACACCATTACTCCCCTTGTAAACTATCGTTGTTGTTTTTTCTGGTCTATGACCGTAATAAATTAATTCATTCATTCAATTCTTATATCAGCATGTATAGAATTAAAGCCTTAGTTAAAGTCCTACTATGGTTTCTACCTACTAACATTGGTCTGTATTTACATTTAAACGATTGTGTGTGTGTGTCATTGCCAACATTTATTGACTTTAGTAGAATTGGTAGAATCCGTTCACTGTCCGAAGAAGACACTTTATGATTCACTTTTGCCCTTTGTCTTTGAAAGGTTCACAACTTATATTCATCAGTCTGTCATAAAATCCCTTCATAAAAGGCCAGAGTTACACAATGAGACCAGAGGCCATCACAACTGGAGCTGAAATGAATTCATAGCTGAAAAACATGACTCTGTTTTGTCTGAACACAGAATCCTTTCCAATATTGACATTTGGATTTCAGTTACGTTTGGATTGCATTGGAAACATTTCAAATTCTGTAATGTCAGAAAATATGAACCAACCAGACAAAACGTCACAAAGCAACGAGCAAGTTTCTGAGTTCTGCGGAACACTTAATTGGATTTCAGATGGAGCAAAATGGGAGAGAAAACTGGTTTGATGTTGGCGCCACAAACACTGACAGTTGTTTCTTCCCTGTCCTCATTTTTGAAAAGATTCAGCCCCATTAAAGAGTTGTGAAGGGACTCGACGTTTACAAAATGTGACGTTTTGTTTGGAATCAGTAAAGATATTGGCCAATTTGTGGAGTTTGATTTCCCCTCTTTGTCTTTCTATTTTATTGCAAATAGGGGGCTCTAAAGTTATAAAATCTGATGGCTGAGCCTTAACAATCAAGCCACCCCCTTAGTTTTTGACACAGGGTCAGAACTAAATTAGGAAGCAGGAATAGCACGGGCGTTTGGCTCGGCTGCAGTGGGCAGCGGCCACTGCACAGCAATTTCCATTTATGCACAATATGCCCTCCTCTGTCCCCACTGGTGCTCCCATTCCAGCTGTCTCTGGATCAAAGATTGATGCCAGGGAGTTTAGGCAATATGATAGATGGCCATTGGCAAGCCGAGCTTGACCACAGGTTATCACAGGCTCTAATTAAAGAAAGACATGGGCTGCTGAGTCAAGGGTCCCTTGCACTGGTGACAATAGGGCAGCAGTCTCCAAAATAGCTGCAAAGGAAAATGGATTCCTTTGACTGATTGCGTGATGTCTGGATTAATGATCAGGAAATGAGCTATTATTGTATCCTTACTAGTAGGCGGCTTCATAATGCTTCCACTGTGCTGTACGTTTTCTTACTTTGCCATGGGTGGGTTGTTGTTTTTCTTAAAGGCTATGTGGTGTTCAGATTAATGCAATGCACAAGAAACAGGTTTCCCTGTCAGGGGCAATGTCGTCTCTTCATTGTGCCCTCCACTCTCATTGATCCAGTTAACGAGATTCACATACACAAGCAAGCTTCCCCATTCATTCTGGACTGGGAAGTGTGAGCACCAGTCAGACGCACCTTTAGATGCACACGGCTGCATCTATGCAACATTTTATTCTAGAGTCAGTGGAGACCGAGTCCTTATCTCTTCTACCGAGTCCACACACAATCCAGATCTATTGTATCTTTTTGCTGCTAAAAACTCTTCTTGAAAAAAAATAATGTTTCTTTCTGAAAATAAAATCTCATTGCAGATTGCGCTTCAGTGTGTCCATTTGAGGACAGAGGACAAGAGGTGTAGGTGGTCTTGGCAAAGGTGTGTGTTGTGTATCCACACCTGCCCAATGATGTTGTGGATGGGCCTGTACTAAGATTACACCCACCACTTCCTTCTTCATTCACCTGGGGCATGTGCAGGGAAGAAAAGATGTAGACGACCTGATCATGGGGAGGGTTTTCGTAAATGCATGTCAAATAACCATGCACACCTCTATGGATGGCAGAATTAATCTAGATTGAAAGCAGCATGGTGAGGACAAGCATGAATTATTCCAGATTGAGGGATATTATGTTTTGTGTGTACTCAGCCCAAGTGAGAATGTAATACATCACAACAAAAGAAGAGTGGCAGATGAAGTTAATGGACTATGCCGAGTTGGCGAAACTAACTGGGAAAATTTGGAACCAGCAGGACCAGACCTTTTTGAAAGACTGGCATAAATTTACATTGTATTTGAGAGACAATTGTAAACAATTGACATTGTTAGTAGGGCTACAAGAAGTTTTGTAAGGTTAGAGATATCAATTATTATCAATATGATGTTTAAATGGTGTATTTAAGACTTGGATTTAAGGGTAATAACAACAAATATCAGAGTACAATTAGGAAAGCCATTAGTTGAGAAGGAGGGTAGTCTCAGGCCAAGTTGGCCAAGTGGTTTTTATATATTATATGTAAGATGGATGTTTTGTCAAAAAATAATTATAAAATTTAATTAACAAATATAAAGAAAAAGAGAATGTAATACATCGACTCTTCGTGTCTCTGAATGTGTGTTCCAACATGCATCTTCATCTCAGTTCTTGCTCAACTAGTCAGACATCAACAGCATGTTTTTATGTATGTTGGTGTGCATGTGTGTGTCATTTAATATGATTTTATATCATCCTTAGAGAAAAGTGTGACCATGCTGATTTCATTGTAGGTCAGGCTTCCTCAACCTCAGCCCTCCAGATGTTTTTGGCCTACAACTGCCATCATCCCTAGCTAGCAAGACCAGTGGTCAGGGATGATGGGAATTGTAGTCTCAAAACATCTGGAGGGCCGAGGTCGAGGGAGCCTGTTGTAGGTCAAGCTGTTTTTAAAGGAATGAGAGCAGGATGGGCCATCTCCTCTCTGTTTAGCTGGCAAATCTTTGAAGAGTCCTCCATACTCTTTCCTTCCCTGAGTTGAAGCACTCCAGGGACTTTTCATCATCTCTCTCATCAGCTGATGGGCACTATTGTCCAAGCACCTGGAGGGCACCAGCTTGGGGAAAGCTGCCTCACACAAAAGCAGCATGCATATTTAATTACCGTCGGCCATTTTTAATTGCTTTGAGTCTCTCTGGTACCCTGGAAAAAAAGGAAATTTCTCATTAGCCGTTTCCTTGTCAACTGACACACATCACCCCCCTCGCAACCATTGATGACAGAAAGTTTACCAGACAGGAAACACAAAGAATGAGATGCAGGAATTAACTAATCAGACAAAACTGTGCCCCCGTTCTCATCCTGTTATGTAGGATCCCATTGTAGCTTGTTTCTATGAGGCAAATATTCTTGAAACGGGGAAAGAAGAGTCTGAAAATGTTTACAGCTGAAATGTTTCCCCAAAAACCCTTGTTTGCTAATTGATGGACTGATTAAAATGTGAACATACCACCAAGAGGTTATTTTCCTGGTTACAGTTTGCCAGTTCCTGTGGCAGCAGGCACTCCATTTAATTTTGTTTTATTAAAAATGCAAAGCAGTATGGCAGTCTCTTTAAACACAACGTACGGTTTCAATGTGGGACTTGCCCATACCGCACCCACTCTGCCAAATTCACTGTGGATGGCAACTATGCAATCGCTGATCGTTTGTTGTTCTATCTGTGAGAGAAGACCTGAAAGCAGCACAGATGCACCGTGAGAGTTCAAGTGATGAATGTGCACACATGGTTTGCTATCTTGAAGTTTGAGTGTGACTCGCAAGATAGCTAGGTCAACTTCTGTATCTGGGAACATAACCAGAGGAGCAGTTCTGGGAATGCCACAGATATGGGAGATCAGTGGATCATGCATTTAAATAATTGGCATTTGCTATCACAAAAACACCAAGTCAGATGGCTGGGGGTGAGAATGGAGTGTTTTAGGAGCCGGCACCTCATTTTTAGGCATGACCAGCCCTGTACAGGTTCTGCAGGGACACAGGAACCTGACTTTTACCATGTCAGACCATTTGTCCATCCAGCCCAGAGGTGTGGGGAACCCTTGGGCCTCCAGATGTTACTCCTATAATCCTTGGCCACTGGCAATGCTTCCAAGAGCTGATGGGAGTTGTAGTTCAGTAACATCTGGAGGGCCAAAGGTGTTGATGTAAGAGCAGCGAAATCACAGCTAAGAAGCTCAAAACGTATATATGACTGACACCCTTCTTTGCAAATTAAACCAATGCCCATATTTTAACATACAACTATCTTACTTGCAGAAACTTACAGTTATAGATGAATTAAAACATAATACCGTATTTTTCGCTCCATAAGACGCACCTGACCGTAAGATGCACCTAGTTTTTAGAGGAGGAAACCAAGAAAAAAAAATATTCTGAATGAAACAGTGGATGTATGATTTTTGTGGTTCATGCTGCGGCCACAAACATGTGATTTGACGGCGAGTTTGGGGTAGCCCAATGCAAAAATCCTGAGAATCCATGTGGATCCATGCTTTGTAAATACGTTTTTACGCCATTGTGGCCCCACACAACAGTGGGTGTGTGATTTTTTTGTGTGCAGGCTGTAGCCATGGACATCCTATGGGATCTGATGGTGAATTTGGGGTGACCCAATGTAAAAATCCTGAGGATCCATGGGCTTTTACCTCCCCCCTCGCAGGCAGCCTCTGCTAGTGTCCCTTATCTCTCTCCCGATCCCACTGATCAGCTGCTTCCTTTCAACACTCCCTTCCCTCTTGTTGTCTTTAGTGTCTTTTCCCTCCCTTAGTGTCTTTTCCTTAGCTTAGTTTTTTGCTCCTCCTTTTCTTCTAATTTCTCTCATCATTGATTTAGTCTTCCTGTCTCCTCTCCTTGCAAGTTTGCTGTCTTTACCTCCCCCCTCCCAGGCAGCCTCCTTTATTGCTAGTGTCCCTTATCTCGCTTCCGATTGCTTGCGATCAGCGGCTTTGTTTCAGCACCCACTTCCCTCTTTCAAAAAAAAAGGGGGAAAAAAAGAGCATGATCTGCTTTTTTGCCCCTGGGCAATTTGGCTCCAGGGACCACACATTCGCTCCATAAGACACACAGACATTTCCCCTTACTTTTTAGGAAGAAAAAAGTGTGTCATATGGAGCAAAAAATACGGTATTTACAATCACATGCTCATCCAAGCAAGGGCTTACAGTCTCTTCTTCTAACTACTAAACAACTGTATTTTCCTCACTTTCCAGAGCTCAGCCTTCTGTATCTCAGTTAAGCCTTGTAGCTCCTATGAGAGATTTCCACTTTTATCTTCTCTTGCAGCTTTGCACTCTTTCTTTCAGGCAGAGAAGAAACACTCCAACACTCTATTCAACTTAGCAGTGTTCACAGTGGATTCTAAAAAAGTCATCTTGCTTCATATAAAATAGAGTCTCGCAATAAGCTGTCTAATCAGTAAGATATATTTACATTGTCTTTTTCATCTGTCAAGTCTGGTTTCCTGTTGCTTCTTTAGTTACATTTCATTTTCTTGTTACTAGTGAGCTTAATGTCAGTCTTGGGTTGGGTGTGTGTATGTATGAATTTATCCCTACCCTAGCTTCCTCCCCACCCTCTTACACACAGAGAATGGGGGGGGGATCAAAACTATTCACATTTAAACATGAACCTACCTAATGCACACTTTCCAAAGGAACATACAAATTGAAACACAGCCATCTTTCGAAATTTGCACGTCTTTGAATTTTGTAGTGCTTTTTTCCAGCCAAGTAATTTATAGATAAGTGCATATACCAAGGTAAAGCTTGCATAAAGATGCATACATTACTGAAAATAACCTACAAAAAGGCACTCTGTTAGAGAACACTCTTTTGCAAAAATGTGTACATTCATAGTATTTTGCACTAAAAGGCTGAAGAATTTTCATGAGGACTTTTAAATATAATCAATGTTTTTGAAAAACTGATATAGAAATGTGGGGAACTGAAATGCAGGCTCGAAAAATGAGAAATGGAGAGAAGCCAAAATTGACAGTTAGCCCATTCCCTAAAACATAACACGAAGTGCTAATGAGCAAACTGAATTTTCTTTCTCTCTGGAGAACGGAGGCCAGCGCTTTCAGATAAAAGAATCAATGAGAGCTGAGGAACATCTGGAGCTGTTTTCCTGTTGTATTTCATAGGTCCACCTCAGATTTCAACGATAGATCATTGAAAGTTCTGCTTCATCTTGCACACGTGAACAAGAAACAAAGATGTTATACCTGTTTTTGAGATAGTAAAAAAAAAAGCAGAAGCTAGTTCAGGTTTAAAGCTCCAGGATGCTGACCCGCCCAGGCAGCCCTCTGAAACCAATGGTGAGTGTTCAGCATCTGGAAGAACTAAACCATTGAGAGCACTTCCTGTAGCACTCTTGCTGGGAGGACTAGGTTGACAAGGTTCGAGATGTATGGCCATTAAATTGCTTACAGATTTTGACCTACGTGTCCATAATAAAATAAAAACAAGACCTGATGGGTTGTTAAGTTATGCCAAACATTTCAAAGGAATTCTTGCCTCAAGATCAAATGCATCGTGTAATCTTATCATGTCAGATTAGGACATAACACCACGTAACATGACACAAAACAGGGCTACTTGACATATTGATTCAGAAATTTCGCAAACAATGCCTTTGGAAGCTCTCATGTTATCAGTGTGAATAATGAATACAATTCTTCCCACATTTCTCATGGCCGTTGGGAGTAAAGGGAAGAGGCCACAAAGTGTAACTAGACATATTGGATTATGCCTCCTTCAGAATCAAGGTTGGCACCAGAGAATAAGTTGCCAGATGTCAATTGATAGTTAATATCAGCCTCTGGTGTCGGGTGTGAGATGGTTTTTGAGTTCATAGAGCTGTTGACATTCTTCTTTCAGTTTTGACTTTAGCTTTCAACATCTTCCCTGTCCCGATTGCCCAATGCCAGCATGTTCACCCACCCAGGTTTCAGTGATACGCGCCAGATCAGCCTCCTCATCCATAATCAGATAATGGATGAGGGAGATTTTATTCTGGGCTGACATGGCATTCAACAGCAGCAGTCACAGACTCGAGGGCTTGCTGAGAGGACAACCACAATTCCCCAGGTTGGAGGAGAGGCTGGCACACGACACAGTCACTAACAGCCTGTGCCGTGTGCCCCTTACCCAGCCTGCCCCACCTCCCACGCCATACCTCCCCCTACCCAGAACCACTGTAATTGGACCTCCCCCTGCTCTCTCCCGCTCCTCTCCTCCCAGGCACATCCCGCCAAGTGCCCTTACAACCCAATTAAAAACAGTAAAAACAGTAAAAAAAATAAAATTAAGAGGATATAATTTTTTTTAAAAAAAGCAATTTAAAAGAGAAAGAAGCACTCTATGCTGGGCAGCAGAAGCAGTCCCAATAAGCCTATCATACCATACCCTCCATCATTTCTCTGATGGAAACAGGGACATACTAAGAAAAAGCAGTATATTCCAGGATCAAATCAGAAACCAGGATGGCTTTTGTAAATCCAGGACTGTCCCTTGAAAATAGGGACACTGGAGGGTCTGGAAAATCCCCCTTGCACGATGTTGGGTAGCCTTGGCCTTAGTCATGACTAACCAGCACTCTGATGTTGACTAAAATATGCAAAAGGCTTTTCTGTGTACAGAGACATTCTTGGAGCACTTTCAAGGGTTAATGACAATACATAGTGGGACACAAGGAACATGGCTTATATTCCTACATGGGTGGCATTCAGCTAGGTCTGACTCAGAGTAGACCCTCCAAAATTAACAAACAAGACTCAGTTAGGTCCATGAATTGCAACGGTTCTGCTCTAAGTGAAACTTCGTTGAATGCAACCCACTGTCGTCATTATTACTTGCAGGCTACTAGTCCTGTGTGTTGCTTTTGTTATAATTGCTAAAGGCTGAGCAAATGATGGGGAAGCAGCTTCTTATTTAGAAAACAACGGGCAGCTATTGCACATTCAGCAAAAGCCAGGGAACCACATTTACATAAGCTAGTGAAGGATTTATGAAATGATGAAGCTTCCCATTTGTGGCAAGCACTTGAGGCCTGTTATTCGTTACAAGATGGGGAGTTAATGCCCGCAACACATCTCATGGAGATGTGTTCACACATAGCATTTTCCAGGCACCCTGGGGGCATTATATTCTTGCCTCCTGCCCCCCCATCCATAAAACTTTCAGCAGCTCCATGTAAATGAAATATGATACCCAGAGCCTTAAGAGCTACTTGGGGAAACTGACATGGGCTTTTAGAGTATGCCAATGTTTACATTTCTCTTCCAGAGCAATTCCCCCCCTCCCAATGGGAGGCATATGTCCTACTTTACAGAGGAGAGACCTCTACTTGAAGGAGTCCCCTATCTGGCAGGATGCTAAGTTCAAGAACCCTAAGAAGGGAGAGCAGCAGGGGCCTGAAATATGTCTGGAAGTTCAGTCGGAGAGCAGAAGGAGAATGCAGACAGGTCACCTAGTTACACCATCCCTCCCTGCATGCTGCAATACATTGTATTTCCATTTACATGATAACTCCAAATTGGTACCATATGTATGGACCATATGCAAATTTTATGCAGAGACACTTTGGCCTTGTTGATGGTGCATCTCCTTGTTTCGCAGCCTAAGTGGCCACCGTAGGGTGACATCAGATCAAGATCACCTGGGTGATATTTCCAGGTAACAAGTAGAATAAAATTGCTTAGGGTTGCAGCCTTCATTGGAAGCAAACAAATTTGAAATTAAATTTGCACCATAGCAAAATGTTCAAGGCCACGCTACAGTCCTAAAGAGACGTGGGGCCAAATTGCATATTATGTCTCATTCTTTTTCTTTTCTTTTCTTCTTTTACAAATAGCTGCAGATTCAGCCCATGGGCCTGTATTCCATTACAACAGAGCAAATAGCAGCTTCAGAGGGAGATGCTTTCAACCAGAAAAGTCACAGAGTTGCAAACTTAGTGTGACTTATTTCTGGTTACTCATGCTTAGGATCAGGTTAGTGGGTACAGTTTGGAGCAGCGTGCTGGAATATTTGTTAAGGATAAAAAGAGGCAGACCTCAGATTTTACCGGACAATTTTTATACCAACTTTATTTAAAAACAAAAGTCTGTAAGTCCATGTAAAGCAAAGGTTCCCTGAGTCAACACAGGAGGTTTTCTAAGGCTGTGTACACAGTGTTTACTGTAGATCCAGTGCACTCTCAGGACTGGTTTGGGAAGCGGTGTACACACACTGCTAACCCATAGCAATCCTGTATCTACCCTGCTGTTTCTTTGGAAATACCGTGTTTCCCCGCAAACAATCTTCTGTCTGAAATGAAAATGAAAGAACGACTTTGCTGCATTTTAAGTCAATGCAGCATGGCTTGCGTTGCTCTTTAGCCTTCCCTTTTGCACCGATTTAAATCCATAGTCCTTATCCGAGACACTGCCTTGCCCGTGGCAAAACAAAACAAAGCTAGTACACAGCATTAAGAGCTGACTTTAACTCCACTGTTCATTGTGCTCTCATTAAAGAGGTCTAAATAAACATCCCCGGAACTATCCAGTCCACTAGCCTTCTTGCTTCAGACTAGTTTTGTTCTCCGTTTCTTCAGATAAGCTCTCCAATCTTGCACCAGTCCCTCAGGGCAAACGTTGAAGGTCAACTAATTTAGCAGAGTGAAGTTTAATTTTCTGAAGGAGAGGATTATTAATTTGCTCAGGTTCCTTTTGTTGATCTTTGAAATCTCCTGCACACTTCTTTGTCTCGGATGGCTATCCAGTGAAACAGTGCCTAACCTCACAACATTTGTACTGGCAAAATATAAATTTTCCCTCATCATCTACATTTCCATTGAGTTTGAATTCTTGAATTTGTTTAGATGCTGTCCTCTAGCTGCCGGAGACATGCTCAGCGCATCATGTGGTGTTCACAACCCAAGTTAGCAATGCTGAGGAATATTTACTGACGAAAGAAGAAAAAGCACAATATCAACTGTCTTTAAACAATGCATTAACATTTGATGGGATACTGTTGGCCAGAAATGAATCTGTTCCGTGTAATAAGTACCTCTTGGCGGCTGTCTCTTAAATATTCTTAGGCTGTAATCCTATACAAACACTTACGTTTTATTTATTTATTGAATAGCTTTATATTCCCCGCTTCCTCCAATCTGAAGCATGGGGCAGCTTCCAACAATAGCAGATACTATACCACAAAACAATCAAACTATTTTGAAAACTAACATGACAAGTAAAATAAGGTAGCTAGCAGCAGTGAGGTAGTACAGATAGATACTATCTGTGAAACCCCACCCAAGAAATACTTTCCTTTCTGTTAAGAATTAGTTGCCAACTGTGTCCTTATAGCACACAACATTAGCATTGCAGATTTGTCTGTAGCTAATTAATTTGGCTGGGGAAACGTGCTGTGCTGCACCAATATTGCGGAGAGAATTATTCTAACTAAAAATGGAAGCAGTGACAGTCAAAGCAAGCACTTCCAACTTCCTGATCACCTCTACCAAAACAGCCGGCTACTTCCTGATTCTCAAGTCTGTGCCTTAGTCCTCAAAGCACTTATGTGACCCATAATTATGCAACAAGAATGTGGTTAATGAAGATCATCAATATGGTTTTTTTTTAATGACATCAAAGCTGCATCTAGACACATCAAAGAAGCATTTCAGTTAAATGTGTTTTAAACTTTGTTATGAGAAATTGCATTGGCAAAAACGGAACTTCCACAGCGCCATTTGGTGTCACAGCGTAATAATGCATACACAACGCTTTTTATTTACCAATCTAGCTGACTCCTAAGTAGAAAGAGTTGAGCCAGGGGACTGAATATTTCAGGCTTCTAGCCCTTTTATTTTTGGAGGACTCAGCTATGTGTGTTCCATCTAATTCCTAACACAAAGGCAGTTCATTATAAGGGGTGAGAAACCTGTACTTGAATATGATTTACAGATGGTATTTAACTCCAAGAAGGCTTGCTAAGATGTATAAGACTGAATCCGATAAGTGCCGCAGATACAAAGAGGTGGAGGAAACGTTCCTTCACGTGTGGTGGACTTGTAAAAGGGTAAAAGAATATTGGGAAATGATCTATAATGAATTGAAAAACATGTTTAAAAGTACCTCCCCCCCCCAAAAAAAAGTCATTTCTGATGGGGATAATTCAGACTGAAATTCCCAGGTGTCAAAAAAAGGTTATTTATGTATGCTACAACTGCAGCCCATATTTTGTTAGCCCCAAAATGAAAAACGAGCGAGGTCCCAACCAAAGAAGAATGGCAACTTAAGTTGGCAGAATATGCGCAGCTTGCAGACTTAACATATAGAATAAGAGAACAAAAAGAACATACATTTAGAGAAGATTGGAGAACGTTTATTGAATATATGGGAAATAATTGTGTACAGCTGAAAACGCTGCCAGCATTAAGATAAATTCAACAGTGTAAATAAGTTTTGATGGATGCAATAATGGAATACTGAATGATTTAGTTTTTGTAAAATATGCAGGGGTTTATGATATGTAAAATGAAACATGGAAAGAGAAGAAGGGAAGTCACTGATATCTTAAGGATGTAAAAATGAGTATTTTAAATTGTAAAACAGAAATTTTAATAAAAATTATATACAAAAAAGAGAGAGAAGAAACCTGGCGTCCCTCCGAATTTTCCCGGACTACAATTCCTATCATCCCTGGTCATGGATCACGCTGACTGGGGAGGATGGGAATTGGAGTTCATTTCCTCTTTTACTTGCTGGCAATCAGTTCCTTTAAATATAAATATGGCTTGAGCTGCTTTGACAGAAGATTTCACGTCTCCTGTTCGAATCCAGTGCATTCTAACAAACTCTTGAATCTAGGACAGAAGCAATGCTGCAGTCAGCCAGAACTCTCATACTATCTCACTCAGGGCCTGCCCAAGACACTTGGCTGCTCGAGGCAAAGCAGAAAATGGTGTCCCTCCTGGGCATCCTGGGAGTTGTAGTTTGTTAAGGGTGCTGGGTTAGAGGTGTCATGGAAGATAGAGGTATCAGTGATTATTAGCCATGTTCAGGAAGCTGAAGCATCTGTCAGCTTTGGAAAATCAGATCCCACCCATGGTGGCAGCCAAGAATCAGAGAAATGATAAAAGTTCTTACCAAGCAATTTATTCACTAATTCACAGAGAGTGACAAAGGAATGCAGCCTTCCCTAAATAATGGCATTGCTCCAAGTAAAATCCCAACCCCTACGTCTACCCTATTCAACATCACCCGTGCATCAGCTAATCTGAGCTTTCTGCCTCTGAGCTCTCTGTTCTGCTACTCTCATTGCCCACCTGATCTTGGGGGAGGGGAGGTCAGGAATGCTTTCCAAGGACACTGAATCTGTCAGCTGCCTCTCCCCTGGTGCTTCTTCTTCTTCTTGCTGTTCCTCTTCCAATATTTCCTAGCTTCTGCCCTCTGCAGCCTCTGAACTATGCCCTTCTGCAAACCACTGTTCTAAATCTATACTGTCCTCCTGTTTTGGAGAAGGTTCAGGAGAGAGGGGAGGGCGGTTCCCACCATTCCTGCTCAGTCCAGCTCCTGACAGCATTTTATACAGAGACTGTCTATACCTCTGAGTGTGAATGCTGGTGACCACGTGAGATGGTCATCCCCACCTCTAAGACTCCAGAAACATTGAACTCTCCCTTCCCCAATCTGTGGCACTCCAGATATTGTTGCACTACAACTCCCATCATCCCCAGCATAGCCACTGATAAACAGTTATGGGAGTTGCAGTCCAGTGATAACCTGGAGGGCACCAGGCTGGGGAAAGTTGATATCCTGAGAAAACATTCTGGACTAGATGCATGGGCTGGTCTGATGCAGCAAGACAAGTCTTGTGTTCTTATTTCAAATTAGGAAGGCATTTGATGTTGAGAGCAAGGAAGCAATTAGAGAACGTGAGTAGTGGGGAGGGAAGAAATCGGAGGGAGTTTGTGGGGCAAGGGAAAAGAAACACAATCCATTAACCTAAAAGCTCTGCCCGACCTCGCAAATGCAATTCCACAATTCCTCTTTTAAACTGTAGTATGCTCTCTTGCCAATCTGCAGTACGCAGATAATATTAAATGGGGAATGTTTGCATGATATATGGTAACTGCTCTGCAGGGATATAGTATAAAGACTTTAAGAAGGAGATCTTTAACACAAATCTGGCGTGATTTGAAGTATCATGTCAATCGCCAATTCCATGATAATATTAAAAGGATTTTAAAAAACCAATAAAACAAAACAAAAACAAAAACAAAAAAACACAACAACCAAACACCACCCATGTATAATGGAATCAAGAACTTATTTTTTGCAGGAAGAGAACACCATCATTTATGATCTGATCCCAGAATGTCCCACTTTTTCTTAGAACTATTTTCATCAGAGAAACATTGGAGGTTATGCCATTAAAATGGCAGTCTGGGGGCCTCATGAGGAGGGCAATAAGTGATAGAACAGCCAGATAAGGCAATTGAAGGGCCCTTCTGAACTGCTGGGGCCACCAGGCCAGAAACTGGTGCGAATTTTAGACTCAGTGATGGTGCATACAGTTCAGCTTTCTACCAGTGCTAGTACCTAGCCTGCCTAAATGCTTTCACCTCCACCTCTTCATGCAATGTACAGTATCAGAATGCTGTACAGGTTTTGCCTCACGGGACACTTCTGCCAGAACCAAGGTGCTACACTGCCACTCTTGAAAGCGATGTCACCTGGATTGCTCTATTTTGCTGGGTGGTGGGGCTGGCTGTACATGTAAATCACCATTTGAATGGTCTATACAGGCAAAGGTTTAAAACATTTGCTGGAATCAAGAAGGACTTCAAATGTTCTCAGACAACTGGAGTGTCTGTTTGCAGGTAACAAGCTCTTAGAAACCATCCTATATAAAGAGATGCAACACACACACACACGCACACCCCAATTTTGCCTGATAAAAAGTTGGTGACGGTACGTAATGCTAAGTATAGTAATTTAATTCACTGAAATTGTAACTGTATGTATGTATTACTACGCGTTTACATTTGATTGGTTGGTAACTGAATTCTAGAGAGTCCTCTAGTAGTTCTTGTGTAATTGGCTAATGTTGGTCACATGGGAAGTATCTAATGAAGGAGAGACTCCATTTCATGCAAAGCAACATGACTGTGTTTTTAGAATCCACTGTGAACACTGCTAAGTTGAATAGACTGAGTGCTTCTTCTTTGCTTGAAATAAAGAGTGCAAAGCTGCAGGAGAAGGTAAAAGTGGAAATCTCTCATAGGAGCTGCAAGGCATGGCCTAACTGAGATATAGAAGGCTGAGTGCTGAGCTCTGGAAAGAGAGGAAAATATAGCTGTTTGGAAGTTAGAGAAAGATACTGTAAGCCCATGCTTGGATAAGCATGAGACTGTAAATATTATGTTTTAATTCATCTATAAGTTTCTGCAAGTAAAGTTTTTGTGCGTTAAAATCTGGACATTGGTTTAATTTCCAAAGAAGGGCATCAGTCATATATATGATTTGAGCTTCTTAGCAGCGATTTCAGTACCCTTACTTCAACACAGAACCCACCATTTTTCTGAACAGCCATGAAAAAACCAGTGAAAGCGACTATGATCTTACTCTTTCTGTCCTCTGCTTTCATATGCTGTCCAGAGCAATTCGGACAAAAATATTAAAAGCTTATTAGAGTGTCTACAATACAAGGGCAACAATCACAGCAGACCACATCCTGTCTGCAGATGGCACATTTGTGGCAGGAGGAGCTGAAATGAATTTCCTCCTCAAAATTCTCTTTTGCTGCTTTTGATGTTGAGTGTTTTCCAGATGTTCTGTGAATGCTCACATATTTGCCAAATATGCTCCCACTGTCTGATATAGGTATTGGGCCACCCAAACATATTTGACTTCAGTATCCATTATCTGACAGTAGATATCTGATAACATTTGATAGTTGACATAAGCTGTTATTTCACAGTTGACCTTGCTGTTAGTCGATATGGTAAAAGCATGCTAGAGTAATTTACAATGCCTTTCTTGGGTGTTTCTCTGCTATTACTGACTTTCTCCCTGTTGAAATTCTGGTTCCCTAAGGAGTCAGACACGACTAAACAACAACAACAACAAAGGGCAGGCTTCCTCAAACTCGGCCCTCCAGATGTTTATGGCCTACAACTCCCATGATCCCTAGCTAGCAGAATCAGTGGACAAGGATGATGGGAGTTGTAGTCTCAACACATCTGGAGGGCCGAATTTGAGGAAGCCTGCCCTAGGGGATGTAGACTGCTATATTATGTTTGCCAGCATTAGCTGGTAAGCATTCATTGTATGTATATAAATATGTATGTGTTTGTTTAAATCAGTCTTGCCCAACATGGTGCTCTCCAGATGTTTTGAACTACAACTCCCACAACCCCAGCCCCCATGACCAAAATGATGACAGCTGAAGTCCAAATTATGTCAAAGGTACCAGTTGGGGAAAGGCTGGTTTAAAACCTTTTAGACCGCCCTTCATCAAAACTGGTTCCAGGGCAGTTACAAGGTCAGCGTCTCCCTCCAAAATGAATTGTTTTTAGATCAGCTGGCAAAGGAAGTTATATTTTAAATGCTGTAATTGGGGTCATCCATTCTGCTGTCTAAAATGGTTTCGAAATTGCCGCAATTTTGGAAAGTGCTTTGGTTTAAAATGTGCGCCATTTTAGCAACATTTTAGTAGCCTAATTATAATTACGAGGAGTGCTTGAAGGTGCTGGGTATGTTTAGCTTGGAAAAGAGGAGATATGATAGTCATCTTCAAATCTTTCAAGGGCTGTCACATGGAAGAGGGAGCAAGTTTGCTTTCTCCTGCTCTGGATGGTAGGACTCAAACCAATGGCTTCAAGTTACAAGAAAGGAGATTCTGACTAAACATACGAAAAAAGCCTTCTGACAGTAAGAGCTGTTCGAAAGTGGAACAGTCTCCCTCGGGAGATTCTCCTTCCTTGGAGACTTTTAAGCAGAGGTTGGATGGCCATCTGTCATGGATGCTTTAGCTGAGATTCCTGCATTGCAGGGGGTTGGGCCAGATGACCCCAGTGTCCCTTCCAACTCTGCAATTCTATATATCTATGATTCTAATTTATTTTGTGATTGCGGATTTATTTGTATGAATGGCATGCAAATACCCTAAACAGGGCTGCCTCCAGAAGTCTTCTAAAGGTTGTATAGTTACTTATTTCCTTGGTTTGGGGGTGGGGGTGTATAACTCTATACCCTCCAACCAGGGATGGTTTAGGTTTGAGGAGGCCCTAAACTACTGAAGGTAATGGATCCCTTTACAGTGGTACCTTGGGTTACAGAGACTTTGGGTTACAGACGCTTCAGGTTACAGACTCCGCTAACCCAGAAATAATACCATGGGTTAAGAACTTTGCCTCAGGATGAGAACAGAAATTGCACGGCGGCAGCAGGAGGCCCAATTAGCTAAAGTGGTACCTCAGGTTAAGAACAGTTTCAGGTTAAGAATGGACCTCCAGAACGAATTAAGTTCTTAACCCGAGGTACCACTGTATATGTCCAGCTGTCCTTTGTCAACAATGAATTGTCACTGTTTCTTGTGTCGAATATTTGCTATCTGGTAATTTATGGACCTAATAGGTCCATACACAACACAAAACACTGTTGCTGTATGTAGGTTTTATCTTGTTTGTTTTGTATCTTATATTTTGAAATGTACATCCAGTTTTTTTTTCCTTTTTTTGCGGCCCCCAAGAGAGTGGGTCCCTAAGCTATAGCTTGTTTAGCTTATGCGTAAATCCCGCACTGCCTCCAACATTTCTCTGATGAAACCAGGGACATCTTAAGGAAAAGCAGGACATTCCGGGATCAAATCAGAAACTGGGACGGCTTCTGTGAATCCAGGACCGTCCCTGGAAAATAGTGACACTTGGAGGGACTGCACTCCTCAACCTTGGCCTAAAAATAGTTGAGGGAAAGAGATTGTATTCTGTGACTACCCAGCAACCACCATATACCTAGGCCTGCAACTCCTGGCAAAATAGCGGATTGGGCCTGGACTGGGTGCTCCAGTTGTAGCAGTACTAAGATGGGAGAGGATGGAGGTTTCATACTGGGGTAGGGCCAGTTTGTGTCTGTGTGCGTACATTCTGCACTAACATTGCCCTGAGGTTCCAACAGGCTTATGAACACATGCTATGTATACTCTTCCTTAAGTAGTCTCGTCTTGAACGGAGGAATGCAAGAATAAAAATAGGAAGGCTTACTGCTTCCTGACCAGATGGTGACTAAAAGACAAATCGCCCATTTACTTAACCTACTCATCAATAAAACACAGTTCATTTTAAAGGTGGCTTTAGTTTAAAGCAACTGTACGTTTTATGGAACAAACCTGCACTCTCTCTGTGTGTGTAGCACCTCAGTGCTTAGAATAATGAACAAGATCATCATCCCCTCTCGCGAACATTTGCAGATTCTGCAAGAACAGATAAAAGCAGCCTTCGATTTTTATTTTTAAAGGAAGCCACACACCAAACAACCTGAATCTCTGTTTCCTTTTTCATTTCTGGGAGGGCATTCAGATAGTGTTGTGAATTATTAATTGCTATTAATGCACCATCAGTCCGTGTACAGAACATTTACAAGTAGGAGTTGCAATAAAAGGTTGCACTGCCGAGTGCTCCTGATCAAGGGGCTGAACAGAACTCCATTCTGTTTCCCCTTATCCCTGGTCACGCAGCACCCTTGCCCATTCAGCACACTCGGCTTTTGTGGCTCCATTGCTTTAGCATTTCCTCCCTTAAGTTTAGAATTCTTGCAAACCTTGAGTCTGCTAATATCACCCTCTTTTGCGTGGCCACATAAGGATCCACCCTTGGTCACTGAGTATATCTTCCAGTAGCACCTTAAAGGTAAAGGGACCCCTGACCATTAGGTCCAGTCGTGACTGACTCTGGGGTTGCGGCGCTTATCTCGCTTTATTGGCCGAGGGAGCCGGCGTACAGCTTCCAGGTCATGTGGCCAGCATGACTAAGCCGCTTCTGGCAAACCAGACCAGCGCATGGAAACGCCGTTTACCTTCCCGCCGGAGCGGTACCTATTTATCTACTTGCACTTTGACGTACTTTCTAACTGCTAGGTTGGCAGGAGCAGGGACCGAGCAATGGGAGCTCACCCTGTTGCGGGGATTCGAACCGCCGACCTTCTGATCGGCAAGTCCTAGGCTCTGCGGTTTAACCCACAGCGCCACCCGTGTCTGCTAATATCACCCTCTTTTGCGTGGCTACATAAGGACCCACCCTTGGTCACTGAGTATATCTTCCAGTAGCACCTTAGAGACCAACTAAGTTTGTTATTGGTATGAGCGTGCACACGAAAGCTCATACCAATAACAAACTTAGTTGGTCTCTAAGGTGTTACTGGAAGGATTTTTAAAAATATTTTGTTTCGGCTATGGCAGACCAACACGGCTACCTCCCTGCAACTAGAACTGAGTATACCGTTAGTCTATAGGACGGTGGCTTCAAACGCTTAAGCAAGGCTGCTTTCTTCATTACAACACAAAAGGAAGAATGCTCAAACAAATAGCTGTAGACTCACGAGTTCCAGGTATCAACTGGGATGTTCACATGTAGATGTTATTAACATCATGAATCTCTTTGCTAGCATATATTCTCAAGTGAAACTGTTTAAACAAATGGAGATGTTCCTTTGGGATTAAGTTAGAAGAGAGATCCTGGAATGTTTTGTAAGGGCATTTTGGTTTGAATGTTGCTCTCTGAGAATAGGAACAGGAGTGAGGGCTGCAGGCGGTTCTTGAATAACTATGCTATGCTAATGATGACTCTGGCACCTGTGTTCAGAATATGCATGCCTTTACCTCTGCAATACATCTCTGATTCGATCATCCCATGCCCCCCAAATTTTCAAGGCGTCTGTGTTTACACCAAGCGCTCATGTACTATGGGAAAATGTGCCTCTTCTAGGACTGCTGGTGCCTTGAATGCTGCCATTACGGAGTTATGCGGAACTTGGAAGGAAATGTGTGCCTCAGCTATGTAAACTGGAAAGGGAGAGGAGCTCAGGGAGTTCAGGGGCTCTTGGAGGCATGACAGGGTCGGTATTTGGATCCTGTCCTAGGCAAGATGTGCAGTGTTGTCTTCTCTAATGAACAGGGGTTACAGATCCCAACATCCCTGGTGACATAAGAACACTCTGGATGGCAGCATGCAGAGCATCTCCCTCTAGGAAAATGCTAACTAGGCTTTGGGCCCTGTCAGACCCCCTTTGCCTCTTTCCCAAAGCCCAGCACCTCACTTTCGTAGCTTTGGGAAGGCAGCATGAGTAGTAGTGTAGCACTGGGGCGGCGGTGGGGTGACCACAGGGGCAGTTGCCCTGGGCGCAAAATTGTTAGGAGCTCCAAATTTCAACACCCAGTGTTGCCTCAATACAGCTGTGTGATTCCATTGCTGGACTCTGTTGAAAATGGCTTGTCCATTTGGAACAACTCTTCTTATCTCTGTGGCTGCAGTCTTCTGGCTGGGTGATGTGGATGCCGTTATGCAGTTGAATACGCATGCGTACTCGGTCTGCTTCCCTCCCTCCCACCCCACCCTCTGTGTGGCCCCCGAGCACTGGCAACCCACGCTTTGACACTGAGTGTGAGGGCTGGGGGCAGGCTGAGGACCACCGAAAAAGGCCTCGAGAGCTACATGCAGCCCTCCGGCTGCATGTTGGACCACCCTGGTCTACAGTCAGGTGTAAGACATCTTTTTGTACTGAAATATTGAGCCAGGACCAATTTCAGCCGGGGGGGGGGGGGAGCTTGTGGCCCTCCTGCGAGTACAGTGGTACCTCAGTTTAAGAACAGTCCTGTTTACGAACAATTCGGTTTATGAACTCCGCAAAACTGGGAGTAGTGTCCCGGTTTGCAAACTTTACTTCGGTCTAAGAACAGAATCCAAACAGTGCAAGGGCACCGGCGGCGGGAGGCCTCATTAGGGAAAGCGCGCCTTAAGAATGGTTTTGGTTTAAGAACAGACTTACGGAACGGATTAAGTTCGTAAACCGAGGTACCACTGTATATGAAACTGGCAGTGATCCTGTGTAAAGCTGTGGACAGGTTAAGTATTAAGTAGCCACATTTGTATGTCACACAAAACCATGGGATCAAGATGGCTGACTTCGAACAAGCCATCATTGATGATAACCACAGTATGTCTGTTGGAACTAAGCATTGGACTGTGGTTAAGCAAACTGGAAACAAAAAGCTTATGGAAGAAGAGTAGAAGGGAGGGGGGAGCACACAAGTCTAAGGACTCCTTCAAGACCTGCTAAATCAGGGTCAGAAAACCAGTGGCCCTCCATCTATTGTTGGACTCCAATTCCCATTAGCATGGTCAGTAGTTAGGGATGCTGGAAGCTGAAGGGTTCTCGCCCCTGATTTAATTTTATTCTGCTATGAGAGCTGGACCATAAAGAAGGCTGATCGCCGAAGAATTGATGCTTTTGAATTATGGCGCTGGAGGAGACTCTTGAGAGTCCCATGGACTGCAAGAAGATCAAACCTATCCATTCTTAAGGAAATCAGCCCTGCGTGCTCACTGGAAGGACAGATCCTGAAGCTGAGGCTCCAATACTTTGGCCACTTCATGAGAAGAGAAGACTCCCTGGAAAAGACCCTGATGTTGGGAAAGATGGAGGGCACAAGGAGAAGGGGACAACAGAGGACGAGATGGTTGGACAGCGTTCTCGAAGCTACCAACGTGAGTCTGACCAAACGGCGGGAGGCAGTGGAAGACAGGAGTGCCTGGCGTGCTCTGGTCCATGGGGTCACGAGAAGTCGGACACAACTAAACGACTAAACAACAACAAATGTGGAGCATTGTACTGGGGAACCATTTCTTCCCTGGTCTTTGTGTGAGGACTCTCATGATCCACATGGATCTGAACAAGAATGGAGCATCATGGTTGCAGTGTTGCCCCAAGGCTGTGGCCTGCCTTTATTGTCATGTGGCAAGCATTTTCAGGGACAATGCAGTGTGGCCAAGTCACATTTTCATGTGAATTCTCCTAGGTTGGGTTCCTAGGAGCTCACCTAGCCCCTCCGTTCTTGAGCTTCCTCCTTGCTCTTGAGGGAGAGATTTTTCTTGATACCCTGGGGAGCTGTAGCCATTGTGAGAACTCACATATTGAAACCGTGAGGCTGCAAAAATCCCATCTACTTCAGTGAGATTTAAGTTGCCTAGCTGTGTGCCCAGGAATACAGCCTGAGCTCATAAGTGTATTATTTACTGCAATATGTGCTTTGCTGTATATTGCTTCTGCTCTATACTCCCCAAGCACCATCCCTTGTGTACATTCAGGTCACTAAAATTTATATAATGCCTATTCCACTGTGTTAAACTTTCATAGTTTGGAATGTGTCCAGTGTACCATTCTAGAGCCGCAGAGAGAACAACTTCAGCAATAAATCAAGTATCTACAGTGCAAGAAAGGGGTTAATTATGGGCCCCAGACTATAATAACTTATACCCTGAATTAATCCTATTTGTAATGAGGCTTATCTTTTTTATTTACCCAGGGCTATTAATTACCAAAGTATTTTCAACATTTATAAATTCATATTTCCAAGTTTACACTAACAAGAGATCCAAAAAAAGGAATAACCGTTAATGAGGCTTGCATTGTTATTTACCCAGCTATCAATTACACAAATGTTCTGTTTGCAAGTTCACAAACTCACGTGTCTTGCGCTAAATGAAAAGCAACAGATTTTGTTATGGGTGAAATTCTTCCTATGTGCCTATCTTACAAGAACTGTGGTTTTACCTTTTTCAAAATGTGAAATAAAAAGAGGTTAAGTTAACAGGATGATTCGTTTGGCAGTTTCCCCCTGTAACACAGTATTTTACTTTCAAACCTCCAGCTTTAATCCAATTTATTTTTTTAGTTTTTATTTAAGCCTGTCCAAGCTTTTGATATTCAGACCCATTTACATTTCTCCTTCCGCCTAATCAAAAGGTATTAAAAAGTGGAAACTCGGAATTGTGATTCAGATTTCATTTTAAACTGCTTATCTCTGGTTGCCTTCTGATTAAACACAATTTGGGGGAAATCAAAATGTCACATTATTTTTATGGCCAAGCTTTTGATCAACGCAGTCAACGGCTTCCAAGTTTACTGCAAAGAGGGCTCCCCTTAGTGGTATCTCAGTGAATTGCAAGGTCAAGGAGACGGAGTAGAACACAATTCAGGCCAGCTGCTGACTGTCTTTACTTAATACAGCCCTTTGCCAGAACATTTCCCCCAGATAAAATTAAAGGCACATGCTTATATGGATGTAATCTGGTGCCTGCTAAAAGCTGGCTGCTAATGTTTGCAGATGCTTTGGCTGTGTTTCCCTGTGCCCTTTGAAGTTAAAGGATGAGGCACATAAGAAATCCACACATACACACCTACATTCTGTTCTGATCATTAAAGTTCTCAACTAGAGGCAATATTCCAAGGGATGTTTTTACAGTGAGGGAACGATTCTACCTCCAAAATGGCTTGGGGAGGGGGGGGGACAGCGACTTTGATGTTTCGCACCTCCATCTTGGCCCACCCTGACTGCACTTTTCCCTTAAACACTGTAGGGTAGAGGGTGGTCTCTTTTGTTTCCAGCTTTCTAACCGTCGTGTAAAAGGTAGGAAGGGCATCATCTCTTCACGTGGATTTGCTGGTGCAATAAGCAGACTGGAACACAACTATCCTTTGAAATTGGCGTTTCTCTGAATTTTTGTGGTCATGTTTTCCAGCGGTGTTGTGTTTTGCAAAAACGTGTATACTAAAGTTTGCACAAACATGCACATATATGCGAATGTAACATACAAAAATGTGCAGTGGTATGCAAAATTGCTTTGTAAAAACATGTTTATGAGGTAAAACTGTATCGAAAGATGTGTCTCTTGGGAGAAATTTGCACCAAAATGCTAATGTATTTTCTTGAGGATTTTTTCCCCATGAGGGAACCTGACAGGAAACTGAAATCGACCAATTCATCTATCCCTATCAACTCTTGAATTTCTGTTTGTCGTGAAGTTAAATGTTCTCTCTGAAAAAATCTCACCCGGAGACTTTGGAGAGGCCCTGTCAGTGTAAGTACAGTGGTACCTCAGGTTACATACACCTCAGGTTACATAAGCTTCAGGTTACACACTCCACTAACCCAGAAATAGTGCTTCAGGTTAAGAACTTTGATTCAGGATGTGAACAGATATCGTGCTCCAGCGGCACGGCAGCAGCAGGAGGCCCCATTAGCTAAAGTGGTGCTTCAGGTTAAGAACAGTTTCAGGTTAAGTGCAGACCTCTGGAACGAATTAAGTACCGTACTTAACCCGAGGCACCACTGTAGATAGCAGAGCTGGATCAACCTTTGCCAATTTGGTGCATTTTGGAATACAATTCCCATCAGCCCCAGCTAGTTTAGCCATGATGGGAGTATAGTCCAAAGCAACACAAACATTGACAAATATAATAGCTTCTCCATGTGACACACACACACACACACACACACACACACACACACACAGTTATTTGGTAATTACTGTATGTCCTTGAGATTTAATAAAGTTTAATTTAAAAAAACCTCCTGTGGTACCAAGTTCTAGGGCTACATGAACAAACACATATTTAAATACACTCATTATAGGACCCATACTTCATGCCCTTTTAGAACTTTGTTTGGACTGCCTCTGGAAAAACTAAGAGATTGTGGAATCTCATATTGACAGGCCATTAGGAGAGGCTGGCTGATGAAATTTGGGTATGGCACACAACTCCTACCCCCAAAGCAAATGCATTTCTCTAGTAAGTTAACTGAATTTTTAAAAAGTTGTTTGTGAAATTTCTAACCCGCATTTTGTCGTTCCCAGGCCCAGGGCAAGCTACAATATCAAATGTAAGATAAAAACCACAGCTAAACAGAGCAGAAAATATACAGCATTAAAAATACCACTCATATTGAAACACTTCTTCATGCTATGCTGGTTCCATCCTGGGCATCAACCAGTTATCAACATCCCATTTTAAGCTGGTTCCCAAACGGAAAGTAAGGTATGTGCCAATCATATTTCAGAGGGGAGGGCATTTCGTAAGTGAGGAGCCATCACAGAGAAGGTTCTTTCATGCATCACTGTAAAATGCACTATTCCTGGTAGAGGTGCTATGTTGGAAAGGGTCTCTTGAAAGATCTTAACACAGGGAGAGGCATTCCTTCAAGTATGGTAGGTGGCCCAGGAAGCCCAAATTGCTTTACGATGGGCTCCAGATCTCTTTCCCCCTTTTAAACTTAATTTTTTACCCATTGTTTAGGGCACTGCAGTGAGGGCACTACAAGTACAGCACTAGTAAAACTCCAGCCAATCACCATGTTCATTTCACAGAGGCTATATATATATATAAATCAGCCCATGCAAATTTAATGCAAATTTATGCTGCACCCAAAGCATTTAGCAGTGTCCCTGCAACGCTGCTACATGGAGACTGCTCTGCTGTGTTCTTTCTCTCCCCCTCCCTTTCCTTTTTGGCTGGGCAATATGTGCTTAACTTCAGATCAGTTTTTGTATTAGTAATAAATTAGGATTACCCTGTGTAGCTGATGCTTCCTGACTCTCTGCTATCTTTCCTGCGAGTTTGCAGTTGTCAAAATGAATAATACACAGCATCAATTTAAAACCTCCTTTTCTCTGTGCTCAGCTGCAATAGTTTCACTCTGTCTCAATTCTGTTGGTTGCTATTAAATCCAAGACTGTTTTAAATTCCTTGAAGACTCTCATGGAAGCATCAATTATACATTGTACGTATTTATTAAAATTCTGCTTCAGACAAAAGGATGCTCGGTCCTCTGGAGAAAGTTTTTACTCCCTTTTCTAAAATTCAGAAGTTAAGGAAACAAAGAGTTTGCCATTCAAGAAAGTAGATGAGCCAAAGACCCAAATGTTAAAGCTGATTGTTAGGAGAGTAAGGAATATATATGTTCCTTTTCAATGGAGTGTGGACTGCAGCCAAGAACCACACACAGCTCGCAGTTTGTTCATCATATAGTCCTCGCATTTAATGAGTCTCTGGTCGCAGCCATTAAAAAGGTTTTGCTCTTCAGTGTGATTAGCTTGGGCTTTGGAAAAGAAATGATGAACTGTTCTCCCTCACCTTTTCTGGTGCTGTTCATTAAAACCTTGGAGAGAAATCCGACCTTGGATTTACAAGAGAACTTCAAAATGGGTATTTCTGATTAGTCGTTAATTTACAGAGGGGTTTAAATGAAGGGAAGCCATCCAAGATGCACGTGGCCTTGGAGGTTGTGAAAACTGGGACACCTCCAATTGAAGAAGACCTGTCGGAAATAAAGAGTTCCTTTCCTTGTAGTCAACGCTTCTCTGGCTTTGCCTCACTGGTCAGAACTATCTTAGAGCAGCTCTTTGTACCCCAGAACATCAGATAAAAGGTAGATCCATTCCAGGGTTACTTAGCATTTTCTTAGTAATGAATAATAATAATAATTTATTATTTATACCCCGCCCATCTGGCTGGGCTTCCCCAGCCACTCTGGGCGGCTTCCAAAAAAATATTAAAATACTGTAATACATCAAACATTAAAAGCTTCCCTAAACAGGGCTGCCTTCAGATGTTTTCTAAAAGTCTGGTAGTTGTTCTCTTTGACATCTGGTGAGAGGGCGTTCCACAGGGCGGGTGCCACTACCGAGAAGGCCCTCTGCCTAGTTCCCTGTAGCTCACTTCTCGTAGTGAGGGAACTGCCAGAAGGCCCTCAGAGCTGGACCTCAGTGTCCGGGTAGAACGATGGGGGTGGAGACGCTCCTTCAGATATACTGGACCGAGGCTGTTTAGGGCTTTAAAGGTCAGCACCAACGCTTTGAATTGTGCTCGGAAACATACGTTTCGGAAACGTTTCCACTGTTCCACATCCCTTGAAGGAGTGTGGGCTGGCTAGATGTGAGAAAGATATTTGTACAGTGACCAGCTCCTGCTTGGCACAATGTAAAATCAAACAATACTAGCAGGTTTCAATAAATCAAATGAGCTCAATGGTTTTTTGTTGTTGTTTTTTTTAGAAAGGAGCTTGACAGATGAGAAGGTTTCTTAGAGTATCTTTCATGGCTAGAAGATGGGTTCAAATCTCAACTCAGCTAGGAAGCTGGCTGGTTTTGAGCAGGACATAACCTTTTAGCCAAATATACCTCAAAGGGCTGTTGTGTCAGTAAATGAACACTAAGTGTACTGCTGTGAACTTCCTGGAGGGAAAGCAATATATAAAAGTAGAAGGCAGTTGCATATTCAAATATGTGTGTATATGTGGAGATGTGTAAATAAATGTGGGCAGGTACCTAGATGTAGATATAAATATGTGCCACAAAGAGTTAGAACATAGTCACCAGTATGGGACAGGATAGAAATTAAAATAAGTATGAAATCATTTATGATTATAGTGGAAAAATGCAAATAGCCATATCCATTTTGATTATTAAGGCAGAGGTTGAAAAATGTGATTAAAAATACATATTCTCTGATGAATCTTAAATAATATTTGTATATTGCTCTGTTCTGTCTGTTACACTAGATGTTATATTCTTGATACGTATCAAGCAGTAAGAATATATATATATATATGTGTGTGTGTGTGTGTGTGTGTGAAAAATAAACATGGAACGCAAACCTCTTTGTGAATGGAGAGCTGGATGAGCTAGAGGCAAGAGTGCAATACCACCCAGATATCTGTAGCAGCTGTCTATGCTTTCTTGTGTTGATATGGGTGGGTGGGAAGTGCAGAACTGCTGAAACAGGCTGACCGAATAATGTTTAGAATTCTAATACACGAGATCTTTAAAAATCCCCTTTTTTGTTTGTTTGCTTCACTGTTCATTTAATATTTGGCTCGCAAAACATCCATTTTCCCATAGGATTTGCATCTGACTTTTATCGCTACTGGCAAAGAACACAGAGTCGGTCTGCGTTCCTCAGCTGCTTCTGGAAATTCCCCAAAGGTGAATCCAAATGTGCAAAGGAGCAGTGGAACTCCCACAGCCCAACAACATTCTCTCCCATGTATGGCTTGGCTTGCTTGGCCTGGCAGACTGCCCTGCAGTGCATCCTGCATTTTAACCATTAGCTCTACAAAGGCCCTGATTCTTTTCAGACATTCGTAGTAATCAGGGAGCCTTCTTGACTTGCACATGCATGCAGCTGCTGGGTGACCTTGGGCTAGTCACACTTCTTAGAAGCCTCTCAGCCCCACTCACCTCACAGAGTGTTTGTTGTGCGGGAGGAACGGAAAGGAGAATGTTAGCCGCTTTGAGACTCCTTAGGGTAGTGATAAAACGGGATATCAAATTATTCTCCTCCTCCTCCTTCTCCTTCTTCTTCTTCTTCTTCTTCTTCTTGACACTGGGTGCTTCTCGACTGCCACTGTTTTCAGGGTGGCATTCAGTACATATTGGCAAATTCAGATTGTGTAAATTAAAGTGGATCTAGCACCCTTGCACAAGAAACATGCTTCCACCCCACCCCTGCAAAATTGGACAATTTTGCTGTAAGGAAAGTGATGGGGAAATGAGCTGGAAAGCTTGGGATAGCAGACGCTTGATGTAGCATCATTTAACTGCCCCACAAACCATGGGTAAACAAATCAGTATGAATACCGAACAAACAGGTTGTCGGAAGCAGGCTAGTTCTATACAAAACACCAGCTTCTTAGATAGTATGAGCGCAGTTTAATCATTTTGGGGTGTGCTTCACGCCCCTGCTTGGTGGGGGAAATGTACAAATGTCTCCTTTCAAGATACTTCCAGTGTGCCTTAGATTATACAACGTGGCATGGTGACAAACACCTGACATCGGGACTTTGATACTACCCAGATCAAGGCCGCTATAGGACCCTTATAGGACCCACTGATTCCTTTCAGAGGAATGCCTTGCAGCTCTTAGTGCGGAGTCAGAGTTGGCCACTGGACTCTGTTTGGCTTGGAAGATGAACGGAGGTTGTGGGAGACTTCAGGAAGAGGAAGGGGTGGACTTCCCTTCTAATGTCTCTTTGTCAGTATAGGCAGCCTAGCTAGGAAAACAAGAGGAAGACAAGCATGGCTTTCCTTTTGAGAAATGGTAACCCAGTGCCATCTGGAGATGGTTTCTGTGCTGGGAGAGGCCACCAGGAGACAGGTGCCTTTCGTCTCCTCTGTCCAGATGCTGCACCCCACCCTCAAGCATCACCAGGGGAGAACCCTTTAGAAAGCCCCAAAGGGGGACTGCAGGAGGAAAGTCAAGAATCTCTAGCAGTTCCTGAAGCAGAGGGAGGGAACCCTCACCCCGTAGAAGACCACTTTCCCTTAGGAGGTGTTTGGAGGGCTGCATTTCAAAAATTGGTGTGTGTGCACAAAACTTAAAGGGGAGCTCAATCCTCCCCCTTTCTATTCTGCATGCTGAAAAACGTACACATCTGGGAGAGCTGAACATGGAGACAGAGGGTCTTCTCCACGAGGAACTGATTTAGCAGGAGCTGTCTCCACTGCTGGGCTGTTTTCCTCTGATAGTCAGAAGGAAACAACCAGCGGGAGAAGCAGCCCAGCAGTTAGGAACATAGCTGTCAACTTACAGATTTGAAAATAAGGGACCAGCAGCCTCGAAAATAAGGGATCAGCAGCCAAAATAAGGGATTTTGCTATTGTAAAGAGTTACATACATTGGTAGGATTGACAGATACTGTCAATCCGGCATAAGGTGGTTGCGCTGCCGCCACGGCTGCTGAAGCGCCGCCCTTCTGCGTCCCTCCCCATCCCCTCCTCTTCCTCCTCCCTCAGGCCGCCTCCTCGGCTGCCACCACCGCCTCTGGGCTCATGGGCGGTGTGGGCGAGAGTCTCTCTCCCTCCCCCCTCTCTCTCAGGTGGGGAAGGGCCGATGGAACTCCTCGTGCCAGGACGACGGCGCCAGCGCATGCTCTCCCTCGCGGCGGAGGACCCTGAGCTGCTGCTTCCCTCCTGAGCCGGGTGAGCATGAAACCCAGGGAATTTAAGGGACATCATCAATAAGGGACAGCAGCGGGACACGGCGCTGGGATAAGGGAGTTTCCTGCCAAATAAGGGACGGTTAACAGCTATGGTTAGGAAAGTGGGGCCTGGGGACATGCCTTCATGCTGGGTGTGGAGGATCTACAGGCTCCCGCTAGCCGACCTTTGCTTTCAAGGCTCCTCACCAGTGTCTCAGAGTGAGGGGACTCTGTCCACCTTGTATTGGACAGGGTTCTCTTCTCCTAAATTGTTTGTTGCCCCTTGGGTTATATAGCGCCTGCCTTCGCTCATGTCAGCATCAGGCCCTGCTGTGACTAAAGAGGGAGGCCCAGGCTAGCACCCATTGGATTGCGGTCACTGTGTGCTACTCCAGACAGCATCCCCCCCATCCCATAGTAAGGGGAAGCAAGGTGCAGCTTGCCAAATCTTGTGCAGCCACAATGGGAAGAGTCGCATGTACCAGCTGCAACACATTTCAGATCACCAGGTCAGTTAGCATATTATATATATCTATAGATGATTGAACTATAGTGACGTTTCTGTTAGATGAAGCTTATGGTATCTATCTCTTCTCCCTCTCCTGCTGCCACCACCTTTAATCTGAATACTTCTAAGGACATCTTTGATTTTAGAAGCCTAACCACCAACTTTTCCATTAAATGAACCCAACTAAATTCCAGACTGCGATCATTAATCCTTCCTGATTAAAGCTAAGTAAGGAGTCAAATTGTTCCCAGATGTGAACTAATTTCTACTTTTTTTTTTTAGTTCGGAAAAGGATCCAGGTCTACCACCCCAATACACTGATACTTAATGGTATTTTATTAGAGGAGAGATAAGGACCAGAGAATAACTTCCAACCACACCAGATGTGCCTCATTGATATATAAATACGACAGTCGATCATTGTTAGGGTTGCCATATTTTGAAGAGCAAAAAAGAGCGCAGACACACAGGTGTAGCCAAGGGGTGGGGGCAGGGGCAACTGCCCCCCCCAAACCAATAAGAGTAAATACAAATCAATACAAATCTGAGGTTCTGCCCTCCCTAACAAAAGCCTGTCCCCCCAAGAAAAATCCTGGCTACACCCATGCACACACATGTATTTAAAATAGAAATTTTAAAAAGGGGGGTGAACAAAAATAAAAAACAAAGGAAGAGAAAATGGGGGGAAATGAGGGAGGGATGGAGGGGGATGGAGGAGAGTCTTCCCGGCCAGACCTGCCCTTTGCGTGGAGGCTGCAGCCACATGAAGGTTTCTCCTCCCATTGTTCCTTGCTTTCTTCCCAGTGCCTGCGGGAATCATAGAGAGTAGTGCATGGATCTCTTAGGAGGACAGAAGCAGGGGAAATGTCACCCTCCAGCAATGACCTTGTTACTCCCAAGGGTAGGGACACGGGTGGCGCTGTGGTCTAAACCACTGAGCCTCTTGGGCTTGCCGATCGGAAGGTGGGCGGTATGAATCCCCGCAACAGGGTGAGCTCCCGTTGCTCTGTCCCAGCTTCTGCCAACCTATCAGTTTGAAAGCATACCGGCACGAGTAGATAAATAGGTACCACTGCGGCAGGAAGGTAAACAGCGTTTCCAAGTGCTCTGGTTTCCATCACGGGGTTCCGTTGCACCAGAAGCAGTTTAGTCCTGCTGGTCACATGACCCGGAAAGCTGTCAGTGGACAAACGCCAGCTCCCTCGGCCTGAGAGCGAGATGAGCGCCGCAACCCCATAGTCGCCTTTGATTGGACTTAACCATCCAGGGGTCCTTTACCTTTACCTTTTTTTACTCCCAAGGGTCATTCTTGGAGACTAGGCCTTCTGCCCCCCACATGGGTTTTTGGCGATACAGCCTCTTCTCCCTCAGCAAGATTCACGTGCATAGGGAAAGAGAGTGGTGGCAATACAGCATAAATTCCCAGGGGTGGGGAATGCCACCCTGATGTAAGAACCCTGTTGCTCCAAGGATTTGTGTTGGTGGGTAGGATTCTGCTTAAACTACAAATTGAAGGGTGGGGGTGCAATAAATATCTTTCTTTTGAGTTGCATAGGGGAAGGTTCATGGAAAAAAACATTTTTTAACCCCTCTACCAAATCTCTGTGATTGGAGTGCACTGAGGTAATCATTCAGTATGATAAAATCTAGACGTGCCCATCAAAACACCACCTCTCCATTGCCTCCCTTCTTAAGCTCTGGGTATTAAGTCTGTTTGGTTCCATTTTTCAGCAAAAACAAATAACAAAGAAAGATTACTTCCTCATCTGACTGATACTTAATATAACAGCAGCTCGAAGTACCTGGAAAATGTGAGAATCTTCTCTGAATTATCTCACTTCACTTCATAACTTGGGGTACTCACAGAGCTAATGCAAACCACCACCACCATTATTTGCTGGCCAGAAGAGTAGCAATATCTTTTAGTGGTCAGGAGTACAGTCGTACCTTGGAAGCTGAACGGAATCCGTTGCAGAAGTCTGTTCAACTTGCAATCGTTTCCAAGCACAATTCAAAGTGTTGGTGTTGACCCTTAAGGCCCTAAACGGCCTCAGCCCAGTATACCTGAAGCAGCATCTCCACCTCCATCGTTCAGCCCGGACACTGAGGTCCAGCTCCGAGGGCCTTCTGGTGGTTCCCTCACTGCGAGAAGCCAAGTTACAGGGAACCAGGCAGAGGGCCTTCTCAGTAGTGGCGCCCGCCCTGTGGAACACCCTCCCTTCAGAAGTCAAGGAAATAAACAACTACATGACATTTAGAAGACATCTGAAGGCAGCCCTGTTTAGGGAAGTTTTTAATGACTGATGTTTTAATGTATTTTTAATCTTTTGTTGGAAGCCTCCCAGAGTGACAGGGGAAACCCAGCCAGATGGGCAGGGTAGAAATACTACTACTACTACTACTACGACTACTACTAATAATAATAATTCCAAAATGTTCAGAAACCAATGCATGGCTTCTGACTGGCTGCAGGAAGCTCCTGCAGTTAATGGGAAGCTGCAGAAGCCACATTGGACGTTTGGCTTCCAAAGAACATTTGCAAACCAGAACACTCATTTCCGGGTTTGCGGTGTTTGGAAGCCAAAACGTACAAGTGCCAAGGCGTTTGGCTTCCAAGGTACGACTGTAGTCGAAATTTTTCTCTAGCATAGAAGAACATCTGGAAACGTAATAAATGCATGCTTAGAAGGTCATTTTCGAAAGCACTGTGCTTTCACATTGCCAGAGTAATTTTAGAGTTCATTAAAGCATTGCCATGCATGACTCTTTGAAAACTGGATACATCAATAGCAACAGTTGGTGAGTATTGCTTTCATAGCCTAGATTATATAAATAGTATGGACACTCTTGGCATAGTGGCATTGTAATACCACATTGCAAGGATGTGTGTGCTTTTGGGAAAATGCCAGGGATATCTTTATGCCCTCACTGAAGCTATCAATTCCTACAGTGCTGGCATAAACCTTTTTCCTGGGTTCAGCAGTTTCGTTTTTACTGTTCCCATCGTGTGGCTTTTCTCGATCTTGATTTTAAGATTGTCCGTTATTCAAAAGCACCTATTAAGCTGATGGCTGTCTTTATTACGATCTGTAAATAATTGTGATCTCTGACACCAAAACATAATAAAATATGGATTAATCGTGATGTGTTAATGTGGTGGAAAGGCACTCTGAGTCTGAGAGAGCAATTTCTGAGCAGCTAGCGCAGCACTGAGGAGCACACCAGGTAGGCTTCATCAGTCAGGGAACAATGTGAATCTATCAAACTCAGAGAGGACTAGTGAGTTTGCCATGTTCACAGAACCCAAATGTCAAGTTCATACATATCACAGGAGCATGACACATAAAAATGCCCTCATACCACAATGTTCTTATTCAGAAGACACCTACCCTCAAAATGTTACAGTTCCATCAGCACTTGAGAAACCACGATGGGTAGATTTATTAGTAAGTAGTGAGCGAAAGTCAATCTACAAATACCCAGAGACATTATTCTTTATGTTGACTTGTCCCACTTTCATTCAAGTGCAGAAGGGTGAGGGAATGTCCCCTTTCCTCTCTCAGGGGTTTGGAAATCGCAGCTGATGCAGAATTCAGCCGCCAGGTCGTTGAGCAGGGCAAGATGGTCTGAATATATAAACACCAATTTTGGTGCAGCTGCACTGACTACCAACTAGTTTTCAGTAGGGCTGGGCAATAAATGGGTATATCGCCCAAAACCGGTTTGAGGTCCATAGAGTTATATCGGTTTCATAATTTTTAACCTGGCGATATATCATGGATCATGGTGTGTGTGTGTGTATGTGCCACGCAGAAATCACAATGTGGGGAAAATCCAGCCAATGCTTCTTTCGATTCCTGCAGCCCTTGTTAACTGCCGACTCAGCTCTTCCCTGCCTCCTGAGGAGGCAGTGAATCACAAGACCAGCAAAGATCATGATGCAGGAAAAAAACGTGAAGCCAGCCAATGGCTCTATGCAGCTCCACTCTTATTTCAGACATCGTGAAATATTGGTATGTCATTATTTTTTGCTGGTGAAATATTACAATGTTGAAAACCAGATATTTTCCAACCCTGGTTTCCAGGCTCAATTCAAAGTGCTGGTTTTGACCTATAAAGCTTTATGTGGCTCTAGATATTGCTGAACTACAACAGCCATCAACCCCAGCGAGCAGGGCCAATGGCTGGGGATGATGGGAATTGGAGTTCAGCAACATGTGGAGAATTAAAGGTTCCCTACACCTGCTTTATGGGATGTAGCAAGAAAATGGCTCTCTTCAACAGAGTCACACAAGAGAGACTGAAACACTGTTGGCTGGTGAGAAAGGGTGTTCTTGTTTTACACAGACACATTAGTAAAAGCTTTCTGTCTCCGGATTGCTTTATAAAGTGGGAACGTTCCTCCTGTTTGAAGAACTCAATGTACAATCAGATCAAAAGGAAGAACCATGTTCAAGAGATACTGAAATCTTTCAGCTGAATGGCCCAGGGCTCTGGATTCTAATATGACAGGCATTTATAAGTGTAATTGATGGGAAAGTTAACAAAGCTGGGAAACAAAATGCCTCACATGCTTTGCCAATGCAAAGCTCCCTAAATTGAGAAAGGTTTTTATAGTAATGCATGTCCCATAAAAAAGATAACCTGCAACCACATCATAAAACAGTTTTTAAAAAAAGTTCCTATAAATGAGCAAGCTAATTATATTGCTGGCAAACTGACATTATCTACATCTAAATTCACTTGTTTGGTTTTCTGCTGAGCAAAAAAAGTGTTTACAAAGTTCTCTTAGCTACAGGTTTTCTCCGTTTATCTCCCTTCACACCCGCCCACTTTGCATAATATGTCAAGGACCCCCGCAGCCACAGGCTTACAGTACCTGGCAGCAGAACTGTCGCCATTTTGATTTCATAGAATGATCCGGAGCAATGCTTCATTGGAGGGCATTGTGAGAAATTAAAATGGCAGCTCCTCAACCTAGCCATTGGCACTCATTAGTCTGGAGTGCCAATTAAGGTGTGTGTGGGGGGGTATACAGGGCAGGTGCTACTCAAATATGCTTTTTGTAACCTAAGGAGTGTCCTGCTGGATCAGACCAAAGACCCAACTAGCCCAGCATCCTGTTCTCCCATTGGCCAGCCAGCTGTCTACAGGAAGCCGACAAGCAGAACCTGAGGGCAGCAGCACTTTCCTCAGTTGTGATTCCCAGGAAATTTTTTTCAGAGTCATACTGGCTCACACTGTTGAGATAGAACATAACCATCATGACCAGCAGCCACTGAATTTTTGTAAATTCTTCTTAAAAGCCATCCAGACTGGTGGCCATCGCTACATCTTGTGGGAGCGAGTTCTGTAATTTAGCTACATACTGTGCGAAGGAGGACTTTCTTTCGTCTCCCCTGAATCTTCTAATATTCAGCTTCATGGGTTGGCCCCAAGCTCTAGTATAATGAGAGAAAACTTATCTCTGGGCTTTCCTCAGCTCTTTCCAGACAGGACCCGCTATTTAAAGCTCTGCGTCCGAGCACCCTTTTTCGCTCCAGATCTTTCTTTGTGAAATCCCGTTCTTTAAAGCTCCATCGGAGCAAACATCAATCTGCAGAAAACACAAATTGATATTTGTTCCGATTCAACTCTAAAGAGCAGGGTTGGGTTTGTTTGGTTTTGGGGGTTTTTTTGCAAGGAAAGCTTGGGACTTGGAGCATTAAAATGTGAACCTCTGCCTGGAAAGAGCAGGGCAAAAGGGAAGTGTGGATAAGCCCTCTATCTATTTTCTCCATACCATTCTTTTTTAATCATTATTTGAATTTTGGTTTTTTAAAAAACCATATATTATAGTATATATGCGCCACCATATTTAGCATTAGCATGCAGAATACACAAGAGTTAGTATCTTGCACTACTTTTGTTATATGTAATGGAGTACATTGGTGACTTCTTGTAGTTTAAAAAATACCAAGTGAGATTCCTTGCTTCCACCATTTAAATAGCATGTTCCCCACGCACATGGAGCTCCCTTGCTGTCTGTGGCAGAAGTGCATGAGTTCATGGAGGTCATTCACAACCAGCAATTGTATCGTGTGAAAATCTCCTTAGTCAAAACTGTGTTATGGAAACCTCAGGATAACATATGAATAAATATTATTTTTAATTGGACTAAAGTTTTATAAGTACATGGGATTTGCAGAATCACCACTCAAATCTCATCAGAGGAAATTACACTGCATCTAGTAATCGTTATTGCAAAACATTTACTAACAGCATGAGTTTTCTGCTAGAATAACTCGTGAGATTAATGTGCAGGCACCTGAACGATGTTGCAAACTGCAGTTGCCTAAACAGCAAACACTTGGATATGGCTAGGAGCATGCATAATAATGCACAAGCTCAGTAGCATAGCCTCTGTCCTTTTGTTAACAATGGCAGGAAATACAAAGAATCCCCTTCTGTGTGTGTACATACCAGATTACCATCTGGACTGCCCCATATTTCCTCTCTCCTCTGTAAGTGATAATAGATTAAAACAAATGCTACACATCATCACCATGGCTGATCTCCTGGCTCAATGGAAATCCATACCCCAAATATTTGATGAAAATATTACAACCATCCTTCTAGCAGATTAGTTAGTGCACTAGGAAAAGACAAGGCCTCACGGTTCTTATGCCACTTTGCATTTAGGGCTTTTTAATTTATGGCCTGTGAAAAGTTTTATTGTGCTGACTGACAAGGCCTGAGAGATTGAGGTTTCCTACTTCACATACTAGAGGATTTAGCAAGCATTAGTTGGCTCACGAAAAGGGATTACGCAAACTTTAAGTTATTCCACCAGCCAACCCCCACTGCATGGTCTGATGATGACTTTATACATAGGCCCACAGATAATGCCTTGAAATTTATTACTGCACATTCAAATGATTTTTTTTGGTATGAATATCATTAAACATAAAGTTTTATACACTGCATACCCTCCAACACTTTGAAGCCAAAATCCAGGATGCCATCTTCCCATTTTTTAAAACGTGAGAGCACAGTGGCCATTGTGTGCGATCACAGCGATCAAAATGGCCGCCATTCTTTCTTGATGAAAAATGAGACATCCCAGTTTTTCCAGGACACTAGCTTTGCATGCACACTGCTACGTTTTTCCTTATTAGTGAGTGACAAGGCATCCATTTTATGTTGTAGTGGTAGGGCAATCCTGTGGCCTTGTTAAAACAGCCTCCACTATGCCAGACTTGCTGCTGTTGTATCTATAAACAGTTCTTCATCTATCCAAAAATCAGGACAAGGCATGAGATTCACTTAATTGTGTCATTACAATACAATGGAGCAGGGTGAGGTGGGGATATTTTACATCAGCGTATCAAACTGGGGATCTCAACAGCATAAACACAAAAATAACACTACAGTGCAAAAAGCATTGATGCAACAACAACAGCCATTACCACATAGTCTCTAGGAACATAGCTGGCACCCACAAATCACGATGTTATTCTTAATGTCCCCACATTGGTCATTCATTGCTGGCACCAATCAACAAGCAAAATGGCACAAACACCAGAATGGTATCCCTTGACCCATTCCATATCCTTGCCACACACAAAATATAAGCATGCTGCCAGAAAGAGTCCACAGCACCTTCTCTAGAGGACTGCTTAGGAAGGCAACAAACACATAGCTCCATCTCTAAGTTATTGCAGTCTCCACAGTTGCATATGATTAAAAATCTCTGTGCTACTGGCATTTCCAAGAGTTCTTTTCAAGTCCTCAGAAGGAAGGGTTGCAAACCTTCAGTGGTTCCACGTTTACTGCTTCCCCTCTCCTGGATCATTCAGAAGCTCAGGAAACAGAAGAGGGAATTCAAAACCTTTGTTGTGGGTGCAGGAGGCAGGAGGATGAGAAGGAGAAGGTTGGCGAGGGATGTTTGCCAGGGGCTTGCCATTGAATTTATTGGTGAGCCAGCGTGGTGTAGTGCCTAGAGGGTGAGACAGGACTGAGGAGAGCCAGGTTGAGATCCTCATTCAGTGTCACCATCTTTCAGCCTGACCTTCCTCACACAGTTGTTGTGATAATAAAAATGAGGGTGGGTGGAGAGAACCAGATACCCCAACTTGAGCTGATTGGATGAAAGAACTGGATGGAAATAATGTGCATGTGTTTTGTTGTAACAGCTATTTTCTTAGAACCCTACACTGGGAGGGAAGTGGGACTTACTCCTGGGAGAAGGATGTGACTAAACTTGCTCCCATTCCTTCAAACATCCTGAATCACATCCCCCAAGGCTGCCCATTTCTGGCCCCTCTTTTGCAGTCGTAGTTAGGATGGTGGCACAACCGTACTGACCATGAACTGTGACTCTCTTTCTGCAAAAAGCCATGAAGAGCAATGCACGGTTGCTTCCTCCTTCTCGGGAGTTTCTTTGCCGCGAAAGAAAGGGGGTGGGAGGGGACAACAGCTCTGTACACTTCCCAAAATAACAAGCACAAAAAAATTACTTTTGTCTGTTGTGGGAATAGAAGTTACGGTAACCTTTAAAATGCTGCTTCCGCTCCGTATTTTTCAGGCTGAAGACCTTGACGTCCTCAGGGGAATTTTAGAAATGTCACGCAGAGATATCTGTTTGGAGTGAGATAATACCTGATGATTATGTAGGGAAATCATTCCTCGATGGGATATATCACGTACTACATATTACTAGCCACTAAAACTGTGGCTAAACAGCAGCAGCTGCACAGCTGTCCTTTAAGCACAAGAGAGTTATGAAAGGCAGAATATAAACTGGAAACAACAAAGCCAAGTTCTGAGTATTTCTTTTTGAGTCAGCAGGTTAAAGTGCCTGGAGGGCCAAATCCCTAAGAGGGACTGTTTGCTTACAAAGGAGTTTTATTCGTTCGTTCATTTGTTTGTTTATGGGAGTTACAGACAGTTTTACAGTCACATTCTAAGCTTCTGAAGCCAAAGCTTGCAATTCTACATATTCCACAATGAATCGTAAATAAAACTCATCCCTGGAGAGAAAAACTAAATCCTAAAACAGCAATAACTAATAGGCAACAGGACAGCACCCAGGGCCACCTGAAAGCATTTTGCTGTCTTAGGAGAAGGACAAGATGCTGTCTCATCAATAATAATAATAATAATAATAATAATAATAATAATAATTTATTTGTATACCCTGTCCATCTGGCTGGGTTCCCCAGCCACTCTGGGCAGCTCCCAACAGAATATTAAAAACACTATAAAACATCAAACTTTAAAAGTTCCCTAAACAGGGCTGCCTTCAGATGTCTTCTAAAAGTCAGATAGTTGTTTATTTCCTTGACATCTGATGGAGGGCGTTCCACAGGGTGGACGCCACCACTGAGAAGGCCCCCTGCCTGGCTCCCTGTAGCTCACTTCTCGCAGTGAGGTAACCGCCAGAAGGCTCTCGGAGCTGGACCTCAGTGTCCGGGCTGAACAGTGGGGGTGGAGGTGCTACTTCAGAAGCCATTTAGGGCTTCTATGTGTAAGTCCCTTCCAGGTGTAGAAGCTGACCAGAATGGCAGCTGAATCTTACTTCAACACAGGCAACGGGACAGTATGGGCACAGGGTAGGCTTCCTGATGTAGAATAGGATGTCTCTATTTTAATCAGAGAAATGTTAGAGTCTTTGATTCCCTTTCCAATGCTATGATAACCAGTACTAATCTTGCATCTACTTCTTCTGCAGCAGAAGACGTCTTTAAAAATGGACCTGACCTTCTTCCTACAAGCCAAAAGTGAGCTGGCCAGGGTTTCAACAGGGTGCTATGCAGCAGTCCTTTTAATAGCAACTTGAAAACATTAGCATGTGTTAAAAGCTTTTCTCCATGCTGTGAAAAGCTTTGCCTACTGATCTTCATCATCTGAAGTTGCTTTTAAAGGTACAAGAGCAGGCCAGGCTCTTTCTCTTTGTTTCTGGTCAGTTCTTAGGTCTACTTTTTAGGCAAGTCTCAAGGAATTCCACCTGGAGAACAACTAAACTGAAAAGGCCCTAGACTAGGAAGGGGTGATGCCTCAGGTGAGGGGAATAGCCACGAAAGGTTCTTCCCCTACCTCTGCCCCAGATCTCAGAACATTATCTTCTGAGCAGAGCATTATCTTAACTGCAAAACCCAATCAGAGCAATCCACTCCATTGTATCACCTCTGCACTAAGGTTAGGGATGGGAAGGAAAATAGAAAATAGACAGATGGAAAGCAAATAGCAAAATTCTCATTCAGGCACTAATTTCTCATAGTAACACTTTACTAAGGGAAGCAGTTCTGGAAGAAGTGGATCCAAATGGCAGTTAGTCACAAGTAAGGATCAATGAATCTGTCAATTTCAGATTCTCTTACTTTCTCATTTTTTCCAGTCTGAAGTTCAGTTCTCCACATTCCCGTATCAATTTGAATTTTTATTTAAAAGTTTTCATAAAAATTAATCAGAATATTAGAGCAAATTTATCCTAATGTATGCATTTTTGTACACAATTTCCCCTAGTCTATACATTATTTCCCTAATGCCTGCATTGTTATGCACATTTACCCCATTATATGCATTTTTGTACACAATTTTAACTTTTTTCAACTATTTATGGTTTTATTGTACAGTGTGATATTTTTACTGCTGTAAACTACTTCAGTATATTACATATATACATATACATATTCATACATACACACCGATGCTTTTAAAATTGATTAATTAAGTAGTTGGAGAATGGCATTGCAAAATTCATAGAAGTGCGAATTTCAGTGGATGGTTGTACTTTGTTTCACATATTGTTGTGGAAAGTGAAAATTGGGTAGCATTGCCTTCAGATGTGAAATAAATCTACTTATCTATTCCTAGTCACACCTGTGCTGATGGAGTGGACTCTTCTGACCCATCTTTGCTGCAGTCAGGTGGCTCATAGGCAGCAGTCCTGGATGAGGAGCAGTCAAATGGTAGTTGGTCCTTTAAAGTGATTCTTCAAGGTTTCCTATAGCAGCCCAGAACATTGATAACAAGCCTGACTGCTACATTTTCCAGCTTGCTGCCGTTCTCATGGTTTCACGTCACCCTTATTAAGCATACAATAAATGGAGAAGCGCAACTGAAAAGTGTAGCTCAATAAATATGAAGGTGGCATGTTTTCATCAGTGCAACTAACCATCTGAACCAGTCTTTCCCAAACTTGGGTCTCCAGTTGCTTTTTGGACTACAGTTCCCATCATCCCTGACGACTGGGTTCTGCTAGCTAGGGATGATGGACGTTGTAGTCCAAAAACAGCTGGAGACCCAAGTTTGGGAAACCCTGATCTAAATGTTCAATGCTAAAGCTTTATTCTTGGGTTCATCTTAATAGGGTGAGCAGAACAACTCACAGAAGTTTTAGGGTGTTCTGAAACTGAGGCATCTTTTAAAATCTGATATTAAGCAGTGCTTACCTTTGTGTTTTTAAAAGATATTCTGCCTCTGGGGTTTTGTATAGTTAAGAATATTTCATTACCAAAACAATATAGAAGAGGGTTTCCTCTTCTAATAATGAATAGTATCATTTGTTTATTAAATTGTATGCTTACCCAACACTTTCCCTTAGACAGACAAGGTTTACAGCAGGCATAGGCAAACTCGGCCCTTCAGATGTTTTTGAGACTACAATTCCCATCATCCCTGACCACTGGTCCTGTTAGCTAGGGATGATGGGAGTTGTAGTCCCAAAACATCTGGAGGGCCGAGTTTGCCTACGCCTGGCGTAGGCTTATGCAGCTGCAATTCCCACTCAGTTAAATAGTAATTATTCCCAGGAAAGTGTATATAAGATTCCAGTCCCCTTGATATTTTACAGTATCCAACATGCTCTTTAAATCCGTTGAATCAGTTATAAGTCACTTTATCACTTTCACCATAAAGAACACTTTAATCATAAAGAAAAACTTAAATACTCCCAAAACCGTATATGCAGTTGAGTGACCCGCGTTCATTGCACAATAAAGTGTTTTTGTCATAAAGCAGCGCTCTCAGTATCGTTTTCATTGGCAAACACTAAGTATTGTGGAAGCTCTCGTGATTGCGGCACTTGAAATATCCTTCTCCAACCAAATGATTTCCTCTGCAATTGATGTCATAAAGAATATCTCTGTTAAGTTGTCTTCGTTTCCCCAGGTTTCAATCCTTATGATGATCAATTATTTATATACAGGCTAGATGAAAGGCAAGATTGTAATGACCCGGAGGACTTTAATAGTGACATCATAAATCTTGAGAGCGAAGCTCAAGTGGGTGATATTAACATAAAAACAGTGCTGGTTCAAGTATATTTCACTCTTTTCTCGAGGAAGCTCCTGAACTGCCTACAGATCTTCCCTCCTGCTTTTAATAGACTAGTAGCCTTATCCTCTGCATTTTTACTCTGAAATAAAATCCACTCACAGCAGGAGGAATGAGCGCTGGGAGGAGCACAGAGAGAAGAAACGCTATGGGGCACCAGTAGCAAAACCGGGCGCCTTCATCTGCCCCAACTGCAACAAAACGTGTCTCTCCTGTATCAGTTTCTGCAGCCACAGCAGGCACTGTAACTCCCCAACGTTTTGACTAAACCCCCATCAGACAAACTCTCCCAAGACAGACGGATGGCAAAACAAGCTAAATCCACTCAGTTCAATGAGTCTCTCTCCCAAGCATATCTGCAAAGCTTTCTCCCAAATATATTTGCAATACTTCACACAATATTTTCATGGTCTTATGTAGTTTTGGCCCCTGTGCACCATACACATAAAGCACTGCAATACCTCTTTAATATTCCCAGAATTCTGGGAAATGTAGTTTGTTAAAGGCGCTGAGACTTATTAAGAGACCACTATTCCCCTTACAGAGCTACAGTTTACAGAGTGGTATATCAACCCATCCATCTTACCAGGGAACTTTGGGAAATGGAGCTCTGTGAGGGGGAGAGGGGGTCTCTAAACAACTCTCAGAACCCTCAACAGTTCTCAGAATTATTTGGGGGTGGGGCGTGGGAACCATGACTGTTAAGCTGGCATTAAACGTACAGTGCAGATGTGACTTTTAATTACTCTCACCCAGACTAAGACATTCCACTGGAAATCACTTTTGTGTTTCTGCAACTCCCATTCATTTTACCAGGACAACCACCAGGGACTTTTTCAGTCCATTCTGAGCTTGATCATATGTTTCACAACTACGTCAGGTTGAAGCGTTTTCATAGAATCATAGAATTGTAGAGTTGGAAGGGACCATGAGCCTTATCCAGTGCATTTTCCCCTCAGAAATAAAATCCACTCACAGTGTGGATATGCAGCTGTCTTGCACAAAATTTTATGCAGTTCGTGCTTCCATCAAATTGTGTAATACATATGTAAAATCAGGGTGTGTGTTTTTCCCCCAGACAGAGCTCACCAGAACTCAGTTCCAGCACCTCTCAGGTGGTCACCACTGCCATTATAAGAGAACAAGGGAGGCGTTCATGGTGAGTTCATGGTGAAATTCATGGGAGTTTCAGATGTTGATGTCAAGGAACCTGTTGCTCTGCCAATCAGATATGATTCTCAATGAGCAACTGACTGTCATCCATGTGTGACTGACTTTGACATCCCGACTGCTAAAAAACCCAGAAGGGGCCACTCAAAAGGTGTCAGCACAACAAGGAGCTAAAACCCAGCATAGCAATAATTGTTAACATAAAGATGCCATCAGGATACATGACGAGTCCCTTGTCATTTCACATTTCACGCAACACAAACGCGACATCTTTCCCTTAAGATTGCTAGACATTAATCAAACGTACCTCCTCACTTGAGAAGATGAATGCTACCTAAGGAGGGAAGCCTCCAATATATTTACTGTGAGGTGCTTGTTTTTTTTAGCCCTGCAGACCATAATGACACATGGTACTACCACGTGAGAAGCCACCGTGTCACAGGGAATTTCTGCTCTCGTCCTGCACTGTCTTCTCATCTTGGTCTGTTGATTTCTCAAGGGCACTTTTCAAACCCAGTGACTTTTATTTAAGGGGGTTTCTTTTGTTGGGAGTAGGAGATGTGAGGATGCATAATCCTTTTGTGTGTTTCTTAGTCAATGTGACACAGCAACAGCTGTAAATTCATTCATTCATTGGAATTATTTCTTACAGCTTCCATTTATCTGCAGAGACTTGCTCAACCACAATCATATTCACCTGAGAAAGGAATTTGTCCTAGAACTTACTACAGTTATACCTTGGATCCCAAACGCCTTGGTACTCGGACGTTTTGGCTCCCGAACGCCACAAACCCAGAAGTGAGTGTTCCGGATTGCAAACATTCTTTGGAATCTGAACATCCAACGGAGCTTCCTGCAGCCATTCAGAAGCCATGCTTTGGTTTCTGAACGTTTTGGAAGTCGAATGGAACCGATTCTGTTCAACTTCCAAGGTACGACTGTACTTTAGGACTTCTAAGTGCTGGCTCTTTAACCAACTTATTAAAGTAAAATTAAAATATATTTGCACACAACCAAATGACTTCTTGAGATATTGGGAGAAAATTTTCAGTTTAATGTTCGCCCATTACATATCTTACTAGAGATGGGGCACAATGGGTCAGTGTGTCTGGCTGTTAACCTAGAAGGTTGGTGGTTCGAGCCCATCCAGGGATGGCTGTTGACAGAATTCTTGCATTGCAGAGGGTTCAACTAGATGATCCTTAGGATCTCTTCCAACTCCACAATTTTATGAAATTTCAAAAAGTTTTGTGTACAGCTACTGCTGGGGAACAGGACATAAAATGTGCCTGTCAGGATAAAGCAGCTTTCACCAACCTGAGTGATGCTGTGGACTTCAACTCCCCTTGGCCCATCCCAGGCAAGGATATAGCAAAGGATCTTAGAATGTGGTTTGTTTGCTTTTTTACTTCAATGTCTGCCCCTAGTGGGCAAATGTAACATGGCAATAGCTCAAAGAGTGAAAAGGGGCGAGCACACAGAATTAAACAGAGACATAAAATTCACCCAATGGTTCTGGTTTAGCTGTGATTGTTTTTCTTTAAGTGGACCGCAACCGTCATACTTTGTGGCTAGGCAAGCTGCAAGACAACACACCCTATTTTTTGCCATACAAATCAGGTAAGAAAACCAGTTGCTTTAACAAGACGCTGGTGATCCAGTGTGGATGTTTAGCAAGCTGCCATGGTGTTGCATTAATTATTATTTATTTGGAAGATTTATATCCCACCTCTCTGCTTGACCACAGGTCCCTAAGGGAACTGACAGTAAAGAAAAATCAGTACCTATGGATGCCTTCCTCCCAATGCTTTATAACGCACACACAGGCCCTTATTGAGCAATATCCATTTGAAGTCAAAGGTAAAAAGGTAAAGGTAACCTGGATGGTTAAGTCCAGTCAAAGGTGACTATGGGGTCAGTCATCTCGCTTCAGGCCGAGGGACCCAGCGTTTGTCCACAGACAGCTTTCTGGGTCATGTGGGCAGCAGGACTATACCACTTCTGGTGCAACGGGAAACCAGAGCACATGGAAACGCTGTTTACCTTCCCACCACTATGGTACCTATTTATCTGCTTGCACTGGCATGCTTTCAAACTGCTAAGTTGGCAGGAGCTGGGGCAGAGCAACAGGAGCTCACTCTGTCATGGGATGAGAACCTCGACCTTCTGATCAGCAAGCCCAAGAGGCTCAGTGGTTTAGACCAGTGTTGCCCAACCTTGGGCCTCCAGCTGGTTTTGGACTACAATTCCCATCATCCTTGACCACTGGTCATGCTAGCGAGGGGTGATGGGAGTTGTAGTCCAAAAACAGCTGGAGGCCCAAGGTTGGGGAACACTGGTTTAGACCACAGCGCCACCCGCAACTGCTCCACCAGGGAAGCATTATATCATCCCTTTGTCTTTTTTTGTGTGTTGTTCATTCTGAAGGGTGGTCATACAAGCAGTCTCTGCTTGTGAGCAGCAAAAGAAGTGTTGAACCTGGTTGCGTGTGCAGGGATCCCTGAAGTACCTCTGTTCTGGGGATCTCGTTGCCTGTGCCACCCCTGCATTTTGCAGCTTGTGTCTCCTGCGTGGGATGGGATAGGGTAGGTGATGTAGCGAAGTCATGGCTCCCACATCGCCGCCATGTGTGGATTGTCTCCAGCCACGCATGGCTAATGTGAACAAGGGGAGGAGGGGCGAGCTGGTCGGCATGCCACATTGCCCATATATTGTCCTAGCTTCTCCTAAAATATATTGTTGCATAATTATTTAAAAAACACTGGCTTTTTCTTTTCTGCAACCTAGCAACTCACTGTGACTGAAGCCCTTAAAGACATGCGTAGAAATTGTTTGCACATTCACGTCCTCGTCGTTCATTCATTCTGCTCTATTAGAGTCGAGCACTTTGGAGCCTCGGAATAACAAATAAAACAAAAGCACAACTGGCTTCCAATCTGTTCCTGCTGCTACATTAATATGTCACTTTATTGCATGCCAGAATGTCTCGCATCGGCGCTGCTCCTATCGGAGTATGTGGAGTTGTCGCCGTAATTGGAAAATTTAAAGCCAAATTCGTCAGGATCGGCCAGGAATTTGGGTTATGTAAACTTAGAAGACCTGAACCACGTTTGAGAAGGGCTGTAGCTCAGTTTTGCATGCCGAAGTTCCAGGGTTGATCACTCACAGGTCTAGGTGGAGGGGGGGACTTGGGGAGGGGGACGCTTCTCTCTGAAACCCCAGAGGGTCTCTGCCATGAGTTAGATGGACAAATGGTCTTGCATTGTTCCTATGAGGGACGGATCGATGAAGGTGAACAATCATCTTTGGTGAAAGGGAGTTGAAAGCAAAGAGGCAGTGTGGTGAAGTGGTTAGAATACCAGTGTCAGGCTTCAGGGAATCAGCTTCTTCCCCCATGGCCATAAATGAGCAGATCAAATAAAATTAATTCCTACCAGTTTTGTTGTTGTTTAGTCGTTTAGTCGTGTCCGACTCTTCATGACCCCATGGACCAGAGCATGCCAGGCACTCCTGTCTTCCACTGCCTTCCGCAGTTTGGTCAGACTCATGTTTGCAGCTTCAAGAACACTGTCCAACCATCTCGTCCTCTGTCATCCCCTTCTCCTTGTGCCCTCCATCTTTCCCAACATCAGGGTCTTTTCCAGGGAGTCTTCCCTTCTCATGAGGTGGCCAAAGTATTGGAGCCTCAGCTTCACGATCTGTCCTTCCAGTGAGCACTCAGGGCTGATTTCCTTCAGAACAGATACGTTTGATCTTCTTGCAGTCCATGGGACTCTCAAGAGTCTCCTACTAGTTAGTTTCTTTAATAAACACAGTAAAGGACAAAAGAAAGCATCTAAGCAGAATGACGGTGCTCCCAATTAAAGTCACTCCCACCTCCATCCCTATTAATCCATGTCACTCCTATGTCTTGTAATCTGAGCTTGTACCCTCTGTGCTTCCTGTTCTATCACTTTCTGAGCTCTTCGTTTCTTTGGGGAAGGGGAGTGAATGCTGTCCAGAGACTGTGAACCTGTTAACCCTCTCTCTTCCAGTTTTTCTTCTCCTAGCTGTTCCCCATCCAGTACTTCCCAGCTTCTGCCTCCTGAACTATGCCCCTCTGCAAACCACTGTTCCAAATCCATACTGTCCTCCTGCTCCTGGGAAGATTCAAGATCAGGATCAGGGGGAGGGGGTGGCTCCCACCATTCCTCCTCAGTGCAGCCCTCCTCAGCACGGTCCCTGACAACCAGGCTGGAACTAGGGAAACCCTGGTTGAATCCTTATTCTGTCACAAAGCTCACCTGGAGACCTTGAGCTTGTCACTGCCTCTTCCTGGAAGTCACACATAATCTTTTCACAATTCATATTCCTACAACTCTACAATTCTAAGATTCTAAGATCTCTCTCTCTCTCTCTCTCTCTCTCTCTCTCTCTCTCTCTCTCTCTCCACACACACGAATGAGGAAAGTTGTGAAAAGGGAGAAGGCTCAAGGTATGGAAAATGTTCGCCCCGCCCCACAGCATTGGATTTGTTTTCCCATGTGATTTTTGGGTTCAGGTCACCTTGACATGCGCTCATTTTGGGAATGTCTTGCAAACCCTCTCTGGTTTTCCCGTCCGCCCCCTGCCAACACTGTTGCAAATATTCTGTCCCCTGGGCAATTGTATCAGGTGTTTCTCAACCACCCCTTTGAACCTGCAGCCTGCATTCCCCGTGCGGTTTGTGAATGTGCTCACTGGAATGCGCTTGTAGTTGCTGGCTTCTCCCTCCTTGAACATGGTGCCATTTAATTTTTTTTTGTCTCCTTGCCCTGTTTCACCCAAGCAAAGGAGTGCTTCACTGCTCTGGCAACAAGAAGAGACCATTCTGGCTGTCCAAGTGGCATCTCTCAGACGCCAAGCCAGTGCTCTTAAACCTTTTGCTTTGGAACCCGGCCAGCCAGTTCCTTTGATGTTCCTTGCTGTTGCAGCATGACTCCTTCCCTCCCCCCTCCCCCACCACTCAGCACAGCACCAACAACAACGACACCTAGTGGGGAACAAAAAAAGCAGCAATAGCTGAAAATGCCCGGCATTGTATTGTAAAGTGATTTGTGTCCTGAGCCTTCCCTTCTAGCTAGGCTCTAAGGCAGCCTTCCCCAACACAGAATCATAGAGTTGGAAGAAACCACGAGGCTCATCTAGTCCAAACCCCATGCAATGAAGGAATCTTTTGCCCATTGTGGGGCACAAACCCATGACCCTGAGACTAGAGTCTCATGCTCTACCAACTGAGCTACCCCAGATCTTCAAAGATAGTACCCCCCCCCCCAGATCCTTGGGTCTGCAATTCCACCATGGCCAGAGGTCAGGGGTGATGAAAGTTGTGGTCTAGAACATCTGGAATATGCTAGGGGATGGGAAAGGCTGCTCTGCCGCATACAGGAGAGTAGATAGTGTAGAGAGCCAGTGTGGTGTAGTGGTTAAGAGCGGTACACTCGTAATCTGGGGAACCGGGTTCGCGTCCCCGCTCCTCCACATGCAGCTGCTGGGTGACCTTGGGCTAGTTACACTTCTCTGAAGTCTCTCAGCCCCACTCACCTCACAGAGTGTTTGTTGTGGGGGAGGAAGGAAAAACGAGATTGTTAGCTGATTTGAAACTCCTTCGGGTAGTGATAAAGCGGGATATCAAATCCAAACTACTCTTCTTCTTCTTCTTCTTCATCTGGTCCAGCAAACCTTTTCAACAGGGGGCCGGTCCACTGTCCCTCAGACCTTGTGGGGGACCGGACTATATATTTTTTTGGGGGGGGGGGGGAATGAACGAATTCCTATGCCCCACAAATAACCCAGAGATGTATTTTAAATAAAAGCACACATTTCTACTCATGTAAAAACATGCTGATTCCTGGACCATCCGTGGGCCAGATTTAGAAGGCGATTGGGCCAGATCCGGCCCCTGGACCTTAGTTTGCCTACCCATGATCTAGATTTCAAAAGCCATATTTATGGAATTTCCTTAATTCAGTGTTTCCTTAATTATCTCCCCTTGAGAACAAATGAACGAATAAACAAACAAACAAACAAACAAACAAACAAACAAACAAACAAACAAACAAGGCTATATCTTTAGGACCCTCCTTATTTTTATAGAATCATAGAACTGTAGAGTTGGAAGGGACCCTGAACATCATCTAGCCCAATGCTCTGCAATGCTACTGTCACATATGGGGATCGAACCCTGGGACTTGTAGGGTGAAGGGTGGGAAATAAATACCTAAATAATAAACTACCTTTTCAAAGGCATCCGACTCAGAGCGATGCAGCACAATAATTAAGGAGGTTTATTCGGAACGGAGTCTCAAGTCCTCTAGAGCTCAATGGGATTTGCTTCCCAAGTCTGCGCACACTGATGATTCTCTTTTGGAACTTGTCAGCGATCCAAGAGTTCTCCAGAACTAAAGGGAAGCGAGCATTCCAAGGCAATAGATCATATTTTAATTTCAGTCTTGTAGAAACTAGCTTTTCTACAACAACAACAAACATTAACGTTATATTATTAAATCTGCTATGCATGATAATCTGTATGAAATTAGGAAACCCCATAAAGCGCTCTTTCAAAGCAGGGTGTTCTTAGTTATGTATTTATTTGTTACTTAATTTGTATCGTAAATATAAAATATAATATATATTAAATTAAAAAAAATAATTTTATAACAGCAATACTGTTCTTTTGAGGGCACAGCTGCACCTTCAAGGTGGCTTACAAATGTCATTAAATACAATATTGATAAGAATGACAAAACATAATAAAATAGATGCCTGATTGAAACCACATTTAACCCCCTGACAACTGGGCAATAGCAGTTAAAACAGCAGCAGCAATCAAGAAAAGAACAATAGTTAATAAAAAGCAGAGTGAACTAAAAAAAGGAAGAAGTTTTAAGTTGTTTCTTAAAAGTTTCTCACATTTCCTGAAATAATGATTGGGCCACCACTGAAAAGGCCCTGTCAATCATTAATCCTGCTGTGATTTCCAAACCTAGAGCCACACCCCAGTAATTACTCTCCTACTCTTATGCCAAGCACAGCCTTAAATTTAAGCAAGTACAAACACACACTAATCCTAGGCTAACATCTTGTTCCTGGGACGGTGTTGCCTGAAGCTCCACCCTTTATTTCTTCTGCTCTCTGAGAAACTCAAGGATAATATTTGTGGCTGTGCAACAAGGATGTTTGCTGCATGACTTGTGGAGCTGCTCTAAGCATGCATCTTCAAACATTTACAGCACAATCCTATGCATGTTTACTTGGAAGTAAGGCACACCATTTTCTGTGGGGCTCATGACCAGGGATGAGTGACTAGGATTGAGGCCTTAATCTCCAAGTGCTGCCATAAGCAATTACTGCTTTGACATGTCACTGTACCCAATACTGGTTACGTTTTGGGTTAGTTTTGTGATGTAAGGAAATACTCCTGATCAAATCAAGGGTGGATCTACACAAAGGAAAAAATCCCGCTATAAATAAATAAGAAATTAGATTGTTATAACAAAAGAAAAATTAAAACCCTATGGAAAACCGCATATAAAAATTTCCTGCCCTCTGACGCCATCTGGTGTTGCATGTTTATAGCGCATTCAAATTGTTGTTCCTTTACTAATGTAGCTAGTCCCCAAGGTGGAACTAGATATTTCAAAAAAAATCAAATCCCTCTGAATCACTGAGCAATATCCAGTACAATGTACTCAAATGCCTTGTCATTATCGCATGGTGTTGTATCTTCTTGACCTCATTCTATCATCATATGCTGTCATATCTGGACGAGGAAGAGGAAGATAACTCAGTGGGAGGGATTCAACCTATCAGTCCCATCAGCAGAAGCCCTGTGCAAGGACTTTTACTCATGCATAGGGTTTCCCCCCTTTCTTGATATACACCCCATCTCTCTGGCTCTGTGTGGGCCAAGAGAATGCCCAGAATGTGGGGAGGGGGGACAGAGGAGTGGATGATTCCAACTGACGAGCTGAAATGCTTCCTTGATGGAATGATCGCCTTGGTGCAACATTAAATTTCTCCTGAATGTTTCATCCTAAGATACCCCTCAAGCTGAGTAGGAAACAGTTCAGGCTGATCTTGTAATGTCTTGAGTACTTGTTCCACAATGACTATGCAGATACTACTTAATCAGCCCTGGGCAATGACTCTGGAGTCTGTCGAATAATGTGAAACAACTGCCAGGCCAATCAAGGAATCATCCCCCCATTTATCAAGGAGAAAGTGCTTTTCAGACATCCTCCCAAATGGGCCCAAAGCAATGCTTTCTTTAACAAAAGGTCGGGTAATTTGTGGCGAGATATGGCTGATTCCTCATGAGCAATACACAGCAAGGAGTCTACTTTAATGCAATCTGAAGAAATGCAGGGATCTCCTTGGAATCAGATGAGAGAGAATGGGCAGAGTAATCTCGACAGGTTGATAGCAGTCGTTACGTTAGATTAGAACAGGAACTGGTGATGTTACGGTCTTGTACATAGTCATTTTGTGGAATATCCACATGTTTCTAATACTCTGGTTATTTAAAGGGACCATCTGGCCAGTTGGCTGTTTGATGTGCAAAAAGTATAGCCGAATATTGCAAACGCAGCAAAAACAAGGCAGGGGGTAGCAGTTGCGAATATTGCCTATGTGGAACCAGAAGCAGCAATATACAGTGGTACCTCGGGTTACAAACACTTTGGGTTACAGACTCTGCTAACCTGGAAGTAGTACCTCGGGTTAAGAACTTTACCTCAGGATGAGAACAGAAATTGCGCGCTGGTGGTGTGGCGGGAGCAGAAGGCCCCATTAGCTAAAGTGGTACCTCAGGTTAAGAACGGTTTCAGGTTAAGAACGGACCTCCAGAACAAATTAAGTTCATAACCAGAGGTACCACTGCAACTGCAAAAACAGTTTTGGTTTCCTGGAACATGAGATTGTGATACACATGGCAGAGTTGGATTTAGGGCAGTGAAACCGGTCCTGCCATGTCGCCTGCTGAGCCTAGGGGGCACCACAAGGTGTCACAACTGTGACGTAGTGAACTAAGCAGAATGGAAGGTAACAGAAATGTGTGTGTTTGTGTGTGGCAAATTTTGGCCTCAGACAGGGAACCACACAAGATAGTGGCCCTGAAAAAGCACTTTTGGGGGATGCCGTATTCTCACATGAGAGTGGGGGAGAATGTACATTTTGGTGAGCCACATGAGATTGCAGCCCCCCAATAACTTTTGGGGGGCGAGATTGCGGCACAAGATCACAGTGTCCAAAATGGCTGCTGTGGTCTCGTGCAGAAAAATGGAATGCCCCAGTTTTCTGGGGACAGTAGCAGGGTATGCACACCAGGCGTAAAAGATCAGGGTAAATAGGTGCATCTTCAACATTTACTGAAAGCTGAATATTGAAGAAGCCAGATACACCTCTTTGGGGAGGGAATCCCACAAATTGGGGGCTGCCACAGGGTATCTCCCATACCACCCCCACCCCAAGGGAGGATGGAACCCCTTAGAGGGGCCCCTTTGCTGAATTTAACACCAAGGTGGGTTTATAAGGAGATGGTCTTTCAGATATTTGGAGCATATGTTGTTTAGCGCTTTTTAAACACTAATGGGAGCACCTTGAATTGGGCCTAGAAACAAACTGGCAGGATAAGAGGCGTATCCCAAAAAGTATGTTCATAGGAGATGCAATGTTGCTTTCTCTCATTAAATTGGCTGTCCACCTGCTCAAAAATTGAAATATATGCTTACTGTTTAACCCTGCAGAGGTTAAGTGGTGATTGAAACGTGAATTGCGGCAGAATGTAAGCAGCCTTTCCACACAACCACTTGAAACCTTCCACTGAATTTGGTTCCTATTTCTCTTTGTTGCACTGCGAGTCCAAAGTAGCTGTCATTTGTCGCTAATTTATTATAAGCACATGTTGAGTAATAGGCCATAAAGCGTTTGCAGCTTCTGTCTTTAGTTACATTGCACCGCTGGTGAATAAGAAATAAAAATGCTAAACTTTGTTTTGCAATGGGACGTTGATTAAAAGCCGCTTGAGTTTAAAATTTCCAACCGTCAAAAATGAAATGCCTTTGCATACTTCATATGCCAGTCCAGTCAGATGGTTTATTTTCCTACTGTGTATAAATAATGGATTTTGCGTTTTATATGAATCCATCATCAGGCTGTGTTGAATTCTCAAACGATGGCAGTCTCAATTGTCTTGCAGTGAAGCTAACTAGCTGGAACTAATTCAGAAATGGCTCTAGACCATAATTATGCTAACCTAAGATATTAGGAAAGGCATCTCACCTGTGTCAGCCTTTTTTTTTGAATAAATAGAAGCAAAAGTACTTCTGGAAGCTCTGCTATCCAGTCATAAAGTTAATCAAGTTATAAAGTTAATCAGGTTTTGTATTGTACTTTTAAAAAAATTAATCTGGTAGCAAAAACTACAAATGCCTCATGAGAATATAGCATGGAAACCTTCAAGCGTGATCAGAAATCACAAGAGGCATTTATAATTAATCATCAATGAAGGAAGGATATTCTTCTTCCCCACTCCAACCTCAGCCCCCCCATCTATGCTCACACGTGCTCAAACATTAATCTTCTTAAAAATGTACGGGTGAAAACTTCAAGCTTCGAGATTTGGAATGTTCATTGTTCATTCCAGTTTGGGGCTTAAAACTTTGGGGACAACTATTTTAGAATACAAAAAGAACAAACTTCAGCCTCTGATATTTCACTTTCAAGCAAACAGAAAGAAGGGCCAAGGATGCCTTCTGGGATTAGAATACAGCATACATTTGACTGATCAGCACAGAGAAGAACTATAGTTGGGGTTGGGTGGAATACCATCGCGAATATCAGCGCCCAGGTCACAGTTTGCAGTTGGGGCCCATTGCTTTCCAACAGCTTCCTGACCCTTTTGGAAATTCAGTATGTATGCATGTATTTTTTAATTTTATACTTTACCCAACCTTTCTTCCAAGGAGCTCAAGGTGACATTCATTGTTCTCTTCCTTCCCTGGATTTTACCCTCACAACAGCCCTGTGAGGTAGGTTAGGTTGAGAGGCAGTGACTGGCCAAGGTCACCCAGTGAGCTGCATGTCTGAGTGGAGATTTGAACCCTGGCCTCCCAGGTCCTAGTCCAACACTCTAACCACTACGCCACACTGGTTCACCTGCCATGAAATACATTAAGTTTGCCCATGGATGTGGGGAGAGATAAGAAGATGGCCTGTCACACCAAGATGGTTCTCCACTACCTCTATAGACTTTTCCTCCTCATTGCAAAGCCCATTGCGAGCTGTAGGAGCTGTGATATAGGAGGCTTTAGTGTTTAGGAGGCTTTAGACAAGTACCCCTTAATAAGGGGTCGGGCCTTATTAAGTCTCGCTATGCACTTTTAGAAGGGACGTGGGTGGCGCGGTGGGTTAAACCACAGAGCCTAGGACTTGCCGTTCAGAAGGTCGGTGGTTCGAATCCCCGTGACGGGGTGAGCTCCAGTTGCTTGGTCTCTGCTCCTGCCAACCTAGCAGTGCGAAAGCACGTCAAAGTGCAAGTAGATAAATAGGTAAATAGCAGATAAACAGGAGGATGAAACTCTGAAAGCTCCAGGGAAGGCCTCTGCAGACATATATGTGCCCATGAGACCATGTTGACAACCCATGGTAGAATAAACATTTCACACATAAACCTAATTTTTTCAGAGCCTATTCTTAAATATGGTAGTTAAAGTGAATGGAAGCAGAAACAACGTCAATGGGGAGAAAACCCCACAATTTCATAGTGGTTCACTTGGGCCTGAAGAAAGAAAGGGTGGGGGAGGAATAAATGGAGAGGGAGGAAAAGTATTTCCTAGTTATTAGAGAAAAGGGCTAAGAATAGACACGAAGCAATTTCAGAACCTGTGAAACCAAAAGAGAGACAGGTGTATTAAGGATGTAAAGAGATTTATGGCACTCTGGAAGTAATTATTAAGACAGGACCACTCAGAGAAAGAGCTAGAATGAATGGCAAAGACTCTTACCATCCTGTCAGCGAGATTTAACACGGGAAGATAGGAGGAAGGCCACTGATCATCACAGCTCATTATTTCCTACACTGGCTGGCAGCAGCTCTCCTGAATTTCAGCTTTTCTAGAAATGTTGGGAATCGAACGTGGGATCTCCAGCATGCAAAGCAGATGTTCTACCCCAGAGCTATGGCCCTTTGTTGTGGTTCGTTTTCACCACAGAATCAATCTGTGACAACATCACATTAATTTTATTTGGTTTTACAAATTAAAATTAACATTCAAAATCACAAATAAAAACAAATACATAAGTTTCTCCCGAATCTTTAGACTTCCCTCCACCCCTCCATGGCTTCCGTACTTATCCTTTTCTACTGCATATTTTAAGTTACTCCAATTATTTGATTGTCCATTATACCCAAAGTCGTTGTCACATTGCCAGTGTTATTAAAGCCCTGCTAAAGAGTTCAGTTGTTTACAGTGGTCTTCCAAACATGAAATAAAGCTCCCCCATTCTTTGTTAAAAAAAATTATCTTCCTGGTTTCTGATTTTCCCAGTCATTTTTGCCATCTCTGCATCAACTCGGTCTGCCATTCCACTCCAGTACGGACCTTTTCGTCTCTTCATCTCTGGGCTAGAAGCATCCAGGTGGCTGTCGTTGTGTACATAAACAGTCTTTTCTGGTCCTTCGGTATTTCTGCACCTCCAATTCCTAATAAAAAAAGCTTCTGGTTTTTAAACAAATCTTATTTTAAACGTTCCCCCCCAATTCATTATATATCATTTCCCAGAATTCTTTTATTACCTTACAGTTCCACCACATATGATAAAAGGTGCCTTCTTTCTCTTTGCATTTCCAGCAAATATTTGAACTTGTCCTATCAATCTGTGACCACATCAAACCACTGAGCCTAGAGCTTGCCGATCAGAAGGTTGGTGGTTCGAATCCCCGCGACGGGTTGAGCTCCCGTTGCTCGGTCCCTGCTCCTGCCAACCTAGCAGTTTAAAAGCACGTCAAAGTGCAAGTAGATAAATAGGTACCCTCCGGCGGGTAGGTAAACGGCGTTTCCGTGCACTGCTCTGGTTCGCCAGAAGCGGCTTAGTCATGCTGGCCACATGACCCGGAAGCTGTACGCCGGCTCCCTCGGCCAATAAAGTGAGATGAGCGCCATAACCCCTGAGTCGTCTGCGACTGGACCTAATGGTCAGGGGTCCCTTTACCTTTATCAACCTGTGACCACATCAATCCAGCTGGGACTTACACTTGAATGGAAATGTTGAGACTTGGCAGTATGGAAATTGGAATCCAAATGGAATTGTTACCAATAGAAATTAAGTTTTTCTTCAGAGTTGACCTCCTACCCTTTACACAGCAAAAAGAGTGAATTAATACTGCAGTCCAGCCACACCTACTTCAGAAGCCAGTCTTACTGAATTCAAGGGGGCTTACTCCCGGGCCAGTGGACCTAAAATTGCAGCCTAAATTACTCAACTCCATTTCCTGGTAAATACAGAGTGGTTCCCTGTCACTCAGCAGAGCTGGTTCTTCCTGGCCTTCTTCCAAGTAATGGAACTGTCCTGTAACTACATGTCTAGAATAGACCTCTCTCTTGTCAACCGAGTCATCTGTCTTTTCTTCAAACTCTTCTTCAAAAACCATTTCCTCAACAAACCAGAAACCCCACAGCTGCAGCAGGGCGTGGGTTTGTACCTGCCAACAGATGTCAGCTCAATTCCTGTCTTCTTCCCTTCCATTTTTGTGCTGAAAGGAGGAATTTGGGTGAATGCGGAAGTGTGGGCTTCCCAAGAGGTGTGTCACTACCGCTAACTGGGAGAGGTGGAAGGGCAAAAAGGCAAGGATTCCATTTCTCAGCTTGGCTCCCCCCCCCCCCAAGAACTAGTCAAATTTCCAGGCAATTCTTCCCTTTTAACTTTTTCTCCATTTTTGGATGATGCCGTGGGATGGACACACTTCCACTCAATCCTACCTACATTAAAGTCTTTGATTTTTACATTGATTTCTAAGGGCAGCTCTCAGTTCCATCCTGGTGGACATTAAAACAACAACTTTTTTGTGAGAAACAGGAAATGATCCGTCCAGACAATGAAGTGATTCATTCTCCCATTTTTATACCAAAGTGTTTCTTCCTCCCTCCTCCCTTTCCAGCTGCCTCATTCCATTCCCTTTCAAGCTTAGTAGTTGTCACTTTTTTGCACTCAATTCTCTATGTCATTGAGTCTTTATATGGATGTTTCAGGGACACTTCCAATTAGGGTTTATATTTCTTCTAAAGATTTTCTGGTGGGCATCTGCAAACCTTGGGACTGCAACCCTAAATTTGCTGGTAACTCCTCCTTATGCATGAGTTGTGCTGTTTGGTTACAGCTGCATGAGCTTGATCTGGGATTAGAGGGAATGATAAATGGCAATTACTACAGCATCTCATCTGTTGTGAATACTGTCAAATGTTGGCCCCTACTAAAAAATTGCTGCACATCAAATGTGGAAAACAAATACCAAAGTATTTGCACTTCTGGAAAGTGCAGCATCAAAATTTACAAAACAATATTTTTGGGGGCAAAGAATTTTTAATGAGGGCATAAAACAATTTCAGCTAGAGAGCAAATCCATCTCCAATGAACTCTTAACAAGTTCAAATAATATTCTTAGAAAAGTTTGTTTCATGTCTCTAGGTGGAAATATGAGACCTGCCATGTAAACACGTATCCCCAACAATTAAGACAGCTCCTTCTCTCCTAATAGCCTGCAACCAATGACTTTAGCATATCAGCGTTTTTCAGTTATAATCTCAGTTTTGGCAGCTATATTGTAATATACCTTGACACTGGATTAGAGTGTAAGTAGCTTTTGCTCATCTCATCTGTTCGAGATATAATTACATTTAGTGATCACACAGAGTAGATGAATTTGAGTCCCATTAAGGTCTTCAAATTACTAGAATCGTTAAGAGGACGGTGGCTGTTATTAGGGCAGCAGGAACTGAGGTGATCTGCATATCTAATGGCTGCAAGAACTCACACCAAACCAAAACTATAATTTCAACAGTAAGAGAAAAACATTTCCAAAACGAAGTGTAAGCATTCTATACCTGATAGCATAGAAGCTCATTCATTGCAAACCATGCTCCTGCTACAGCTAATAATGGCCTTTGTTGTGGGGCAAACTTCACCTCGATACTAGAAACCTAGAATACGACACGGGGTATTCTAGTCCCAGCTAGTGCCTTCCATTTCCACTTTAACAGGAGGTGGTGTGAGGTGTGTAACTCCTTGCAATGGGGAAGCACATTGATGCTATAGCTCTGGGGTCAGACTTCCCATGTTCAGAGGATGAGGCCATGGTTTCTGAGGTGGCAGAATGGGGAAAGGAATTACCCTCATCCTCATATGGCCCGTGGTAAATCCAGCAATGAAAAAATTCTGTAATGCTCTTTGATGCCCCCCCTGGAACTGGGGGAGGGGGTTTACAGCTGGGCAAGGGGTAGGGGTGTACCTAGGGGTTGGTTAGGGGCCAGGCCTGGGAGGGAGGCACAAAAATCATGCCTTTCCACTCTGGCTAGGAGCCCGTCCACCTGCACACTCCCTGGGCTGTTGCTCTGCTGCTCCTCTGAGTGCTTTGGTGGAGGAATATGGGCCCCCTCCCCAGTCAGCCTGTGGCACTATTGGAACTGGGAGCACAGTGCCTAGTGGAGGGAAGAAAGATGGAGAGGGTTGGCAAGAGTTGCAGGAGGAGGAAAAGGAAAGGGAGGGAAGAAGAAGACAGAAGGGAGAGCAGTGAGCTGAAGGAGGGAGAAAGGCAGGAAGGCAGACAGACGGATGGACCGATAGAGGAGGAGGAGGCGAGGCGAAACAGAGCAGACCTGACCCCAAAGGCTGTGGAGGAAGTCACTGGCGAAGCACGAAAGGTGATGAAACACAAACTTCTCGAGTTTCTGGTCCATGGTCCATGCCAAGGGTGCAAGGGACAGAGGGGCGATGATGATACAGCCAAGGGCTCAAGGGTACCTAGGTATGTCTCTGGCAAGGGGAGGCAGAGCCAAGGAGGAGAGCGTTCGGGCTGGATGTGAATGCACCCCTGACAGTTCCTCATCCCTGCTCTGTGTTGAGAATCTTAGAGGGACCATCAATTTGGCTGAAAGAACACTGAAATATCGACATATTTCTGAATGAATCTAATCTTATTTAATATCTCCTTCAGCAAATCTGCCTATTATACCCTTTAAAACATGGCCTCTTCCTTATGCTAACCTGATTTATGAAACCCCAGACACTTTCAGAGTGCGTCCTTACTAATACGTTAAAAACAAGTCTATTTCCACATCAGTGGAAGGCAAAACAGCACAAAAACTAGTGCCGAATAAACCAATTGCAGCAGAATAGAAGGTATGGAATTGTGAATGAATGTGAAAATGGACTGAGGCACTTCAGTACATCCCTACTTCCAAGTAAACTTGGTTAGGACTAGGTGGTTTAATTTCACTGAGGAATACTTTTCCTGGTTACTCACATTTGAACATTTGCTTTTAATCAAGAGTTAATTTCAACGTGCTATGCAAAGTAGATTTTAAAAAGTCACTAGGCAGAAGGAAAGGAAAGAAGGATGGAGAGGGAAAGGAAGAATGAACCATTTTGTATTGCCAAGGAGAGAAGGTAGGAGTATATCAATAGTATAAGCAGGCTGATCTTCTTTCTCACGCAGATATCTATAATTTAGAACTGGTGCCCTACATATGTCCAATCTATTTTGGCAGAATTCAGCAGTTTTCAGATCTGCTTTGTAGGGCACGTGTTTACAATGACTAATTTGATTCCTGAGCTCACCCTGTAATGAGGCAAGCAGGGAAAATCATGGGGAACAAATATGCGTAAAGCTGTTGTCTGGCACAGCTACATTTCTCTCAGATATGCTAGAGGTATTATGCGAGGACGCTAGTCAACTCACCATGATGGTTTCATACCATTAGCCATTGCCTCCTCTCTTGGCGTAGGCGTGATGAATGCGTTCCAAAGCTCCCTTTCAGACAAACATTTTCTTGCCATTATTATTTGCAAAATCCTTCTGTGGTAAAAAATAAACATGCTGGGCTGGAATTAACAGGACCCTTTAATAAGCATTCTTGCTGAGAAATAGACAGCAACAACAACAATTTATAACTTGTACTCCACTCATTTGATTGCGTTGCTCCAGCCACTGTGGGCAGCATCCAACAGAATAATAATAATAATAATAATAATAATAATAATAATAATAATAGACCCACCACAAATCATTGAACATCAAAATCTTCCCAATACAGGACCGCCTTCAGATGTCTATGGAAGGTCATAGAATTGTTTGTCTCTTTGACTTCTGACCAGAGGGCGTTCCACAGGATAGGTGCCACTACTGAGAAGGCCCTCTGCCTGGTTCCCTGTAACTTCACTTCTTGCAAAGACTCTCCTCCCTGCAAGAGAGGGGAGTGGTTGTGGGCGGGAGCCCGAGCTCCGCCCCTAGCAGGGGGCATTAGCCCCCTGCCTTCACCTCACCTGGCTGGCGCCCACGCCCCTCAGCAGGCATCCAACCAGGTGCCTGAGGGGGGGCGTGTTCAGCAGCCTTTTGCTGCGGCGACAGCCTTCGCCCGGCCTCATTCTTCGTCCTCTCGCCACGAGTCAGGAGGATCCTCCCTTCCGTGTTCTTGCAGCGAGAAGCGACCACGTGGACCTCGAGGAAGATTTCTGAGAAAGGGAAGTCTTGCCTTCTTTGCCTAGCTAGGTTTTTTTGCCTTCTAATTTCCCCCCTTTTTTCTGGTCCTCGAACAGAGTTTCTTGATATCTGCAGCTCAAATATCTCACCAGTGAACAAACGCTGGCTCCCTTGGCCTGAAAGCGAGATGAGCGCCACAACCCCATTGTCACCTTTGACTGGACTTAACCGTCCAGTGGCCCTTTACCTTTTTACCTTTACCTAGACAAGACATTGTCCTTCAGCCCTGTCTCCAGCACCAACAGTATGGGGTATTAATACATATCTTCCTTACATTGTTACTGAAAACTACTGAAGCAGTAGTTAAGAGTGTCAGATCAACACTCTTGCCAAGAATCAAATTCCCACTCAGCCATGAATTTCACTGAGTTATCTCTGTGCCTAACCAACTTCACAAGATTGTTGTGAAAATGTGGGGACTGGTGTATGTTGCCTTGAGCCCCTTAGAAAAAGTGGCATATTAATGTAATATACAATAAATACAGTTCTTTGAGCACTATCTATATCTATCTATATCTATCTATCTATCTATCTATCTATCTATCTATCTATCTATCTATCTATCTCTATCTATCTATCTATCTATCTATCTATCTATCATCTATCTATCTATCTATCTATCTATCTATCTATCTATCTATCTATCATCTATCTATCTATCATCTATCATCTATCTATCTATCATCTATCTATCTATCTATCTATCTATCTATCTATCTATCTATCATCTATCTATCTATCTATCTATCTATCATCTCTGTCTATCATCTATCATCTATCTATCATCTATCTATCTATCTATCTATCTATCTATCTATCTATCTATCTATCATCTATCTATCATCTATCTATCTATCATCTATCTATCTATCATCTATCTATCATCTATCTATCTATCTATCTATCTATCTATCTATCTATCTATCATCTATCTATCTATCTATCTATCTATCTATCTATCATCTCTATCTATCATCTATCATCTATCTATCATCTATATCTATCTATCTATCTATCTATCTATCTATCTATCTATCTATCATCTATCATCTATCTATCATCTATCTATCTATCATCTATCTATCTATCATCTATCTATCATCTATCTATATATCTATCTATCTATCATCTATCTATCTATCTATCTATCTATCTATCTATCTATCTATCATCTATCATCTTTATCATCTATCTATCTCTATCTATCTATCTATCTATCTATCTATCTATCTATCTATCTATCATCTATCTATCTATCATCTATCTATCATCTATCTATCTATCTATCTATCTATCTATCTATCTATCTATCTATATCTATCTATCATCTATCTATCTATCATCCATCATCTCTATCATCTATCTATCTATATCTATCTATCATCTATCTATCTATCTATCTATCTATCTATCTATCTATCTATCTATCTATCTATCATCTATCTATCTATCATCTATCTCTCTATGTACTATCTATCTATATCTATATCTATATCTATCTATCTATCTATCTATCTATCTATCTATCTATCTATCTATCTATCATCTATCTATCTATCTATCATCTATCATCTATCATCTTCTATCTATCAATCTATCTATTTATCTATCATCTATCTATATCTATCTTCTCCCATTGTTAGAAGCAATGAAGTTTAAGCAGGGATGCTCAAATGATGTGCAGGATTACAAACCTAAACCCTAACAGTGCTGTGCGAATTATTCTTTAGTTTTTACTTTGGGAGCAAAGTAGCAATTTTGACAGGAGCGAAATAGCTGTTTGTTTTTTATATAAAAAAGATACATTGATGATTACCCACAGTTTGCAATGCAGATATGTTCTATGCTTATGAGAATATTTTATTATTTTGCTAGTTAATGCTGTTTCAAATGTGCCTTTTATATTTGACTTCACTTAGTAATGCTTTCATTTGAAATGTTTAATATTTTTTTGTTAACTTTGTTTTGCCAAAAGTGCATTCTACAGTTGATCTGCTCGGTAGTGTTTTTTTTTTAAAAAAAATGTTTAGGATAATATTTTAGTTTCCTGTTAATTATGTTTGAATGAATGTTAATTGTCTCTAAATATATACTTTATATTTGTCTTTCTTCAGTAATGTTTTATTATGGATTGTTTTATTTGATGTCTTAATGTAGGTTGTAAACTGCTTTGAGATTTTCTCCCCTTAAAACTATAAAGCGGTATAGAAATGAAATCAATAATAAATTATGAATAATAATTAATACCGACATTTTGTTAGATTTTCCAATACTGTTGGTTGCCAGTCTTTCCCTTGGCCACTGCTTCTGCCTTATTCCTGAATTATTTACATGGCAAATGAAATCAGTTGAGAGAGTGAGGCCAGTGATTCTAGGAGGACCAGTCACATCAGTGACCCCAGCCAATCAGGGATCACATAGCAAATGTGGATATGTCACTATGTTAGGTGGCCAATCAGATTGGGCTACAACATGATTGCATTATAGAGAGCAAATCAATTCAGCTGAAAGGAATGCGAAAGGAAAATGAAAAAGAACAGACCTACATTTTCATGAACAACGCACATCCAATGCCTTTTACGTAGACAAAAATCTTCCCCAAAACAGCAAGTAGATTTGCTTCAGCCCTGTCACTAAACAATGTTACCATGATAGATATGAGTGGATTAGATTTGTGGAGAACATTCGTTTGAAAACAATTTGCAAGAACTGCTCAAATATAGCATTTATGAATCAGGGAGGTTTCTGGCTTTTCGGCTAGACCTGAAATGCATCTCCATGGAAGTAAATTTCAGTTGAAATCAATGGGATGTACTTTTCAAGTAAATGTGTTCAGGAGCGGGGTGTTAGTCACATAAGTATCCTTTTCTAGCTGAAGGAGTGATATATGCTGGTATATAACCCACTGCAGAATAAAATTAATCATGGCAGCGGAACTAAATCAACACAGCAAATTTAGCCAAATCGCTCAAACCACCCAGCTGTTGTTCCTTGACAAACAGAAGCGGCAGGATCACAATGTGAAAGGACTCCCTGTCGAAATAATACGAGAGGATTTCTCTCTTTTGCCTTGCTCCTGCTGCTGCTGCAGGAGCAACAACAGAAAAGGGATAACAGGAAGGAGGAGAAGGAAATGCATAAAATCAAGTCTCATTGCAATCACTGCCACCGGAAACCAGGTAACAGTATTCCCACCCCCCTCATTTATTGATCATCGCTTGTGTGCTCTTACAGCTGTTAGTACACTTTTGCTATAAATGTGTTCACTTTTTTATATTTATAAAGAAATAGGTTGAACCAAACCAACAGGGGGAAGATACATACAAGGCACCTAGCATTTTGTATTTTAAACATGTTGGATGGAGGGGAATGAGTAGCAAATTAGGCTGAACAGTGTTACACAGTCTTTTGATGATAAGGGAGTTAATGAACATGCACCACAAAAACAGCAGCAGTATTTTAGGGAGGGCCGCATTTGGTGTTACACAACTTATATAAACTTCCAGATCTGACCCTAGTTTCTTGAAACAAATGCTGCTATGCTGCCACAAGCCCATCTGGAAATGTTTCCCGTCCGTCTGCACAGCTCCCATCATGCCTTGCGCCGCTGGAGCACTAGCAACAAAAGGAAACGAGCGAATCATGTCTCCGAAGCTGTGTCGGCTGCTGACATGATCGATGATGCTGTTACGTCAAGCAGGATCCTACTCAGAAGCAAATAAACATGACCTCCGGGGTGGGGTCATAACTTTAGGAGTTAAGATTATGCTGCAAGTCAAAATTATTACCTTTCTTCTATTTTTTTTTAAAAAGGGTGCTGTCTATTTGTATCCTCTCCTCCTCGCATGACAGAGAGCTGGGAGGGTCCAGCACCTCTGGTTTGGATCCAGACTCACTCATGCTTTGAGCAGACACACTGAAACCAATGGGATTTCAGTTAGTTATGAAATCAATAGTATGAGTAAACCTGGATCCAAGCTTTTGTAAATTAGGCCACTGCGGTGTGAAGATAATCCAATGGACGGTAAGGTGAATGTGAGGGCCATCGTGATGTATCTATTACTATTCTGCAGGATTGTGGAAGCTTAGTATTTGAACTCTGGTGAGGAGGAGCAGAGATCAGAACGTCTCACCAGAGCCCTCTGCTGCCAGTCGTGAGGTTTTGCTTACCGGTAGCTTTGCCCATTGTCGCTTCTCATTTCTTTCTGTGCTGCCTCTGCACATAGCGACTTTACTGCAACCCTTACCATTACCAGTCTTGCAATTATTATCCTCATCTGGCAGGCACAGGGTGCAAAAACCGAGGGTGAGAGGCAGTGGCTTGCTTAAGATTGTTCATGTCAGAAGTGAGATTGTCCTTCGGTTTTTCAAGTATTTTCTTCCTCTGCGAAAGAGGCTTGGATTTTAGGCCTCATTCTCAGGGATACTGAGAATTTTGCTACGTTTTCAGTTTGCAGAGGGTTTTGAGGCTGCCTTATTGTTGCAAAGTTGCCAGGGGTATTGCATGTGCCTTTCTTTCTAGTATAGTGGTAAAGGTAAAGGTAAAGGTAAAGGTACCCCTGACCATTAGGTCCAGTCGTGAACACCTCTGGGGTTGCATGCTCATCTCACTCTATAGGCCAAGGGAGCCGGCATTTGTCCGCGGATAGCTTCAGGGTCATGTAGCCAGCATCACTAAGCTGCTTCTGGCGAATCAGAGCAGCACACAGAAATGCCGTTTACCTTCCTATTTATTTACCTATTTCCTTCCTATTTGCCTATTTATCTAATTGCACTTTGACGAGCTTTCGAACTGCTAGGTGGGCAGGAGCTGGGACTGAACAACGGGAGCTCGCCCTGTCGCAGGGATTTGAACCGCCAACCTTCTGATCAGCAAGCCCTAGGTTCTGTGGTTTAGACCACAGCGCCACCCGCGCCCCTCGGGTTGGTGGTACCTCAGGTTAAGAACTTAATGTGTTCTGGAGCTCCGTTCTTAACCTGGAACTGTTCTTAACCTGAGGTACCACTTTAGCTAATGGGGCCTCCTTCTGCCGCTGCGCCACCGCCGCACGATTCCTGTTCTCATCCTGAAACAAAGTTGTTAACCCGAGGTACTATTTTTGTGTTAGTGGAGTCTGTAACCTGAAGCGTCTGTAACCTGAAACGTCTGTAACCCGAGGTACCACTGTAAATACTTCTCCAGCATTCTGCAGCCTCTCTGGGTGACCATGCTTCCTCATCTGCAAAAGCCCCATTGGAGGTCTTACCTCCTGGGCTCTGGCTGAAATGTGGGCACCCAAGGAGGCTTCAGAGTACAAGCCACTGGTGAGATTAGTTGTAGAAGAAAAGGATACTCATAAACACCCTTCAGTCACATCAAAAGTAAGGAAAACACCTTGGAAACCCTGCACTGCACCCGTGATAATCTTATTTAAAGTTTCTCTTCTCTTTCATAATTTTCAAATGCCACTTTTCTCATTAATTGATGCAGAATTATGGCAGAGTGGGGAGAGACAGGGCAAGTATCCAACACAGCACTAATTTTAAGCAGGAAATTCCTGGTTCACGGATCAGATTTTTCAGACCAGGTTTTATGTTGTGCAGGAGATCCATGATCTGATCTTCCCAGGTTTTTGCTTACTTTAAAGCAGTTGTAGGGGCTCAGAATTTGATCTGAACAGAGGCACTGGGGTAAGGGGTAACCCCCTCCTTCTTTTCCCAGTCAAAATCCCCCCTCCCTTATAGAGGTGGAGCTGCGAGGCTGAGCACATAATTTGCACCCACTGAGCAAAAATCAACAGGGGAGATTTAGAACAGGAAAACTGTGCAGGGGAAGTGCTTATTTCAAGCACATTTTTAAAAAAAAGAACACTGGGAGATCTGATAGCTTTTAACCCTCAAAGAAGGGAGGCCCCAGCATATGTTATTAAGCACACAATATGCACATTGATATAACACCAGGGGATTTCTTTCAACAAGTCTACGATTCTATGATACTATGAAGCATTCTAGTTGTAAGATGCCTGTCTGTCTATCTGATTTTTTTGATTAATATAACATTTACCAAAAAAGCGAGGGCTGATTTTCTAAATATTTCTGCTGTTTTCTGTTAACCTAAGAAAAGCAAAAAATAAAAAATAAAAATACTGAGATCCTAAGATACTAATATCTTGGTCAGTTGGATTATTGACCGTTTAAAATGGTAAAGGAGGCTTGCTTGAGCTCCCTGTTGAATTCTACTCATGTTGAAATCTGATCTCCCTTACCACCAAGCTGGTTAGCTCTCCTGTGGCACAATGGGTCGGTGTGTCTGGCTGTTAACCAGAAGGCTGCTGGTTCGAGCCCCACCACCAGCATTGCAGTGGGTGCCCCTCAAAGTTCCTTCCAACTCTATGGTTCTTTGATTCTCCCCCATTATCTCTAATGCTAGTTCAAACAAACCCCTCTCATGCATTGAGAAGGGTGCTTGGTCTTGCCTATCTGCTCCATTGACCATATCCCAACAGGGCCACCACATTCCATGAATGGCCTCAGTCCAGTATATCCAGTATATCTGAAGCAGCGTCTCCACCCCCATCGTTCTACCCGGACACTGAGGTCCAGCGCCGAGGGCCTTCTGGCGGTTCCCTCCCTGTGAGAAGCCAAGTTACAGGGAACCAGGCAGAGGGCTTTCTCGGTATTGGCGGCCGCCCAGTGGAATGCCCTCCCACCAGATGTCAAAGAGAACAACAACTACCAAACTTTTAGAAGACATCTGAAGGCAGCCCTGCTCAGGGAAGCTTTTAATGTTTGATGTATTACTGTATTTTAAGATTTGGTTGGAAGCCGCCCAGAGTGGCTGGGAAAGCCCAGCCAGATGTAGCCTCATAAAGTTAATCATGTACCCTCATAAAGTTGCTCATCACAAAGAGAGGAGCTCTAAGTTCCAGTATCACTAAGGCTCCATTCTTTTTCTTTCTTTTTCTTTTATTAAATTTCTGTTTTACATTTTAGAATATTCACTTAAACAACCTTAAAGTATCAATTCCTCTCTTTCCATGGTTCATTTTGCACAACATAAATACCTGCATATTTTATATAAACTAAACCATTCAGTATTCCATTATTACATCCATCAAAACTTATTTACGCTGTTGAATTTATCTTAATGCTGCCCTCGTTTTCAAATAAACACAAATTTCCTCCACATATTCAATAAACATTTTCCAATCTTCTTTAAACGTATGTACTTCTTGTTCTCTTATTCTATATGTTAGGTCCACAAGCTGCGCATATTCCATCAGTTTAAGTTGTCAATCTTCTTTATTTGGGACTTTGCTCATTTTCCATTTTGGGGCTAATGAAATACAAGCCGCAGTAGTGGCATACATAAATAACCTTTTCCGACACCTGGGAATTTCTGTCTGAGTTATCCCCAACGAAAAGGACTCTGTTGTTGTTTTTTAAAGTACTTTTAAGCATTTTTTTTCAGTTCATTATGAATTATTTCCCAATACTTTTTTATCCTTTTACAGGTCTACAACATATGATAGAAAGTACCCTCAGTCTGATTAGGTAAGGCTCCTTTCCCTGCTTAGCAAACACACGGCTTGTGGGGGGCAATGTCATTCACATCCATGGTAGGTGGGCAAGGCAACGCATACCCTCCAACATTTCTCCAATGAAAATAGGGGCATCCTATCCATACCCTCCAACATTTCTCCGATAAAGGTAGGAAAAGTTGGACATTCCGGAATCAAATTAGAAACTGGGATGGCTTCTGTAAATCCAGGACTACCCTGGAAAATAGGGACACTTGGAAGCTCCAGGGAAGGTCCTGGCAGCTTCCTTATACGTACTATGCAGAAACACACTCAGAGCCACTGTGGTATAGTGGTTAGGATGTGGGACAAGGACCTGGGAGACCAGGGTTCAAGTCCTCACTCGGCCCTGAAGCTCACCGGATGACCTTGGGCCAGCCACTCGCTCTCCACCTAATTGACCTCACAGCTTTGTTGTGGGGCTTAAATGAGGAAAGGGAGAACCTCAAACTTCTTGGAGGAGAAGCTGGGAAATAAATAAATAAATCTGGAGGAAATGGGCCTGGCTAGTTATACGCTAAACAAAAGCTGCACCTCCCTTGCACTTCAGAAGCAATTTGCACAGGGCCAGAGGGAAGCGGGTGGAGCTGTGGGTTAAACCACAGAGCCTAGGACTTGCTGATCAGAAGGTTGGCGGTTCAAATCCCCGCAACGGGGTGAGCTCCCATTGCTCAGTCCCTGCTCCTGCCAACCTAGCAGTTCGAAAGCACTTCAAAGTGCAAGTAGATAAATAGGTACCTCTCTGGCGGGAAGGTAAACGGCGTTTCCGTGCGCTGCTCTGGTTCACCAGAAGAGGCTTAGTCATGCTGGCCACATGACCCGGAAGCTGTACGCCGGCTCCCTTGGCCAATAAAGCGAGATGAGTGCCGTAACCCCAGAGTCAGCCACGACTGGACCTAATGGTCAGGGGTCCCTTTACCTTTAGAGAACAGGGGTGGGTTGGTTGGTTGGTTCGGTTTGGGTTCTTGTGAAACACTGGTCCCAACCCCCTTATATAAATCTTTGGATCTTTAGTCACCTATGTTCTATCATTCCTATCTGCTGGGCATTGCTCCACAGCCACACAGAACTCCCTAGAGGCAGTTTTTTTATACAAAAGATCACAAATGGAAGCAATATGTTGCAGTGTGGTGGGGTGGAGGGAGGTCTTTTCACCTAATTGTAGGAGCAATCTAACATCCTGTTTTTGTCATTCCAACCTGTTACCAACTTGGGTCGTTCCAAAGCGGCATTCCTGCGTGCCCTCGACAGGAAGCAACTGCCATTTCCTCATATATATTTTTTGTATAGCTATTCTTTATTAGGTTACAATTACTTTGCATTAGCATTCAGCTGCTTGGCTCAGTGCGCAGGCAGATAAAGCAGGGTTTTTTCCTGAGAGTTAGGGTGCATATTACAAAATTTAATTTCTCGCCCAGGCACTGCTCGATAAACGCAACACACCAAGAGAACACCACTGCCCTCTGGGTCCGACATCACATCTAGTCTCTGCTGCTTTGCATGAGTTGCAAAATCAAAGGGATGAAATCATTTGAAACTTTATAATCTGGGGGATTTTTTTATTAAAAGGAGATGCTGTTTTTAAAGACTGCATAACGCACCGTGTTGCTCGCCTGATTTACTGCTTTTCGCTTCGCCCTCCCCCCTCTCTCTTTCGCCATAAAACCGCTGTAAAAATCATATATCATGCGAGCAAAAATATGCTCCCTTTTCTCTACGAAGCGGAGGGAAATCAAATAGAAGGCATGTGATACATCAAATAACGGACATAAATGCATACTTTACAGCAAGCTGTTATTTCTAAACATCAGCATTCTAAAGCAGAAAGGCTTGGGCAATGGGCTCTTTTGATTTCTGAAGAGAACTGTGGCTGTGAGGTTATCACTTCATTTCTCCCCATCGTGACCTTAGAAGCCACTGCAGCTGCGCATAACAGATAGGAAACAGTAGCCGTGGCACCAGCAATGGCCTCACGAAAGAATTAGGCACAAGCGGGATGCAATTTGTAGGGTGGTGTGCATGTGTGTACAACGTTCTCAATTTAAAAAAATAAACAAAAAGGGAAAGAGGACTTAATTGAAAGATGCCAGGGCTCAGATCTGGTAGCTGATAGCGGGCTAGGAATATTCGGGCATGAGGGGGAAGTATTTGGTCTTTCCTTTGGGGATGGACTGTTGCTCAGTGCTTTGCATCAGAAGGTCACAAGTTCAATCCCCATCGACTCCAGGAGAAACCCCTGCCCAAGACTCTGGAAAACCACAGCAAGTCAGTATAGACAACACCGAGTTAATTGGTCCACTAATCTGACCAGTATGGGCCAGCTTCCTATGTTTTCCTGGGTGCTTTTATGCAGGGCCCTAATACTGCAAATCGTACCTCATGAGTCAGCATTTCCACGTTAACTCCTTGATACCCACACACTCCAACATGAGCTGGGTTTTGCCAAGTTGGTCTCAGGATCCTGTAACATGGTAATGGTGAATGACAACGGCCAACTAATTGTTGGCTTAGCCATGGCTCAAGCGTTAAGTCTGCAGCAAACATTGCCTTTCTGCTTCTCTCCTGCCTTGCAAGACAGATCTCTTTGGTGCCTTATTTACATTCCCTCACAAAGCAGGGCTTGGCTTAGCATGCTTTGTTCTTGGGAATTTAACTAGATTGGCACCAGGCCAACACCACAATCCATGGTGTCATAAGGCACATTATTTTGTAACATGCTCTAAGAAGAACAGAAATGGGATGCAGGTGGCGCTGTGGTCTAAACCACTGAGCCTCTTGGGCTTGCCAATCAGAAGGTCGGTGGTTCGAATCCCCACAACAGGGTGAGCTCCCGCTGCTCTGTCCCAGCTCCTGCCAACCTAGCAGTTCGAAAGCACATCAGTGCAAGTAGATAAATAGGTACCACTGTGGCAGGAAGGTAAACGGCGTTTCCGTGCGCTCTGGTTTCCATCACGGTGTTGCATTGCACCAGAAGCGGTTTAGTCATGCTGGCCACATGGCCCGGAAAAGCTGTCTGTGGACAAATGCCAGTTCCCTCAGCCTGAAAGTGAGATGAGTGTTGCAATCCCATAGTCACCTTTGACTGGACTTAACTGCCCAGGGGTCCTTTACCTTTACCTTACCTTAATGGTGAGTCCCCATGAGTTTCTGCTGATATGGTAACCACCGGTAGCATCAGATATGGCACCGTGAAGTTGCACACAGCAACTTCTGGAAGGGAGTCCAGACAGTGCAGGCTGGGTGATTGATTGCGGCTAATTAACCTACATGGCATCCCAAAGCCATCCAGGAGGCAGCTGTGCCAACACACCTCCTGTGTGCCTAATGGTTGGTGCTGAGGACCCTCCATGATGATGGGATTCGAAGTGACACGGAGTTTAGCAGACTGGACTCTCCCCCTTGCCAAGCCCAGGATGCAACACTGTCATAAAGCCACAGGGGACAATACATGCACAGAAATGGGGATCTGGAGCAGGAAGCGGCTGGCTGTGTATGGAGCCTTCTTGCTGTAGAGGCAGCGATGGGCAACTTCAGTTTGCTCATTCTTAAATTCAGTTCTCCACATTTCCACAACAGTTTGCAATAAATACTGATAAATAGAGAATAGTCCTCATAAAAATTAATCAGCATTTTGGTCTCTTGATGTATGCAATTTTGCCTAATATACACAATCTCCCAAAGCAGTTTTCTCTAACGTAATGCATTCTTGTAGGTCATTTCACATTAATATATGAGTAATAAGTAACCCAACTGGCTCTAGATAATCCTATAGTTTGAAAGTAATAGGTGAGTTCCAATTTAGCCCATGTGGGGATCTTCTGACACAGCAGAGCTTCTCCTTTCCTCGCCTTGCAGGGCTAAATCTTCTCTAGGGATTGGAGGATCCTATGGAACATACTTTGGAGGTGTGCTGGGGCTTGGAGAAGGGAGAAAAGTTTTCAGAAATCCCGTTATAGAAGTGGATTTCCATGGTGCAACTGTACAGACATCATTGGATGGTGCTACTAAGTTTTTCGGGACTATCTGGCCTACCTTGTTTTTTAAATATGATGTTAGCACCATGTCTTTTTTCCTCATAACTACACTGCAAACTTGTATGGGAGGTTTTTTGTTTTGTTTTATTATATACTTTGTGTTCTCATCTTGTATTTTTATGTTGTGACCTTCAGATGAAGGGGGGGGGGTATACAAATTTAATAAGCAATAATGAAATACTAATACTAGCCACAACAAGTATGTTCTACCTCCCCAGTCAGAGGCAATATGCCTCTGAATTCCAAATACTGGGAATTGCAAAAGGAAATAATGCTGCTGAACTTAGCCCCTGCTTTCGGTCTTCTCATTGGCTATCTGGGATAGCTCAGTTTGTAGAGCATGAGCTTCTTAATCTCAGGGTCATGGGTTCAAGCCCCATGTTGAGCAAAAGTTTCCTGCATTGCAGGGTTTTGATCTAGATCATCCTAGTGGTCTCTTCCAACTCTACATTCTATGATTTACATCTGGTGGGCCACTGTGAGAAGTTGGGTGCTCCATCATGGAGGTCACGTGTTGCGGTGAGATCACCAGAAACTGCCTCCCTGTTGTGGGGCAGGGCCATTTGGATGGCCACAATACCCCATTGGTTGCCCCTCTGTTGCTAGGGCAGAAATTGGGTAAGTTGGGTTGGCTATTGGCTGCTGAGGGGCTACTTAAGCTGCTGCACATTGCTGAAGAGTTTCACTTTCTTGCAATGTGCAGCGGATCACCCGCCCTCCTCTCCCTATATTTAGGGTTGTTCTTATGGCCTTGCTATGCCTGTCTAGGGGTCGTCTGTTTAGGAGCAGGGGCCCGGTAGGAATTTTGCCATTTGGCTGATTGGCTGGTGCCACTTGGTTTTTGCCTACCATGTAGCAAATCGTCACAACTTTGTAGGGTTGGCGGTTAGGCATTTGGTTCAATGTTTTGGGGAGGGGACGTGGTTGGCTGTGCCTGCCCTTCCATTGCTGCTAGGGAATTCCGTTAAAGGAATCCAGGGGCTCACCTTGCTTTTGTCCGAACCCTGTCAAGGGGCCAGGGCCACGCCAGAGCCCCTGGGAGCATCTGGGGTGAGCTGTGAGATTGAAGGAGTTCTCGCTCCCCCAGGATGCTTTCCCTTACTGACATACGGTGGTGCCCAGTGTCAGTCCTGTTCCTGCTGCCGTGCAGGTTCAGGTAGTCTGGAACCAATGCCTAAGCAACCACTCACATGCTGTAATCAATAAAGTCGTGGCCAAAATTTAATGCCAAAAACCTTAAACTAAAATCTGTGTCTATTGTGTCTTCATTTGGGGGTGGTTTTGGGGGTCTTCACACGCAACAGCAGGCTGGGCTAGGTGGGCCACCCTGGCCCGATACAACAGGCTCTTGTGCCTAGTAGGTTTTTTTTTTTAATGTTTTATTGTTTTCCATGCTTATTTATTTATTTATTGAATTTATATACCTCCTTATACCTGGAGGTCTCAAGGCGGTTCACAGAAAAGATCACAATATATAAAATCAAAATAAGAACAATAACCCAATAACACCCCCACAAAAAGTGCCACATTTTAAAAGGGTATAGGGTGTCCATCAGGTCAACCAAAGGCCTGGTTAAAAAGGAACGTTTTTCCCTGGCGCCTAAAGGTGTATAAGGAAGGCGCCAGGCGAACTTCCCTGGGGAGAGCATTCCACAGACAGGGAGCCACTGCAGAGAAGACCCGTTCTCGTGTTGCCACCCTCTGGATCTCTCGAGGAGGGGGCACACAAAAGAGGGCCTCAGAAGATGATCCCAGGGTCCGGGTAGGTTCATATGGAAAGAGGCCGTCCTTGAGGTATTATGGTCCTGAGCCGTTCCAACGTTATAACTCTTTTCATATATGGATTGTATACTGCTTTGTGTGGACAGGCGGAGTCCCCAGATCCTGAGCGGTCCCGCCCATTATGTGGAATAACGACTCAAGACAACGTGCTATGGGATTAAATTGGCCACAACTTTATTAAATTTCAAATGTGGGTAGACCTTGGCTCAGGCATTGGGTGTTCTCCCTCCCCAGTGCCCAGCCGGGGATCTAGGGAGCTTCAGGGTTATCCAGAGTGTGTGGGGGGGATGGGCCGGCTCTGGAGAACATATGTTCAAGCAGAGATAGCCGTCCCCGTTACTCCGCTGCCGCAGGGGAGAGCAATGATGACCTTTCGGCGTACGGTCAAAACCTCCCTTCAGAAAACCCCTTTAACGGGGAACCCTGGTATCGCCGCCGCAAAGACGAAGATGGACTAAAGGATTCCGCCCAAGGCCTGATACCACCAAAGTTGTGACGTTTTGCTACGGGAAAGGCGAAACCTGCCAATGCAGGGAAATTCCTTTCTGGCCCTTTAACAGCGACCTTAACGTAGCAGCGCCCGCATACCTGTGAAGAAAAGTCAACCTGCAAAACCTGTGAAGGAAAGTTAACCTGCAAAATAAGACATTAACTGAGGGTGGGTAGGGTGGGAGAAGCTCTGGAGCCAAGTGAGGATTCCCAGGTAAGATCCTCCCTCTATTGTGTGTGCAGGTAATCCCTCCCCTACCTGGCCTGGTCTCCTTGGCAACGCTTCCCCCAGGTGGGATTGGACAACTGACTGGGGTAGGCAGAGACCTCCAGGTATCCCACCTGAGGGAAGGCAAAGCCAAGCCTATGCTGATGGAGCCGCTCCAGATCCAGGGGCTGCGCGCGTCCACGCAAAGGGCACCCCCCGTTTTAAGTGGGGAGCGGTCATTGTGAGCTGATTGTGCTAAACAGCAGCACGGAAGTCTTTTAAACAAATTAGTTAATTCTCAATCTATAGGGCCGTTGTTTGCCTTTTTTGCACATTCGATATCTGTGCCGCTTCCGTTCCTGCAAGAACTGCATGAGCAGAAACGAGCTCCCTGATCCTAGACTGTATTCCCACGCTACTGCTGGGAAGGAGTAATTGTCAGCTCTAGAATATTATTGCATCTCCAGTGTGTCTTATTGTTCTTCTTCTTCAGTGCTGAACTATAGCAGTTCAATATTGCTGGCAACCAGCAGTGCAGAGCACCATACCAAACAACATGTCTTAATAACGTTTATCTATATCCCAAACAATATGGAACTGTCAAATAGGATCCTCCTATGCAAACAAATGATAGCATGTGGGGGAACTTTGAAATTTAGCCTTTCTGCCCCTTATATTCTCCAGCAAGCTAATGCAATAAGGCTAATAATAAAAGGCTATGTTGCAGGCCAAAAAGCCCTGTGACAGATAAAATAGAAATGTTGGAAACAGATGACGCTTTTGCACAATTAGATTTTTTCCGAGGCTGTGCTGCAAGGATTTTCCAGATCCCGTTCAGGTCTGATTGATGGTAAAATCATAACTACATCATATTAGCCTCAGAGTTCACTGACAGGTTACTGCAGATTAATATTGCTACTGCTGTTCACTTACCATCAAAGCCGTGGAAATATGAATTGAGCGGCTCCCGTAACAAACCCTGCATATTAAAAGCTGTGGTGCTTTACTGAACAATCTCTGCACTCTGTCAGGAGGCGAAAATATACAAACAGCCTTTGTCTGAGGTGGTATGCAGATGCAGGGCAAGAGGCAACACAGCCGCAGCAGTTACGATTATTGTTATTATAATTTCACGCAGAGACCTTGATATTTACGTAAATGCTGACCAAATAAATCATGCACACTCAATGTTATTTCTGTTCATTAGCTTATGGTTGATGATGACCATGGAAATGGAAAATGAATAGTATTTGGTCCCATTTCTCTCCCCCCACACTTTGTAATTCAGGACAGAGGCATAGCGTGGGGGGGGGTGTTGTGGCCCCAGGCACAAGTTTTTGAGGGGGCGCAATTTAGGCTCCCCCACAACAGGCAGGGAGCCCTGGCATTTGAGGCACAGCAGCAGGCGAATTGGTCTGGTGGATGAAGGCTGCGGGCAAGGAGCCTGTTGGAGGTGGGCTCCATTCACCATCCATGTGGGCTTCTCATGCACCCCCTGGCACGTGCCCCACCCCAGCTGCCCAGTCCACCAGAGGGCGCAGCACTTCCACTGCCCCGGGTGACAGCAATGCACAACACACTGCTGACTCAGTCCTTTGTCTGGTGTATATTTACCGTAATATGCACCTGCCTTTTAGGAAGATGTTAGCAAGATGACATGCTGTGTTTGATCCGTGTTCCGGGACGGACGGACCCTCAAGCCCTAATTTCCATTAAAAAGTGTCGTTAATTGGTTTGGACAGATGCATGAAGAACCTCCATGAGCATCTTTAAAATGTCATCTTGGGATCGTGAAGATTTGGTCTGGAAAGTGTCATGAGAAGGAAGGCTCCTTCATACACGACAACTTGATAACTTCAGTGCAGTCCCAGCTTCCTCTCTGCCAAGTCAGCAGATGGGTGAGGAATTGAGGACCCTCCAGATGTTGTTGAAAAGCTGGATAGTTCAGTTGCTTAGAGTGTGGTGCTGATAATGCCAAGGTTGCAAGTTTGATGCCCATATGGGACAGCTGCATATTCCCACATTGCAGGGGGTTGGACTAGATGATCCTCATCTCCCAACTCTGCAGTTCTATGATTCTACAGCTACAACTCCCACCATCTCTGACCATCTTGGGTGGAGCTGGTGGGTGTGGGCCTGAGTGAGAGGAAAGTAGATATATCTAAAATATTTGGGGGGAAGGAATTGGTTGAAACATTTGATTGTGGCAGTGCAGATGTCTTCCAATGCCTCACTTTTGCTTGTTCCTACACAGTTGTTGGGTGATTTATGGAGTGCTTGGTGAGAAATATTTAACTTAGTTGAAGTTAATAATCAAGACGCATGGCTGCATGTAAAACCTTTACATCAAAATTATGTCATGGTCTTTAGAGTTTGTTTATAATAATAATTTGGCGCACTATTACAGCTTTATCCGAGCCTAATACTGTGTTCATGGGCCAGCATTAAGCAAGTAGTCTCCCCAAATCCTATGGTTTTCTTTCAATTTAACCTTAACTTTGTTTTGGATAGTGACATTTTTTGCTTGCTTGCTTGCTTTATTTTTGGACCAGTGTTGACATTAGATATTTTGAGTAAGTGAATTATTGCAAGTGTCTAATTAGGTTTCTGACAGTGGAATTTATATTTGCCCAAAGTCAAGGGGTTGCTTTACAACCTGACAATCTAGCCAGGATTACAGTGTGTGATCTAAGCAGAAAATGTGTTTCTGAAGACATATTCTTTCCCAGCTCAAATTTCTGTTCTAAAATTTAATCTAATTTAATTCGTAAGGTCACACACACAAATGTGTTGCGTTTTGGGGGTTTTTTGGGTGTGTGTGGAAACCCAACCCATCCATCTTCAAAACAGAGTGTTTAATGGAATATTAAATTTGACAACTCCATGCAGGTTTCCATGTTTGTTAGCTTTAATACACCACATTAAAACATTCATTAATAAAGTGTCACACAACACTGCTTTGATTAGGTCTTAAAAGGTTATTGACTTGATATACACTGTTGTCCTTAGAAGGTAATCTGTGTAAAAATTCAAAATGTTCCAGAGGCCTTTTTTGTTGTTGTTCCCCTATTTCAAGCCTAAAAGGAGCATTCAATTCTTCAAAAATTGGAGACCCCACTATTGCTTTTAAAAGAAAATACAGTAAGTATTTGGTTGAGATATAAGTCAATGAGTACATGTGGGACTTCTAGTATACTCATGAGTGGACAGACGTATGTGGTTGCGTCACTTGTGTGAACCAACTGCTTCTGTGTTTGGGACTGCATGGCGTTCATCTCAATGTAACTTTTTCAAACCACTGTCCAGCCTCCCCCAGGGAGGTGACAGTTCAAAAATGGCTCTTCTGCTTCCAGAGACACTTGGTTGGAAGCTGCAAGGAAACTTGTAAAAATGATAATAGCACAGGAGAAAGAGAGAGAGACACAAATCCAATTATGCAAGTGTCTGAAGTGAAGAGAAGCACTGGATCAGTTTCTCAAGATTCTTCTTATTGGTTCTCTAGTTTCGAGCAGGTGGATAAAATGGGGTCAAGGCTGGTCAAGCCAAAGGCCTTTTTTCTTCATGAAACAAATACAAGATGGCACTCCACCACTATTTCACCTGCAGAAACCATCTGAACTGGGACTAGAAGTTGAATTTTCTGTCAGTGATGGGGCACCTGAGAGCAGCAGGCTATCTTAGGAGGCAGAGGGAACACTATGCATGCAGTTTCTGTCAATTTCTGTTTTCTTCAGTTTCTCATTTTTTTCAGTCAAGTTCAGCTCTCCACATTTCTCTGTCAGTTTGCACTGTTTATGTTTTCAAGGTCCACACAAAAACCCACCGCCTTGAGCATGCATGTCTGCTAATATGTCCAGTTTTTATGCACTTTTTGACCTTTTTTTTGCAAGCAATCCCCACCCAGTACAATGCATTTTTGTACAACGTTTGACCTGGAGAACATCGCAGAATTTGGAGAAGCCCAGCTTACGAAGGATAGCTGGGTTTTGGTTCGCATATTGCTTTGGGAAGTAATATAAGGTAAAAAAACAACAACAAAGCAAATTGAATTCTTATGCCATCCCTACGAGTGGCAAACACAGCTCTGTCTTCCAGAACCTCGCTGCTGCTCACTCATTGCTGTGCCTGGTATCTGCTTGCTGACTGCTCAAATAGATGCTTCAATGCAAAGCCACTGGCAGGTGTTGTATGGCAGACACGGCACCTCCTGAACAGAGCAGCCTGGGCTGCCTGCCTTTCTACCTGATTGCTTGGTCAGGGACAATGGTTTCCCAGTAGCACTTCCTGTTTCAGGCAAGGGACATTCCCAGTCCTACCTGGAGGTGCTGGCTTGGCAGGTAGATGATCTACCACCAAACTATGGCCTTTCCCCCTGAAGGGGACCCGCTCAGGAAAATTAGAATGGCTGGAAGGGGTGCACAGGAGCAGTGGCTTGGCAACCACCACCTGAAGTGGCCATCTCATGCCACCGATTGGTAAGGTGGTCATAAACATTTTAAGTCTAAAGGGACGTAGGACTTCTGTTGAGGAGGAGGAAGAGGAGGAGGGGGAGGAGGAAGGCTTTGCTCTTTTGGGAGCTGTTAGTAAGACAAATGACTCTGGTTTTGTATGAGAGACAAATCAAAGCATTTCTATTGGGATAATTCAGGTTAACAGACCAGCATTAGCTGTTCTATTGGACAGGTGAGACTTCTTGTCTTAGCGATTGTACGGGAGGGTAGGAGGAGAGAAAAAAGGAAAACAGATAAAAGAAGCTACCAATGGTTATATGGCTGCAATTGTATCCAAAGTGAAACAACCTGCTATTGGTTTATTATTGCCAGTGTCTTGTTAGGTTGTTTGGATAGAATCCATAAAACATGAGGTCCTTGCAAAAGGAGGGCATAGGCTTGGCAGAAGAGAGATGACTCCACAGAGGTTTCTTAGCTTGTTCAGTGCTTCTTTGAAGGACCAGTTCTAACCAGTAATTAAAATATTCACCTGAGTTTAATGTCACATGCTTCTTACACTTTTCTTCACCTTGTGAGGAAAACAACACATGAATCCTCCTACCGCACTCACACTGCTCTCTACTTACAAATATTTACAGTTTACACATAGTTTAGTCGAGAGTTTAACGAAGGTAGCAACAAAGTAATAAATAGGAAACCTCTAATCAGAGCACAATGCTATGCTTGGAGGTAAGTCTCACTGGGTTCAGTGAGAATGCCCCTTGGGCAAGTGTGTGTAGGATTGCAGCCCCAGCTTGATGACCCTTTTACAGGGGTAGCTATCGCTGTGCCCTGCAGATGTTGTTGGTAAGGAATGCTCTGCTTTGAGCCAGTCTGCCTACATTGAAGCTTGACAATATTATGCATAATAATAATTGGCAAAGCCAAGAGGTTTAGTGGTTTAGACCACAGCGCCACCTGCGTCTTGGAAGAGTCACTATTGGCCCCAAAATATGAAAGCTCTGAAAATCAGTACATGGTAGGAAGGAGTCAAAATCCCTTGCCCTTCCCTGTGGAACCAACTGCCATCATTAACAGTCATCAACAGTTATAAGGTTGTAGCGACCTCTGCTTCAGAGTATCTGAAGAAGTGTGTATACGTAAAAGATTATTTTAAAGACTGTCTTAAGACAAAAAGACTTGATTCTCTTAAGGGAGTTCTTTTTGGATCATCAGGTGGCACTGTGGGTTAAACCACAGAGGCCAATCAGAAGGTCGGCGGTTCGAATCCCCGCGACGGGGTGAGCTCCCATTGCTCGGTCCCTGCTCCTGCCAACATAGCAGTTCGAAAGCACGTCAAAGTGCAAGTAGATAAATAGGTACCGCTCCAGCAGGAAGGTAAACGGCGTTTCTGTACACTGCTCTGGTTCGCCAGAAGCGGCTTAGGCATGCTGGCCACATGACCTGGAAGCTGTACGCCAGCTCCCTCAGCCAGTAAAGCGAGATGAGCGCTGCAACCCCAGAGTCGGTCATGATTGGACCTAATGTTCAGGGGTCCCTTTACCTTTACCTCTATCATCTATCTATATCTATCTATCTATCTATCTATCTATCTATCTATCTATCTATCATCTATCTATCTCTATCTATATCTTTCATCTTGTTATTTATTATGACTACGACAGACCAACACGGCTACCTACCTGAACCAATATTATGCATAGTTCATATTTCCAATGATCCACAAATAGGGAGAAATCCTAGTTGCTTATGCACGACTGAGAGGAACAGCCCATGAACACGTGATATGAACAAACTTGTCAGTAGGGAAAGAAAAGAAAAAACAGAAAAGGACCCCCCTTTTATCTGGTTAATTGTCTCTCAAAGATACATTGAAGCGGATTATATGAACCAGCTCGCATCATCTGCAAGCTACAAGTTCTTCACAAGTTCATATGCATTATGTTTGACTTTTCCATACAACCTGGTGAGAAGCTCTTCATATGTGATCTGTTTCTTTTGAACCATTCCAGATGATTTTCTATCGCACACAACTGAATTGTGCAATCCCATTACAATGCGGGCAAAGCTATATTAGGTATGAGGTGAATCATAGCAATGCTTTCCAAGACTGCAGGGAGGTGGAGCTGAAATTTCTCACAATACACTTTTATGAGCAAATTTGTGACGTTGTTCTGTTACTGACCCCTGGGGAAAAAAGGAAGCAACTTTTGCACAATTTTCTCGGAAAAATTATCCGCTGTTTTTTTTGTGGCGGCCACCATTCCTACCCACAATGCCTTGGAAGGAAAGAGAAAGAAGGAAAGAGGCATGGGGGGGGGGGGAGAGATGCAAGATGCTGGCTAGGCTGCCAGCAGAGTGGCCACTCTGCAGCAGGAGCCATCCCTCAAAACAAAAACAAAAAAACCCTTAGAAAACAAGAAAGAAGCTGCACTACTGCTACTTTTATCACTGAGCCCTGCCTCGCAGAAGCTGTTAGAGAACTTCTCCTCCTTCGGGAGAAATCCATTAGAATAGTCCCCACAATTTCTCAGTCCGCAAGCAGTGAGGATAATTTTAGAGGCCGTTTCTGCACAGCTCCAGCTGCTATATTTGGAACGTAAAGTGACAAGCAAGACAGAATGTACTTGAAATAAAAAAAATAAATTAAAGTCTCATATATACAGTGGCGTAGCGTGGGTTGTCAGCACCCGGGGCAAGGCAAGTAATTTGCACCCCCTAACCCGTGGATTTGCGCCCCCTAACCCCCAGATGTTGCGCCCGGTGCGGCCGGCTCCCCCCTGCACCCCCCACGCTACGCCACTGTATATATATAATAAATGTTCATAAATGTACCAACCTAGCACATACATAGATGTGCGGGCCACATGTCTGGAGCAGCACAGGAAGACCGCCCTGAAACCATTTTGACTCCCAAACTGACCAAATGTTTTCTCTGAAAGGAGGGAGGGGGGTGAGGGAACCTTCCATTGTCTCAGGAATTGAGAAATCACCATCTCAAAGGAATAACCAGACTACCAGGAAAGGCAATCAGATAAGGCATTATCAGATAACCTGACAGAGAGGAAAAGCAAGAACATTCAAATTTCTGTTGTACACCACCTTTTCTATGATGTAGGTATCATGTTTGTGGGGGTTGGTCTTGGGTTACACCCCTTCTGTGATGTATGTATGATGTATGGAGGGGTGGTATTGAACTCCAGGGCAGGGAATTTAAAATGTCTATATAAGGGCAGGCACACCTTGGTTCTGGGTCCTCCTCCTTTCCTGCGTGTGAGGGGAGCACCCTGTTGAAACAGTTCAATAAAGATCAGGCTTACTAGCTGCTTTGCTTCTCAGTATTCTCTGGTTGGCCTCTGTTATTTTCTCGGACCGATGGAGAACCTACAAAGGACTCTATAAAGGCTCTTGTGTCCCCCATAAGGGAATAAGGGCAGATTTTTGTTTATTACATAATAACCTAGACGAGATGTCACCATTATTTGCACAGGAATTTTGCGCTGTGAAACCAATATATTCATTATGGTTAGTGATTTACTCATGAGGAGTGCCCCTCTGGATCAGACAAAAGGCCTACCTAGTCCAGCATCCTATTTGTTTCTGTCCACTGACATAACATCCTCAAGCTCATGCGGTTTATTTTTATAACCTCAAATATTTAGAAACGTTAAAGCACACAATTGCTATTGCAATGTATCTTACGACGTTTGTTTAATCGCATTTTTGAACTCCTTCATGCTAATAGAGTCTGACTTTTAAACAGATTAAGTAAACTTGATAAATTAACAAGCAAATATAGCAAATGATGTTGATTTGACCTATTAATCATGTTAGCTGCAACCTTCGAAGTATCTGAGGATTGGATGTGGCTTGGAGAAGCACACCTAAAAAAATAATTTCTTGCTGGGTAGAGATGCAAATAATAATAATCCTACAGCTAATAAAAATGCAAATATTCATAATGTTTTGTTCAAATCATAGATGGTCTATTAACTGTCCTTCATTGCATGGCTGAATCTTATTTTTGTTTGTGATCAGCATGAACATTGACCTTTGCCTCTTTCAATGATCTTTCCCTCTCTGACAAAGTTCATGAAAAGGTCACTGAGCTGCAGAGACTTCGTGTGTGTGTGTGTGTGTGTGTGTGTGCATGCATGCATGTCTGAGTTAGCATCGCTGCCTTTGATTTGATGAAAAGATATACCCCTTCCACGTTTTTTTACAAAAGGTATTTATATGAAGACTACAATGGAATGCATATGCGTTATTTCCATCATTAATTAAGAATTCCATGGATTAACTATTATCACCAGCTTTGCTTTTCATGAACAGCTTTCTCCGCCGGAAACTTAAGTGTGTTGCTGTTTTTTTTTAAAAAAATATATATTCATTATTATAATCATTCCAGGCTGCAGCAGTGATCAGTGGGGTTTCCTTCCTGTTTGTTTTAACATAACGGTGTACAGAAATGATCCTTTTGGTCAAATCCACACGCAAGGGAGGTTTCAGATCACGTGGCAAGAAAGAAAGAAAGAAAGATTCCCTGTACGTTCTGTAGATCCTTTTCACAGATAAATTCGTTTGCTTCATTCTTGTCTCACCGCAGAGTCAGATAGGATATCTCATGCAAGGTGCTCTGCTGACACTGTGAATTGCAGAAACACTGGTTTTGAAATCGGAATGGAGAAAGCCGTCCCCCTCAGGCTCTAAATCTCTGTTCGGCATTGCCTTCTATTTACAAACAGCAAGAATAGCTATGAAATGGTGAAAAATGCAGCCAAGTCACTTTGAGAGTGATTGTATGAGGTGGGTTATAACAATACTTTTCAAGACTGCGATCACTAGGTATATTCACACCAGGGGCCATTTATCTTGCAGATATACAGCAAGGGAAGTTCCTTGCTGCTAGCTAGCAAGCTTGTAGCAGGGAGAGGGAACGATCTCTCGGTTTGTCATTGGCTGTACATCACTACAGCTGTGCCCTTTGATTACACAGAGGCCTCTCCCAGCCATTAATAATAGGAAGCGCTTTTTGTCTGGTGAATGAATCTCAGCGCAAGCCTAGCCTAGGATTCAGTGAGCTAGAAAGGTAAATTAAAGGCAGGATTGTCTTCTTCCACTCCAGTTGCACAAGGGGAAATGATACTTACATATAGAAATGAATATGAAACCCACATGTTGATTATAGCTTTTGTCAGTAGCACTGGTGGGATAATTTATTGATTCTTTCATTTATTTGCATATGCTCTGTGTACACGGGGCAGCTGTACTCGGCTGAGATAAACCGCTGGGGATGTACAGATCTGGTATGCAAAGTCATTGTACAATGTGATCAGTGTGAGGGTTGTACATTAAAAGTGCTTCAAAACATGTACCAACACACACACACACAAACTACTTCAGAATTTGTCCAGGACAACAGAGCTATTTTGAACTGCAGCTTTCCCAGTGTTCAAATAAGAAGCACATCCAAGAGGTATCTACTATCATGGAAGGTCGATGGTAACTTAGCACCAGTTGATGTGGCTCCTTTGTGACCTTTCTAGTCCACTTGAAGTAGTAATGATCAGCATGGTGTCCATGTGAATTTGAGGTATTAGGTGCACTAGTTCAGTGTCTGGAACTCAGGTCTGATCCGCATCAAGCCACGATAGCCTAGAATGATGTTCACTTGCACATGGCTGGTTCTTGTGCCACTCTGCTCATGTGTTATTTAGAAAAAATATCAGGGGTTGGGCGAATGACATAGTTGGCTCTCATGGTAGAACGACCAGTGTTCGAAGGAAGGGTGCCAGCATAAGAAGCAATTATGATAATATCCTTGTTTTCAGTTCCTGTATACCAGGACTCATTAACCTTTTCGGGCCCAGAGTACACATTTAGAATTTTGAGAAAGTACGATGGGTGCCTGTCACAAAATGGCTGCCACGAGGTTGAGCATAGCATAGAATGGCTGGTGTGGGGATGTAGCAAGCCACAAAACAGCTGCCATCATGTTTGGCATGGCACAAAATAGCCGCCACATGTAAAAGTGCGGGAAACGAGACAGGTCCACAAAATGGTGTGGGTATGCTCCCCTTCTGTCCACTAATCACAGACAAGAGGTGGGTGTCAATAAAATATGGACATGTTTTAATCCTGTGTTTTATTTTGTGAACCACTTTGAGATCTTATGGTGCAAGGCGGTATATAAATCTAAAATATAATATAATATAATATAATATAATATAATATAATATAATATAATATAATATAATATAATATAATATAATATAATATAATATGAATATGTGTTCAGTGTAGGAGAGGCTAAGCAGCAGAACATACAGGAAATGAGCCAGAAGATCAACAAGTATCTCATGTATGGTGGGTTTTTGAGGGGATATTTATTGAGACTCTTTCAGAGGGTATTTACAGGATGTGCAAGCACATTGGTGCCTGTAGATAGTACCGGAGTGGTGCAGGATGGAAGACTCTAGAAACAGCTTCCAAAAATACTCCCAATCTGAAAATGCTATAAAAGGCAAACCACACCCATCATGAACAAGGGTTAGTTGAATCCCTTACTGTAGGGCTCTGCTTATTCCCGTTTTACTAATGGATGTTACCATAGCAGATGCCCAAACTCTACAAAGCACGGGGAGATGCATGGGTGCCACCAATCCACGCTTTCTCCACATTTCCCTGGTAACGTGAAAAGGTGTAATATGACGTCATCAACGCATTGACATTTTCCTAGCCACTGCTGTACTCCAGCTACATATTGCTGAGGGATGATGCTGTAGAGGCATCCTCTTATAACATCACCATATAGATAATGTCTGGGTGAGGATCCCCCTCCATTCTCTCTTTGAGGGAAATAAATTCCCTGAATTGTACATTAACATAGACACCCCCTGTCATCTCTGTAGTAGAACACACACCAGTGACCCAGGTATTATGTGAACTAGGCTGAGTGTTTTATTGATCAATTAATATGTGTTAATAGTCTGACAAAAGCTATCTTTTTTTTATACTTTTAAACCTGTAGCAAGCTTGCTTCAATGGGGACCACCTAGAGAACATTGTATACCAATGACAAACAATTGCTGCCTTTCATTTTCTCCCTGTGCACTTATTTCTCTACGTTATTATTTTCACTATTATTATTTATATAGCGCCGCGGGGCTTTTTGTATACATATATAAAAAATGAAGCCCCACACCGTCACCTGAAAGAATCTGAGCAGAACACCTCCTATCTCAGGTTTTCAAATCATGAAATATTCAGCTAGCCTTTCAGTTGTATTCAGAATGCCTCACTCAGAAAAAAACACACAAAAAACCTGCCTGTATTTAACTTCATTGATGGTCCTGTGACAACAAAGTTTCCCTTAAATCTCTTGTTGACATCTTATTTGGGTTATACAGCCAGAGTGTTTTCATTTCCTCAGGTCAAATTTATTCCCAAAGCTCAGCCCTGTCTCTATAAAGAAAGGCAAGGGAGGCAGGGAGGAAGAGTGCTTTTTTATTTTTTATTTTGGCTGGTTTACATTGGAAATGAAGGAATTGGAGTTCTACACATTTGGCTAGTGTCCTTTTCCTGTGTTTACAGTCACAGTTATCCTCTTTGTGATTTTCGCATCTGGGATAAACAGAAAATATGGTAAAAAATTTCCACAGGATACAGCAAACACACGCAAGCTTGCCTACACCTCCAGAATTCCTGGATGTCATGCTTTATTGCATCCTGTCAATAGGCAGCCGGGTACTACATCATCCTTGAAATGGCAGTAAATCCTATAGAAGGGGAGCTATGCTGGATCATGTGACAAACAGAGCGCCTGTTCTCTTTCCCTGCATATATATATATATATATATTTGCTTTCGTAGATTTTATATATATATTGTGCTACAATCACAGAGACAGAAGAAGCTCGAGGACTGTGGAAAAGATCATTTTACATGGGTATTTTATATTCTAATATTTCCAAATGAAGAACACGAAAAGTTTCAGAATCGGGTGCTGTTTATTAGGCTTAAGCATACACCTTTGCAATTTGCGTACTGTATAAGATACAAACCTGCACGAACACAACTGAGCAGGTAAAACAGCAAGAAAAAGCTGTTTCCAAATGTGAACTTTAAAAAACACCACTAAACAGAACTCAATTAGAATGTTATTATACAACTGAGTTCAATTTGTTGTATTTTTAAAAGACTTCAAAAAAAATCCATTGTGACTTCTAATCACAGGGTTTTTTTGGCATTTCTTGTCTGAGATGCACTGAACACCTTTTGGAGACCATTATTATTATTATTATTATTATTATTATTATTATTATTATTATTATTATTAGAATTAGAATTTATATACCACCCTATAACCAGAGGTCTCAGGGTGAATCACAGACTATGGGTATTCAATGGTTTGTAACTCCTTCTTATGGCGACTGGTTTATCGTAGGTGATCTTTTCTTTTAGCAAGAATCGGAAAGGATTTAACAGGGGGCAGGGGACATGGCAGTACACAACGAAACTCCAGAGGTTTATAATATAACGCAATCATTCCAACTGTATCATGTGAGTGTGAGAATCCACCGTTTGTAGTTTGTAGCTCTTGTCCAGTGGTGTTTTTCCATGGATAGAAGGTTCTTTGATCCAATGGAGCCCTCTGCCTCCTGGGAACGTTCTGCTTTATTTCAGGCCATGTAAAATAGCAAACAGCATAATTCAGTTTGCTGCTAAATAGATTAACCAAAAACAATATTTTTTTGGCATTCTGGATAAATCAGTGCACCCAAAGCCTCCTATCCTGTTGAATATTTAACTCGCTGATCTTTATGTTTCAAAGCTGGGGGTAAGGAAGACAAGGAAGACTCGCTAAATGTGTCGCAAGGCAGAGGTGATATACTTTTCCAAAATGCACAGCATCTTGGAAGTTTGCTTTCGTATCACCATTTATATTCCTGAAGAATAGACATGTCTTTCACTCTGCTGCAGCACTTTGTGACACTTGGATTTACAATGTTCAAGTTTAAGTCTCTAGCCCCTTGCAGTCTGTCAAAAACAGCTTCTCCAGCCATTTATTTGTGTCTTGTGTGCTCCGTCTGAATATCTTTTGTAAATTTATACTTGACAAGCCTCGTATTTCAGTGGCTGGCTTTGTTTCACAATCTACCTCAACTTGCTCTGTTGCATTAGCTGAAACAACAAATTTAATCCATGATGTCAATTGTAAATTATAGAAGAGCTGTAGTATATGCCTGACATCACTAAGGTCAAGGCCACGGGTGGGTTTTTTGCTCCCTCTCTTTTTTTAAAGTCAAATAACAGATGCAAAGGGCCCTATTTTTATTGGTACACGCTGAACGCTATGAAAATCAGATTAGTGCTCAGCACCACCACATTGTGTCCTCTTGCTGTGCCTAGTATAACAAAGCTGTTCATAACAGATTTCCAACGTATGAACATATAGTACAAAAGGAAATTGGTATTGTGTTTAAATTATGTATTTGCGGGTGGAGAATAATTTCACAGGAAAGATTAATTGAGGGGAAACATTTTGAACTGATTTGGAAGTTGGTAGGGGTTGACAGAGACGATTAGGAGGCAATATTGTGGAGAAAGCACTTATTTGCATACCATCCTAAACTACCTCGCCATTAAAGTATCTAAATTACCTCAGTGAATTCGGAGAACAGGAGTGGTTGATAAATTGCTTTTGCATAAATGCACTTTCCCTTTGCTGGAACTTAATTTTTTTGTGTATAAAAGGCACACACGAACACAGCAAACAAACCAACACATGAACTCCCTCAAGAAGAAAAATGGAAGTCTGGAATTTTCTCTGCAATGAAATGTTTCCAAATGCTGCTTGTATTTATAAGTGTCCTCAGAGTCTCAGAGGATTTGCCCAAAATGTGTTATTCTCCAATAAGGAAAGAACAGTTAATGAATCTTTTCTTCTAGGGTGGAATTGTTTATGCCTGTTAATTTGTGGTCTCGTTTTCACACAGGCTTGGCTTTTTATTATTATTTTAGCTAGAGAATTCACTCTGTTTAAAAACTCATTTGGCACTAACAGGGACAAATATTTAATATGAAGCAGACCATAAACTTAGCCTGCACTCTGATGTGCTCTTACTAGGGAGTGAGCTCCATTTAGATCAGTAGGGGCTTACTTCCGAGTAGACAGATAAAGAGGATTACACACTGTAAAAAGAAGAAAAGGGGGAGGTGAGATAATAGTTTCTATTTCTTCCAGCATAGTAGTTTACTCTGATATCAATGGAATCAGAATCACAGGAACTTCATTATACAAGCCGTCGTTTTGGCCTTGTTTCCAAACCACTTCCATTTGTTAATAGGAAAAGCTAGCCAAGACCGTCAAGGTTGAAAGGTACATTTGAAAGCCCAGCACTTTCCTGATTATCTACCCTCTTTAATATATTCCATCTGAGGGGAAAATGGCTCAGTTCATATGTAATACCACACAATATTTTGACACTAGGAAAACTGGCCTAGAGAGAGCCTCCTCTCCCTTTCTCTCCCTCTTCCCCTTCTCCATCCATGTGCTTGGCTTAATTAGTTACTTTCTGGTTTGCTGTCAAATACAAACTGGTTTGTATGGGAATCACAAACTACCAGGCAATGTTTAACTAATTATTTTCCTCAGAGGATATTTATTGAAATGAATGGACCTAACTGGATCGTGTTGATTAATTCCAATGTGAAACTTAGTTTCAGACCACCCATCGTTTCCTGGGTCAAATGCAATAGCACACCATGGTTTGTACAAAGCCACAAAATAAATTATTCCTCTAAGTGTGTAAGGGAGGAAAAAGAGACACCAAAGCACAAGGCTCTTTCTAGGTTTCCCCCCTCTCATAGCTCAAAATGATGTTTTGGCATTTTGTCTGAACTGTACTAATAAGTGCATGATTTGTGTGTGAATTTGTGGCATGCATGTATACCAGCACGAAGTCTGCCACTCTTCTTGTCAGCAACAACTGTTCATTCCTTTGCCACCTCAAGGTAGGACTGGAATACGCACGACATAGAAGTGTCCTTTACTTTTTGGAAGCTTTATGTGCATAATGTGGTGGCCAGACTTTAGGTGGTGGGGACTGTCATTATCCATGATCCATTCAGTATACAGTGGTGCCTCGCAAGACGAAATTAATTTGTTCCGCAAGTCTTTTCGTCTTGCGAGTTTTTCATCTTGCAAAGCACGGTTTCCCATAGGAATGCATTAAAAATCAATTAATGCGTTCCTATGGAAACCGCCTTCAGACCAGGTCCGGGGACAGTCTGTCCCCCGACCTCTTCTGAAGGCCGGCGGGGGGCGAAAGTCTTTGTCCCCCCTGCCTGCCTTCCCGGGAGAGCAGAGAAACGCAGTGCTGCGTTTCTCCGCTCTCTTGGGAAGGCAGGCAGGGGGGAGCAAAGACTTTTGCCCCCACCTCTTCTGAAGGCTGGCGGGGGGCAAAAGTCTTTGCTCCCCCCTGCCTGCCTTCTCCGCTCTCTCGGGAAGGCAGGCAGGGGGGAGCAAAGACTTTTGCCCCCCGCTGGCCTTCAGAAGAGGTCCAGGACCTCTTCTGAAGGCGGGTGGGGGGCAAAAGTCTTTGCTCCCCCCCGCCTGCCTTCAAAAGCCATCCGGGATAGCGGGAAGCGCTTCCCTGCTATCCCGGACTGCTTTTAAAATGCTGGCGGTGAGGAGCAAAGCCTTTCGGCCCCCGCCGGCCTTCCTGGACCTCTTCTGAAGGCCGGGGGGGGGGAAAGGCTTTGCTCCCCACCGCTAGCATTTAAAGAGGTCCCCGGAGATTTCCCTATGGGCTTTCTTCTTGCGAAGCAAGCCCATAGGGAAATTCGTTTTGCGAAGCGCCTCTAAGACGGAGAACCCTTTCGTCTAGCGGGTTTTTCGTCTTGCGAGGCGTTCGTCTTGCGGGGCACCACTGCACCTGAAGGAGTGTCTCCACGCCCATCGTTCAGCCTGAGGTCCCGCTCCGATGGTCTTCTGGTGGTTCCCTCACTGTGAGAAGTGAGGTTACAGGGAACCAGGCAGAGGGCCTTCTCGGTAGTGTCGTCCACCCTGTGGAACGCCCTCCCTTCAGATGTCAAGGAAATAAACAACTATCTGACTTTTAGAAGACATCTGAAGGCAGCCCTGTTTAGGGAAGTTTTTAATGTTTGATGTTTTATCGTGTTTTTAATATTCTGTTGGGAGCTGCCCAGACTGGCTGGGGAAACCCAGCCAGATGGGTGGGGTATTAATAATAATAATAATAATAATAATAATAATAATAATAATAATTTGCCTGCTCAATGTTGTCCTCTGGTCACTATTCACATCAAGCCCTTTGTCCCAACATATCACATGATGGACTCCAAGAGTTTACAGCTCTTCCTTCTTAGGATTATTAATATTTAAAGTGGACTTGGACCAGGCAGCCCTTCAAGGCCAGGAATTTCCTTTGTAAAATAGGATGCATGGGCTCCCTTGCATAAGATCAATCAGAACAAGACAGTCCATGCTCAGAGGCTTGGGATACCATCCGAAACAGGCTGATGGGGAGAGGGGATGTTTGATTGCACCAATCTCTGCCTGTGCAATGTTACCTGTGCAAAGACCTGCACCAATCTCTACCTGTGCAATGTTACCGGCGTCACTCCACTGGCATGGACTCTCCATTCAGTCCTCTGAACAGGTGAGCAGGTAGAAGTGCCCACGGGAGGTTCAGTGCCAGGAGCAGCCCACAAAATGTCGGATAGAGAGGGGTTGCATGATCCTGGATCCACTGGATCCCAGGCCAGTCTCACTTGACAGCCCTGGGGCCCAGTTGGTTGCTGTGCCAGCTCCTTCCTGGTGCAACCATTAGCCGGCCCCCACTTTCTGTCCCCCCCCCCGGCATGAGTGGCAGGTCTGTGGATGTGGTGGCATTCCCACTGCTCTGTTAACCGCTGCTTCCCAGCCGGGGTTTGGATCACAGTGCCACAGTCTAATAGACATGGCACAAAAGGAAGGAGGGAAGAGGAGGGAAGTGGAAACAAGCAAACATGGGCTTAGATACCGTACATAGTAGTATAATGAGCAGCTGGAATAAAAGCAGGTGCAGGAATGGAGCTGATCTCTACAGAATGGCATTGATTCTCACCACTCCCTCTGCTGCAGCCTGATGAATTATAGCCTCCTTCATTAAGTGTGAATTTGGAGTAGCAACCAGGTTGAAAGCATGGGCCATGCCAAGAGATTTCCTCCACTCATGTCTCACCTGACTGCCAAAGTAGATGAGATGATGGAGACCCATTGCCAGATTTATGGGTACCTGTTTGTTCTTTCTAGATTATCATCTGCACCTGGCTATAGTATGATCTATGGGAAGCTTTAAATTTCAGCTCAATCACCAACCATCTCAATGTCCTCAGGCAAGTCAGCATGTTACAGCTTCAGCCCTTGCAATATAAGAAGACGACTTACAAGATAATTATTAGGATTATTGAAACGAGGTACATGAAGTAATTGAGTATGTAGGGTAGGGAAAGCAGTAAAAAAGGCTTATCAATGTCAGCAATGTTCTTATTATTCATGAGCATGATTCAGAAATCAAGCACATGTAAATGTAATGTTGTTAAACCTATATAAATTGATTAAAACCTGAACCACAATGCTTTTTGCAATGATCATAAGGCATTTTCATTTGGGTTCACTAACCTGTTCTAACCAAGGCCCAAACATTCACAAGGATCGTTTTGAAGATCAGGTATGTTTTAAATAAATTCAAATTATTATTATTATTATTACAGCTGTAAGTTTCGTGCTTGACCCAAATAGAAAAAAAAGTTGCACATTATTCTCTTAGCAGGTTTCCATTTCCTTTAATGTTTTTTTTTTTTTGCAATTTATTTGTGTTATTTATGTAATTTATGTAAATGTACAAATGTTTTTCTTTATTTTATATATTTTATAATACCTGCTTTCAGCTGCCTTGAATGATGAATCATTTAGGTACTTTTGGATCAATAAGTCCTATGCGGCATGCCTTTTTAGTGAAAATGCTAGGTCAACTAGTCACCCATGGCTGTGCTTCCACCATCTCACAACCCAGACTGAAGCCCAGATTTTGAGTAGGCATTAGAGATGGAGTAGTGAGCTGCTTTGCCCTTAAATACCTAAGCATATCTTCAAACAAGATACTATGGGTGGAAATGCATGAATATATCCCCATCATTTCATTCCCATAGCAGCAATGGGAGACCCATTCTGTTTTGATACTATGGCAAAGGAGGGAGGTCCAGCTTTCATGGCTCTTCCCAACAGAGATTTCCCTCAGTAAAAACTTATAGGCCATTTCACAAGAAACTGGAAAATACCACAAGTGTTTTGTATAGTATTTTACATGAAGCATGGGTTTTCCAAAACCACCTTTTTTTTCATCCACACTATAATTTTTTTAGGTGTCACTTAATACACCTAACTGAACAAACAATGGTATGATGCTGCTTTAAAGGTAAAGGTTAAAAAAGGTAAAGGACCCCTGGACAGTTAGGTCCAGTCAAAGGCGACTATGGGGGTTGTGGCACTCAACTTGCTTTCAGGCTGAGGGAGCCGGCGTTTGTCCACAGACAGCTTTCCAGGTCATGTGACCAGCATGACTAAACCGCTTCTGGCGCAACACAACACTATGATGGAAGCCAGAGCACACGGAAATGCCATTTACCTTACCACAGCGGTACCTATTTATCTACTTGCACTGGTGTGCTTTTGAACAGCTAGGTTGGCAGAGCTGGGACAGAGCAACAGGAGCTCACTCTGTCGCGGGGATTTGAACCGCCGACCTTCCGATCGGCAAGCCCAAGAGGCTCAGTGGTTTAGACCACAGCGCCACCTGCGTCCCTGCTTTAAAGGTGTAGTGCAGATGGCTACTAGGTCAAGATGTGTATGACAGGCCACAACCATCGCTCTACTGCTCCCTGTCTCCTATGCATCTGTTGCCTGAAGCAGACACCCCAGTCTGCCTAATGGTTTAGCCAGACCTGCAGCCATGAGTTTACTTTAGGCACAACATGTTGCTAGGTCACAAAGTACTCTTTGGGAGTATATTGTATTTAATTATGGGGTATCAGAGATTTTAGAGGGCTAACTAGGCTGGGATAGTAGGCTTGTTGGTTTTTGAATGTCTGATGCAATTTTTCAATTTCGTTGTTCTGTATGGGACAATGACAATAAAGATTATCGTATCGTATCATCGTATAAAGCACATCCCTGGGGATCCTGCCATCTTCCATTCCATGTGCATGACTGAGCCAGTGGAGACGACACTGAGACAGGAGTGTGAACATACTGGGAATGTGGGTTTGGGAAGAGCACATCATTGTGTGAGACTGTCCTGCCATGTGATGCCCAAAATCTACCTGATACAGCACATATGGAAATCATTAAGACATTGATCCTGGTGAGTGTAAACTGCCCATGACTCACTTTTGTAAAGCAGAGTGCTCAACACGCAGGTCTGGTAGACCTTCATCTTGGTATTTGTTGTTAGCATCACATTCTCCCATTCCCTTTTGGAGAGGCCAGCCATTACCAATACGCTTGTCCAGCTCAGCACCGATGGAAAAGTTGCTGGTTATGGTGGAGCCCAGGTAGACAAAACCGTCTACCACCAGTGCTGATGTGCGGAGTGCTGATAGTGTCCTGACCTAGGATGTTTGTCTTTGTCAGGCTGATGGTGAAGCCGAACTCCATGGAGGCTTGGGCAAAGCAGTTCATGTGTCTATAGAGCTTCCCTGGAGTGCACTGTCAAGTCTGTGTCATCTGCAAACAATATCTCCCAGATAAGAACCCACTGCATTTTTGTCTTGGCATGGAGACATGCCAGATTGAACAGGTCCCTGTTGTTCCTTGAATGAAAGTGCACCCCACCCTCAGTTGAGCTGAAGGCATATGAGAGCAACAGGGAGAAGAATAGGCCGAAGAGTGTTGGGGCCTACTTTTAGCAAAAAGTAATGTACTTGTTTTGAGTATGTAGTACTGTTCTCTATTAACAGATAAAAGCCAATAGATATATGCTTCTCATCTTCAGTGTGTGGAAAGACAGAATCTGGGCTTTGTGAGGGTGGATCTGAGGCATGGGAAACCACTGGCAGTACCAATAAAAGTTTCTATGAAATGGCCTGGAGCTCAGATGAATTAAAAGCAGTTATTAGCATCCACACCCTGCACTCTATTGAGACTGATCAAACTAGAGCACCAAAGAAGAAAAATGTGAAAATAGCTTGTTCGCAAAGCGACTGATGAGAAGATTAAAGTGGTTATTTGAGCACTTTGTGACAGGCACCCCTGCAGGAACTAACCTAATGAAAAGAGGCACCAGATATCAGACATACGACAGATAACAGAAACTCACTGTAATCTGTAATCTACAGTAATAAATGATCTGCAGCTACATCAAGATGGGTGAATGTGGTGGTTTTGGCTCAGTTCTCCACATCAATTTGTGATTTTATTTTTTTTAAGTCCAGCGATTTTCTCTTAATATGCCCTCTTTTTTTTGTATGCATTATGAACCCCTAATGTACATACAGTATTTTTCATTAGTATATGCAGCTATATGTACACATCACCACAGTGTGTTCTCTTTTGTACACATTGCCTGGCTGAAGAAATGCATTGCAAAATTCAGAGAATGCGAATTTTAAAAGGTGGTGTTTTGATTCACCTGTTGAATTAGGTAAGTTTGCCTTTAAATGTGAACTGAATAGAATTTCTCCTCCATCCAAACATCTACATCTCCAAGCTGAATTCAGCCTAATACAGACCACTGCTCAGCAACAAAAGTTACTGGGTGAATTTGTGTCAGTCAGTAACTCTCAGCTTGGCCTACACACAGCATTGTTGTGTGGACAGGCCAAGCTCTTGAGGTAAAATAAATGCCATAAGCAGTGCTATTTTTTTTCCCTAGAAAAAGATGTGCCAGAGCTGACCATGAACTTCTCCCTTGTTCTCTTAGAATGGCAATTGCGCCCACCTGAGAGGTGCTGGAATTGAGCTCCGCTGAAAAAAAATAGCCTTGGTCATAAATCACTGTATTTCATCAAATAGCGGGCATTCAGTGTTCCCAAAACTACCACTCCAGATTTCTGGGAGTGATGCACAAAGGGATTGAGCATTAAAAGTGAACTGGTGAGACGGCAATATACCGTAGATATACCCGCAGTTTCATCTTCTCCAGCTGCTCCTGCAGTTTCAGTTGAAAAGTTGGGGCATTTCCCACAATCAGAGGAGAGGGCTCTGTCCTGGTGCAAACTTTCTTGAAGAAGAACAGGAAGAAGACAGCAGCAGTTGGAAAGTAGCTCCATTTCCCTCTTACATTTTGGCCTAGACTGCCTTCTGGCCGGGTTGCCATATGTGCCTTTAAATAAAGGAGAAGCCGATTGTGTGAAGTAACTCATCACTGCCCAGATGATTATATCCATACCTGACAGTTTTTCTAACATGGATGGAATAGCAAAATGGAAACCCCGCTTCGTACAAATGCCCATGTAGCTTTTGTCCTTGACAACAAGGATGACGTAAGAGGGCAGATCCCTCAACTCCATAAGCTCAGAACCCCTTTGTTCTACTGGGCCATCCTCTTCTTTCAACTACAAAGGGAGCAAAATTCCTACTCTCTCTCTCCCCCCCCCATCTGCAGCCTGTCCATTTATTTCCCCTAACAAAATCCCTCGTATTTCATATTTGACTGGCTTTCTTAAGGGGACTAGTGGATCCCTCGCCCTTGTGAAATGTCCACTTAATTAACTAAAATTGTTCTCATAGATCAGCGCTCCCCTCCTTGCGTTTCCCTCGCTTTTCATGGCTGAATTGGCCTGGCCACAGCAAGATCAGCTGAAAGAACATAAATTATACTTGCAAGCTAAATACTGCAATATTTTTTCCGTCTTGGGAGTCACTTGGGCAAGATGAAACGTCTTGGCATTGCTTTGTCCAAACCACGCAGAGTTAGTCATCGCAAAGTATGTCAAGTGAGCCACCTGGCAAACTGCAGGCCAGCACACATTATGGACCTAAAAAATGGAAGACAGCAAAAGAGGCTCCAAAATATTGCGTGTGTGTGTGTGTGTGTGTGTGTGTGTGTGTGTGTGATCCAAAATACTGTGAGCTACAAACACCACACCACACTGATACTTATCAAAATGAAGGTGCAATGGCCTTTAAAAGCATCTATTCCACCCCCCCCCATGGCATCCCAATATTATTAATTTCACCATGGAATTTATTCCAGTTCAGCAGTAGCTCTTTAAACTTTACCAGGTGATCCCACCAGATGACCTTCTCTGCCAGCTGGTTCAATAGGACAAGGATCCCAATTGCAGGAGCTGTTGGTGAAATAACTATGCAGTTATGCAGTTCACCCTGGGATAAGTCAGGTGTGTATTTGGCTTGGGCAGAAGAAAGCTCAACCGAACCAGTTAAGGAAGGTTGAGTAGTAGTGGAGCTATTGCTCCCAAACACCTTTTATCCTGGCTGGCTGAAGGTGGCAGAGCTTCAGATACTGTGGTGGATATACTGTGCCATGTCTTCTTAGGCCCTGATTAAAGGTTGCTCTGTTACTCACACGTAAACGTGTACAGAACTGCAGCCTTATGGAGAAAACAAGGCAACTCAATTCAATTATCAGGTCACTGCTAGATGTTGTTGCAGCCCTGTATAGGGAAGCTTTTTAAGGTTTAATGTTTTGTCATGCTTTTATATATGTGGAAACCACCCAGAGTGGCTGGGGCAACCCAGTCAGATGGGCAGGGTACAAAGTTGTTGTTGTTGTTGTTATTGTTGTTGTTGTTGTTGTTACCAAGTGCAAAACCACAAGTCTTGACTGGGGATGGAAGGATCGGTCAATTTCAGCTCTCTCCGTTTTTCATTTTTCCAATCTTAAATTCAGTTCTCTGTGCATTTTGCAACGGTTTGTGGTTTTTTTTTGGGGGGGGGGAAGAATACTAATGAAACTCCGCCAGTATTTCAGTGCAAATTTCTCCCAATAAACACATTTTAATATGCAGTTTTGACCAAGGAACACATTTTTGCTAGCAATTTCCCTATACTTAACCTTGGGTTAAGTACTTAATTTGTTCTGGAGGTTCGTTCTTAACCTGAAACTGTTCTTAACCTGAAGCGCCACTTTAGCTCATGGGGCCTTCCGCTGCTGCTGCCCCGCGATTTCTGTTCTCATCCTGAAGCAAAGTTATTAACCCAAGGTACTATTTCTGGGTTAGCGGAGTCTGTAACCTGAAGCATATGTAACCTGAAGCGTATGTAACCCGAGGTACCACTGTATATGATCATTTCCCCCCTGTGTTGTTTTTATTCACAATTCCCCCTAATATATGCATTTCTGTAAACAGAGCGTGGCAAACTGCTTAGCAAAATTCAGATACATGGAAATTTGGGGAGATTGCTGTGTTTTGTTCATATGCTGTTTCAGAAAGTGCAAAGTTGATAGATTCAGCTTCAACCTGAGCTGAATCCCCCCCCCCCCGCAGACCCCTAGTCTTGACTCCCAGGTTCCGCTACTGACTTGGCATGACATTGAGAAAGGTCACCCATGCGCTTCAATTTTAACCATCTCTGAACTGTTGTGATGTCACAAATATGTCACGAAGATTAATGAATGTTTCCAAAGCAATCTTTGACATTGTTGAACTAAAATTCAAGATACTTCACGGGAGTTCAGATTCCCCTTGACCTCTTTCCAATTTCCTGGAGGCTGCGCTTAGTTGAAAACTCAGAATCTGCCATGTTGAGAGCACATTTATTTTTTACTGCAAACTTGCAAGTTCATCAGGTACAAAATGGACCCCTCAATTAAAGTCTGGCTAATGAAGTGTTGGGGATTCCAGGCCATGTAGAAATTCACTTGAGGATGTCTCAAACAATCAACTTTTACTAGTTTCTAGCTTCTTTCGCTGACTGGTCCATCATCAGTCAGATGATCCTAAATGCAGTGATCAATTTAAAATTAGCTCCCGTCCAATTGTTCCTGCCAACCAGGGCACTTATGCTCCCTTTTCCTTTTGAATTAAACAGCTATAAACCTATAAAATAAAATGAGTTTTATTTATTAAAAATCAGCTCTAAAACCCTACTTTATTAATTTATACTGCAGCCTACTACACGTACAGCTGATCTCGCTATAACATATCTGTTTTTAAAAGCTATTCAGGGTTTTTTAAATAAACATTTCCAGACATCATAAGCAATGAAGTGAAATGCAGGTGTAAAGTATTTCAGGCTAAGAGTAAGTCCCATTGAACTATGAAGGGCATACTTCTGATAGGATTGTGTTGCATATTTTGAAAGACCATACCTCAAATACGAGAGGTTGTCACATCAGTTTAAAGAAAACAGTTAAATAATTAAATTAAATAAGTGTCTGAACAAGGGCCCAGCCACCCATTTGAAATGAACAACTATATAACAGTTTACATTTAAGTGAAGCAGTGCTACTATGCAAATATTAATGAAATGGTATTCAGTGATCTACAAAGGCACCAGATATATATTTAGGGTGAAATTTCTGCTCCATACAAACAAGTCATATTTTTTCTCAAATCGCCTATCACTAGATCAAACAGGCCTTTAGCACCTTAAAATACAAAAAAAGTCACGTGGCAGAGGTTTTCATGGGCTGGTCAAGAGCCCACTTTGTCAGAAACATTCATTGTTATCTTCAATAAGTATATATAAACACACAAACACAAATACACACCGCTATGAAGGGCAGCAGTAGCCCTGAGTCATTTTCCTGGAGTTCCCAAATGTACGCAGGATAAGAACAGGATGACATGTTCACAACAGCAGTCATTGTGACAAGACTGTCTTTCCAGCTGCACTAACTTAATTTAACACCTGCAGCGAGAAAGAAGACCAGAGTCCTGATTAAGTCTTAATTGAATAGAATCAAATTTGCCAAGAAATTCTAGTTCAGCAATTTCATGCTGCAGTCTCCTTTTGAAGCCTTTTTTTTTGTTGTTGAGTAACTTTGAAGCCTGCAGCAGAGTGTCCTGAGAGACTGAAATATTCTCCCACCGGTTTCTAAATGAGGCCGTCCTTTATTTGTGGATAGAAACTGAACTGTTTCTACTAGGTAGAACCAAGTAGCCAAAGGACATGGTTAACAGGTGAAAGTGCATGTCATTTGTGAATTAGCCTGGTGGAGAGGCCCTTCTTGCCTATGATGGAACCACAGCGATAAAAAGGGATGGAGGAATCTGTCAATTTTGGTTTATCCCTGCTTCCCAATTCTCTGTTGTTGTTTTTTGCCATATTTCTGTATCAGTTTGCTATTTCGTTTTTTAAAAAAGTCCTCAGGAAATTTCACCAGTATTTCAGTCAGCATTTATCATAATATACACATTTTTGCATGCCACGTGGAATGCATTTTTGTATGTCATCTTAACAAATATATACATTTTAATGCACACCAAATATATGCATTTTTGTACATGTTTGGTTGGAGAACAGTATCACAAAAGAAAAGAAAAGAAAAGAAAAGAAAACCCTATGCATCTTAAAGGTGAAGGCAGAAGATATTAAAAACACAATAAAGCATCAACATTAAAAACCTCCCTAAACAGAGTTGCCATCAGATGTCTTCTAAAAGCCAGATAGTTGTTTATTTCCTTGACATCTGATGGGAGGGCGTTCCAGAGGGCGGGTGCCACTACCGAGAAGGCTCTCTGCCTGGTTCCCTGTAACCTTACTTCCCTCAGTGAGGGAACCGCCAGAAGGCCCTCGGTACTGGACCTCAGCGTCCAGGCTGAACGATGTGGGTGGAGACGAATTGTAGAATTGAAAGGGACCTTGAGGGTCATCTGGTCCAAACCCCTGCAATGCAGGAGTCTTTTGCCCAACACAAGGCTTAAACCCACAAGATTTAGAGTCTCATGCTCAATTTTATAATGAATGATTTTAGAGTGTTGTTTGTGCTGTACTTTTGTACTGTTTTATTGTTGTTAGCCGCCCTGAGCCCGGCTTCGGCTGGGGAGGGCGGGATATAAATAAAATTTATTATTATTATTATTACTGATTATGCCATCCCAGATCTATCTGAAAATATGCCTACAGGCAAATCTAGTTAACTTGGACACTTTCATTGGGTGACTGGTGTGTATGGGTGTATAAAAGGCATGAAGTGAGGCAGGTGGCCAAAAGGGAGAAGGCCTTTTCACAGAATCATAGAAGTGTAGACTTGGAAGGGACCAAGAGGATCATCCTAGCAAGGCAGGAATATTTTGCCCAATGTGAGGCTCAAACTCACAACTCGGAGATTAAGTCTCACATGCTACTCGCTAAGCTATCCAGTGATGGCTCCCCCACTGTGGAACACCCTCTCCAGAGAAGCTCGCCTAGCACCTACATTGTGGTCTTCTCTGCTTTGGGTGAATAACTTTTAAATCCGCCCCCAGGCTTTTCAGATTTATAAATGTGTTTGAATGCTTTTTTAGAATATGAGTGCTACTTACAGTGGTACCTCGGGTTACATACGCTTCAGGTTACATACGTTTCAGGTTAGAGACTCCGCTAACCCAGAAATAGTACCTCAGGTTAAGAACTTTGCTTCAGGATGAGAACAGAAATCGCGTGGTGGCGGCAGCAGGAGGCCCCATAAGCTAAAGTGGTGCTTCAGGTTAAGAACAGTTTCAGGTTAAGAACGGACCTCCGGAACGAATTAAGTACTTAACCTGAGGTACCACTGTACTTTCTTGGTTGCTGTATTTTTATACTGTACTTTATTATTTATTTTTAGTATTTTAACTGTAAACCACCCAGATAACTTTTTTTTGCTAATGCGTCAGCATAGTGCAAAGGAGATGGCCCCATCAGCAGAAGCTTGCCTGACCCACACACACCAAAAAATTTTGTGGGGGGGAGAGATGAGGGGGAAAGCCCAGTTCCACTACTGGAAGTCCTTGTGTGGGTATCTGCTAGTGGGACCACTTTGTTGAATTTTAAGTAAATACATTGTTAAATTTGATCTCTGGGAAGTAATAGGTTAAGTCAAATATATGTTCATTGCGCTGAACATATATTTTAGACATTTCTAAAATATTACTTGCATTATATGAAAACTGGTTCCCTTAAGGCTTTGCAAGAATCGCTATCTTCATCATGATAAACTGTTCTTAGCCTGTGTCTATTCATAACAAGCAGGTGTTGCAGGGAAATGTCTCTTCGTGACAGTTTGATGTGGAACAGTATTGTTTCTTTGTGTAAGGCCTTTTAATGATAGACAAGAATAAATTGGCCTAGCACTGCTGATCTCCATCAAAACATTTATTTAAAGGTAGTAATGGAGCAATATATAAAAGTTATGACAATTTCAGTACTTTTTAAACTATGTAGTAATTATAAACTTATTTGCATGCTTGTTGCAACACGGTACTAGTCATATATCAACACATACAGGTGTTAACCTGACAATGGCACCGTCATAGATTATAATCGCACTGTTGATGCCTGTTTTGAAACTCAAGGGGACTTGAGAGAACTGTGTAGAGGTGAGGGGAATTGTCTGTGACATAAAATTACCAAAATGAAAATGCTTTCAGGTCAGTTTTCTTTTATATTAGTGACTTACTCACTAAATGATAATCTGCATCACAACCCAGTCAGATGGGTAGCATATAAATAAATTATTATTATTAGCTTAGAATTTTCTAGGGCTCAATGAAAATGGCCCATAAGAGAGCTCCATGTTATCAATATCTTATACCCCTTTTAAATGTGTTTGTGAGGGGGGTGGGTTTATTGGTTTATGAAGGTTTTTTGTGCATGTTTTGATATTGTATTTTTATTTTGTGAACTGCCCTGGGATCCATGGAATTGAAGGGCAATGTACAAATTTAATAAAATTTAATAAATAAATATTTGCGGATAACGAAACTGTGCATACATGGGGAGGTGGCACATTTTGCGCAATATTCTTTAGAGGGTGTTTATCCCTGCAAAAACTCACCTGGTAATTTTTGGCTCAATGAGATTGGCTCAATGAGATTTTGGCTGAATGAGATTGTAATCATGTAAACAGACCTAGCTGTGTAAAGTGCATATGCTACTCCAACTTAGGGTGCATGGACCATCAATCCGAAAACAGACCAGCAAGTTTTGTATATACACCAAATAATGTATTTTTGTCTGCATCCAGCCGAGATACTGAGGTCCAGCTCTGAGCATCTTCTGGCAGTTCCCTCACTGCAAGAATCGAGGTTACAGGAAACCAGGCAGAGAGCCTTCTCTGTAGTGGCGCCCGCCCTGTGGAACGCCCTCCCATCAGATGTCAAGGAAATAAACAACTCTCTGACTTTTAGAAGACATCTGAAGGCAGCCCTGTTTGGGGAAGTTTTTAATGTTTGATGTTTTAGCGTGTTTTTAATATTTTGTTGGGAGCCGCCCAGAGTGGCTGGGGCAACCCAGCCAAATGGGCAGGGTATAAATAAAAAATATTAGTAGTAGTAGTAGTAGTAGTAGTAGTAGTAGTCGTAATAGTTAATGTGTATTGTGAATGGAAACAAAAGCATTGTGCACCATTGGTTGTGATACTTATTTTATGAAGATATTGCCTTACAACTGTCTTTCATTGCACAGGAATAGATCTGCATTAAAATTCATAGGCTACCTTGGTTTCTGCATTTACATGTTATTAGGGCAGGGAATAGAGTGTACATTCTGGTTTTGGCTTTGTGATCATATAAAGCTGCTGAAGTTAAAAGGCATGATCTATGAATGAAAATGAATGGGATCATGGCCCCAAACCATTTACTCTTCAGGGATCATATTAAAAGTTACTTCCTCCTAAAGAAATAGGAGCTCATGGGAAAATATTGGAGTGCAATCAAGACAGAACTGGCAAAGGCTTTGATAATATGATCACTCACTTACTGTTTTATTGCGCTAAGAAGGAATCAGTAACATCTTAATTGATGTAGCCTTGCAGAGTTGCAGCAGAGCTTCTGTATCCGTTGTTACAAATGTGAGGTATTTGCAAAGCCTGCCACAATGCTTGAGTGAATTTATGTGCTTAGGTTTCCTCAATGCTAAATTGAGAAAAGAGTTGGGGGCGGAACTTTTCAAGCATTGTCCTGGATTAACAGATGTTAGGTAAGGAAATGTGATGGTTCATAAAGAATATGCAATCAGAACAGAGGCCTGCAATAAAATGATGTACAGGAACCATTGATATACAGTCAAACCTCAGTTGTTGAGTGTAATCTGTTCCAGAAGCAAATTTGGCTTCCGAAATGTTCGACAACCAAGGCGCAGCTTCCGATTGCTTGCAGGAGCTTCCTGCACTCAAGCAGAAGCCGCGTTGGACGTTCAGTTTCTGAAAAAAGTTCGAAAACCAGAGCATTTACTTCCAGGTTTTCGGGGTTCAGGAACCGAAATGCTCCAAAACGGAGGTGTTCGGGATCCGAGGATTGACTGTACTAGACATCGCAGAGGTATTACAACCCTTCCTGGCCACATCAGTCTATAAAGGGGTTCTCAGTGCATATAGATAATGGGAAGTATTTAAAAAATGTGCAGGAGGGATTTCTTCTGCTTGTACAATGGGTCTTTCCTCCCTTCTCCCCTTACACATGCCGCAAGACAGCTTCAGATCTGCTCCAAAAGGTCAGGGGAACCCTCAGAACAAATTTAAGAGGGTGTGGGGGGGAGGAGAGGGGGAAAATTTCCATTGAAGTCATTGTGCAAAGTGGTAATTAGCCATAGGCGGAAACAACAACAACAACAACAACAACAACAACAACCCTAACCAACAACCCCAAGTACAGTGGTACCTCAGGTTAAGTACTTAAATCTCCTTTGCACTATGCTGACGCATTAGCAAAAAAAAGTTATCTGGGTGGTTTACAGTTAAAATACTAAAAATAAATAATAAAGTACAGTATAAAAATACAGCAACCAAGAAAGTACAATGGTACTTAATTCGTTCCGGAGGTCCGTTCTTAACCTGAAACTGTTCTTAACCTGAAGCACCACTTTAGCTAATGGGGCCTCCCGTTGCTGCTGCGCAATTTCTGTTCTCATCCTGAGGTAAAGTTGTTAACCTGAGGTAATATTTCTGGGTTAGCGGAGTCTGTAACCTGAAGCGTATGTAACCTGAGGTACCACTGTATAAAGTGATATAAAGGACAGAAATAATTTCAAAACAATCAAATTTAGATTCACAAAAACTGAACACTTTTAATGGGGGGGGGGGAGGATACAGATAATGCACTTATATCACACACTTTGGAATTACCAACCCGTTCTTCAGAATTGCATTGTGTCATACTGCCACTTTTAAAAAAACAAAACACCTACCCTAAATTCATAGGATTTTGCATTGAAATGAACTGCAAAATTCTGTTATTCTAACTCAGCCCATTCTATTTCCCCAAATGTACAATTGCTTCCTTGAGTTGTGCTCCTTGCACTGTCTTGAAAAGGCATGATTTTTTTTTTTAAAAAAAATGGCTTTTCATTATGAAAGCCTCGTTCTTCTCGTTAGTTGCGCCCATGTGAATATATGGCTCCAGGCCTTCATTTCAGACTCTGTAGCTTAGACAGACTGTGCTCACAGGAGTTTGATATCTGCAGGCAGTGACTTGCAAATGGGGGATTACACAGCTGCAGAGAACATTCAAGCCGAAATCTCAAAAACACTCCAGAAGCAATGGCTGTGCATGGGAGCGCTAATGAGAGCTGTGCCAAAACCTGTCCTCCAATTTTTCAAAAGTTTTCTTCGCCCTGCGAAAGAGGCTTCCATTTTCCCCCTTATTCTTAGGAGGCCTTAGAATTTCATTAGCATTTTAATAGGGTCAGGGTTGATTTTATCTTATTGCTTCAAGGAAGCTGGGGGTGGCAGGCTTCTAACCCTCTTTCTGTTAAACATTTGTACAGCGCTCCGCAGCCTCCCCAGCTGCCCGACCTTCCTGATCTGAGGGGGGCGGGGAACCAATTGCAGGAGTTGCCAACACTGGGCTATAACTGAAGGGAGACTTGGAAGGCTGGCTACTAGGCATCTGAGATTGGTACACTGACAGATTTTACCTTGAGAAACCCCATAAAACTTTCTGTCCTTATTTTTTTAACGGTAAAAATACTTCACTTTTAAAAACATCAACAACCAGCTCTCAGGTGCATTGGCATGCATACTCTCTGAATTCTCACTGGAAAATCCCAGTAAAAGATGTAATGAGAGTTTCCACAAATGTCAGCACCCTGGGAGGCTGCAGAAGGCGCTTTGCAGAATAAAAGAAGTAGGAATTTTGGGGGGAGCTCCTGACTGCCTTCCTTTTTTCCTACTTCGTATCCCTGCCTGTTTTATGCTAGAGCGGCATTTTAAAAATTGAATTAGCTGGCCAGGCAGGAGAGTGAATTTTAGTATCTAATAGAGTCAATATCTGAGGCTTTACTGGGTATAGGGCACTCTTTGGTCACACAACATAGGTTTGGCTTGTGGGATCTTGGGAGTGTCCTTCTGGCTTGGCATGAGGTTCTGGCAGTGGTGTCCTTGTGAAGTTCGCATAGCCTTCCAGTCCTTGCTGTGGAGCTACAGGATGAGCCTGCAGATGTGCCCAGGAGAGGGGAGGGAGACGATCTCTCCTGCCTTAGGGAACTTACCTGCCCAGACTATATTTTGTTTCTGTTATTCTAGTTGATTAAATTTTGAAGATCCTCTAAGCTGTTATGTTTTAAATAGATATAGCCCTCTTTTGTTTCACCAAGCAGTGGTTTCTGGAGTCTTCTTTGAAGCTCTGCTGGCAATGGATATGTGTTACACAATGCTTGCCCCAGGTGCTCAGATGATATCGGATCCATTCTCTCAGTAATCATTACCACAGCCCTGTAAACTGCAACAGGACCGTGACTCCTATAGCAAAGGGTTCATCTGTATGGGAGAGTGGAGAATTTGGAAGGAGTGATGTGGAATGAATCTGGCTGAGACTGTGCTCATGGAAGCTGTGTCTCTATTTACACTGTGTGCTACTGTGGGGAGTGAGCATCACCTCGCTTACCTTAAAAACCATCAGCGTTTTTCAATCATGCTTGGCAACTACTTGAAACACCTCACAAGGTTTTGCATGTACGTGCCAGATATGATCGCAAAACCCAGATGGGAGATCCCCTCCCATCTGCTTGCCACATCCCCGACACGTCTTCATGAACGGAGACTTTCCCTCAACCATCTAAGGGAGGAAACTGATGTACCTGCAGAGATCAATGTGTACATTTAGCACCTGAAAGGAAAACACTAGAGCCTTCAGCTGGCAGTCTGTGCATTAAATTGGCCATCCTCATCAAATGCCTTATATAGTCTGATCTATTTTTGAACCCCCCACCCCAAGTGCCCAACATATTTATCTCCTCTAACCTTTGTTTGATACCTTATTATTAGATAAAGTATGACCATGGTTAGGGGGACGCGGGTGGCGCTGTGGGTTAAACCACAGAGCCTAGGTAGGACTTGCCGATCAGAAGTTCAGTGGTTCAAATCCCTGCAACGGGGTGAGCTCCCGTTGCTCGGTCCCAGCTCCTGCCAACCTAGCAGTTCGAAAGCATGTCAAAGTGCAAGTAAGATAAATAGGTACCACCCCGGCGGGAAGGTAAACGGCGTTTCCGTGCGCTGCTCTGGTTCGCCAGAAGCGGCTTAGTCATGCTGGCCACATGACCCGGAAACTGTACACCGGCTCCCTCGGCCAATAAAGTGAGATGAGCACCACAACCCCAGAGTAGGCCACGAATGGACCTGATGGTCAGGGGTCCCTTTACCTTTAATGACCATGGTTATCTATGTTGGGGTAATTTCTAGAAAAGACTACTGAAACGCATGGTGTGTAACCTTCAAGTTACTTCGGAAATTGCATTAGGTCCAGACAGAGCTGCTGGCTAGGAAACAGCTGGATGAAACACTAGCTCTTAAAGTTTCAGTGGCTATCAGCCTGTCTCTGAGCACAATTAAAAGCGCTGCTTTTAGCCTTTAAGCCCTACATAGCTGGCTGGGATCCAGTCTGCCTACAAACACTCATATCTGCTCGAGTGTTAAGAGGATCTTTTCTAGAAGCCCCTCAACCCTCTTAAGATGAGGAGTGTCATGAGATGATTTGGCCACTAGACTGGACATAGTTGTATCTTGGTGGAATCAGGAGCATCCCGACTGCTTTCTTCTTTTAGATAAACATCCTTGCTGAGCTTCTTGGCTGGGGTGTCCTATAAGCCATGGGTGGGCTGGACATAGTTTGTTGGTCCTCTTCTCCAGCCTGGTCCTGCCCAGATTCTTCACCACCTCCTCCTGTGCCCTACCACCTTCTTTCTGCAGAACAAGCACAATTCAGACCAAATTAAACACACCTTCCATTATAAGGCCCAGTTGAGTTACTTTATCATGAACATTCTGCATCAGGATTAACGTGGGAACAACTGAAAAAAATGTAGCCTCAATATGCATCCACCTGTGGAATGCCTTTTTTGGTCCTGTTTGCTGATATCCTGGAGTTTCCTGAGAATTAATCCCCTGGATGACTTTGTCAGAATGCTGGTATCTTCCAAAAATACCTGAAATACTACACATTTTCTAAATTATTATTTCTTTTCATGGGAAGATTTACAGCCTGCCTGTTGCTAACCGTCTGGTATGAATGTACACAGAAAGAATGCCCCAAGCTGTATCAACTTGTACGATACCGCAATACAGTATGTTCAAAGACTTAATCCTTTATCTGTTTAAAAACACACACACACAAGAGAGAAGAGAGGAGAGACTGTAAGCGGGTGCATTGATGGCAAAAGGTGTATTTGAAAATTCAATTCTTCTTCTTAATTGAGGTTAAATTAAAAATTAATTGAGGTTAAATTAAAAATTAAAAACCTAATTTCCAACCAACGAAGACATGGGAAAACCAAAGCACACAGGAACTAAGGTGGGGGTGGGGGAATCCCACTGGTTTCGCTGGAGGGAGCCAGACCTGAGCACTGCGCAAGAGACTACAGTAAGCCCGCAACTTGCGCTCATTTAACTTGTGTGCGTTCAGCTTCACCCATGTGGCAAAAAATTAAAAAGGGTGGAAAGCATTCCGGGGGAAATGATACTGGCAATCCCACCTGCCAATGATTTCTTTTACTATATGTGATTTGGTTTTAGGTATGATCCCCAGAACATAACCCTTGCATAAGTTGTGGGCCTACTGTTCTGGATCACAGCTCAAGCCAGCAAATTAGATGATTAAGAGCGTTGTAAATCTCACGCTTGTTAAGACCAGGATCCACAGAAGCTGCAATCCACTCACCTGGGAGTAAGTTCCATTGCATGCAATAGAGCTTACTTTTGAGTAGACATGGTTAGGATTGCACCATTTGTCCAGTCTACCCATGGTCAGTTCAATGCCTCTGGAAGCACACAGACAGGCTAGGAAGATGACAGACATATCTTAGGTTGTATCTTAGGTTCCATTTAGGTATCTTAGCTAATAGATGTTAACAAGGCTGTAGTGCTGCTGTTCAAGATTCTACCCAATTCCTTCACCAGTTGTTTTCTGCCCCCCAAAGGCACTCAGTATTCCGTGACAACTAAGCATGCTCAGACCTCATTGCGTTGTTTTTTATTGTAGGTTGGTTGTTTTTTTCATAAAAGTTTCGGGTACTTTTGCAAACCTCGGGGTCTTCCAGAGTCTGCTGATACCTCCCTCTTGAGAGCTGATGGTGACCCTTTTGGCTACATAAGCAACAGCACTCAAAGGATTAGAAAGAGACCTCTCTGCAACCAATCAGATAGAAAGTCATTCCTTCACTGATTCAGAACTTGAATCAGATTTAGGCAACGCCAGTCTCTACCTTCATGTCCTTTTATGGATTAAGCAAATGGAATCCATTTTTTTTTAAAGGAGCAGCAATCTGCAGGCTTTACATATAATTCCTGAAGCTTCTAAATTCCTAGAGCTACAAAGAAACAATGGTATATAATAATTAGTCTTTCATTTGGTTTAGCCTGAGATCCACAATTTTGTTGGCTCAGTTCAACAACCTGTTAAACCGGTGTTCTATTAAACTGTTTGAGAACTGAGATCAAAGGGTTTAAAATCACATTAAATCCAAGCACTCCAGCTCTCAATCAGTACAATGCAAATAGTAAATCTAGAAGCATATGGGTCCTAACTAATTATAGAAGATTGACAGTACACACTTACCTGGGAGTAAAGTTCATTGAACTCAACAAAGTTTACTTCTATACACAGGCTTGCACTGTAACTAATGAACTACATGTTTTAAAATGCTCTTCCTTCTGCAACTTTATAATTACCCTGAAGAAAAATGGCTTTGCAAACAACTAAAAATAAGTAGGAAAATAAGCTTTTATTATTATTATTATTCCAAAAGAAAAGGCGGTCTGAAGGTATGCCGTTGATGCTGTCTGTTCAGATGCCTTGGTTAAACTGCTATGATCTGGGAAGATATGAAGCAATTAAGTTACTGCCAAATTATATGAATGGGCTCTTCCAGATTCAAAAGGGAGAGAATGAAATTCTAAGGAGTCTTGTAAGAAGGAAAAGCACAATGTGCTGTAGATAATAGGCAAAAGTTGCTGTTTAGTGGAAACCTATTCTTGGGTTCCATGATTACTGCAGATGGTGATAGCAGTCATGAAATTAAAAGATGCCTGCTTCTTGGGAGAAAAGCAATGACAAACCTAGACAGCATCTTAAAAAGCAGAGATATCACCTCGCCGACAAAGCTATGGTTTTCCCAATAGTGATGTATGGAAGTGAGAGCTGGACCATAAAGAAGGCTGGTCGCCGAAGAATAGTTGCTTTTGAATTATGGTGCTGGAGGAGAATCTTGAGAGTCCCATGGACTGCAAGAAGATCAGAAATCAGCCCTGAGTGTTCACTGGAAGGACAGATTGTGAAGCTGAGGCTCCAATACTTTGGCCACCTCATGAGAAGAGAAGACTCCCTGGAAAAGACCCTAATGTTGGGAAAGATGGAGGGCACAAGGAAAAGTGGACGACAGAGGACGAGATGGTTGGACAGTGTTCTCGAAGCTACCAGCATGAGTTTGACCAAACTGCGGGAGGCAGTAGAAGACAGGAGTGCCTGGCGTGCTCTGGTCCATGGGGTCACGAAGAGTCGGACATGACTAAACGACTAAACAACAACAAAATTCCCCAGTGAAGGGTTGGAGATGTCACTCCCTACAGCACCATTTTCTTCCTCCTGTATTACATGTGCCTCTTTGTTCAGACCCTAACTAGATTTATATGGTCAACAGTATATTTAGATTTGTAACATGTTTGGTGCATTTCCCAGTGCTGTTGAACAAAACAACAATCTCTAGTAACAGGATTCAGAGACACTTTTCACTCTGCTACATATATCTTTCACCATTCCTCAAGATCAGTCTTTCAGCTTCCTGCATTGTATCTTTCCACATTTGAACTGAGAATGTATTAGTGGTCTTTTGTCACTGACTCTGTTATTGTTTAAACTGGGGGATTGCAGAGAAATTTGCTTAGGAAATCCACCGCATTGGGTAACCCAAACATCCTGCATATTAAAGAGAAATCCGTTCTCAGCTATGTGGAGGCCAAACTCTTCCCTCCGATACAAAACAAAGACATCTTGCATTGATGAATTGCATTTACAAGTGTAAGACATCCCTTTGGTAAAAATGCAACTGCCATATAGCTGATGTTAAACAATTTGTTTGAGGAACTTAAACAGTAACTCAAATCCAATAATTGTGCATGGAACAGTTGTCAGTTCTAGGAAACTGAAAAAAAATTATAATAGTTTAAACTAAGTAATGCATCAGTATGCCAGTTTTCAAGCAGATTTCTTATCCAAAATGAAGAGACATCACATTACTCCTGCTTTAATGGTTGGGTTTTTACTCAGTTTATAAAATAAATGCATTCATCTATCTTTGTCCTAAAGTTCTATATGTTTATGTAGAACTTTGTCAAAGTTCAGTGACTTTCCATGTCTGTAAGTCCCTAGGATTTTAGTGAGACTTCCTTTGATATAGTGTGTTTAGGACTGGAGTGTTAACTGTACTGTTCTACTGCTTCCAGTATAAATATTATTATAGGCAGTCAGTTACAGTTTGTAGTCTACTAAGTATGATATGAAAATAATGGCTTGAAATATCCATTATTTGGAATGCACTTTTACATAGAACAATATATTCAGTTACAGTGTCATAGGAAATAAGATTTGCCTTTTAAAATGTTTCCTTTTGAAAATAATCAAGCAGTCTTAGAATGTGATCTGTACCCCAGTCCTAGGTACAGTCACTTAGAAGTAAAGCATATTGGCTATTTCCTTTCCAAAAAAACATTTTTGGATCAGGGCACTGGACATTAATTACTGGATACTGCCTTACTCTAAAGCAGTCCTGTCACAATTCAAGTACATGAATTGTGGCTTGCGAGTATGGCTATTAAACTCGTATTAATTTTTTAAAAAAATCAAGCTTATTCCTTATTCCATTCAATAAATATGTCCACAGCAGCATTGCTTCAATAAGGAGTGAGCAGAAAATGAGGCTTGACAAAAGATGTAATAAAAAATACAGAAGGTGTACTATTTATCAGAGCTCTAAAGTTCCAATCCTATGTAAATCTACTCAGAAGTAAGTCTCAGTTAGTTCCATCACACTAACTCTGTCCCAAGTAAGTTTCTATAGGAGTGGCAACTTACAATAATAATATAGAAAAAAATAACACTTATGTGCATTAAAGTTATAATCCTATTCACATTTCCTTGGGACTGAACACCATTTAACTCAACAGGAGTAAATAGATGTCATATCTAGTTGCATATTGCTTAATGAAAGTCATTAAAAACCATGCCTGTATTATATGTTCTCCTCTTCCTTAACACTTGCTTATTTTTAAGATGGCCCTCTTAAACAAATTCACTCATGAAACAATGGAATTGGACACACGTTTTAAATTAATTTAAATTAATTGTACAGAATTACAGGCTAAATTAATTGTACAGAAGTAGCCTTCTCTGAAAATAGTTCCCTGTTTGCCTCCGATTTCTTTAGGTGACTTCTGTTCCACACATGCTTGTCGAAACACAGCCTGGATCATTGCCTTTGGCTCAACAAATGTTCTCAGGCCACATCTCGTCTTCTAAAAGAACAGCTTCATGCGTTTGCTTTCATGATGGCACATATTGATGGCTTAAAAAACCCACAACTGAGTGCATTTGGAATGTCTGTTTAGCATGGTAAAGAACCATCTGCGTGCTATCGATGGGGCTTACTCCTAGAGAAAAGCACGTACTGTATAGGATTGCAGCCTAAAGGCTTTCCCTGGGTCGGTGTGGGCTTCGTGTTGTCTGGCCTTGAACATCACCCTCCTTCCATGAAAGGCAGACGGGAGTCCGCTGGCAATAGGAAGCTTCCTCTGTCCGTGCAGAAACGCGCATTCCTGCCTCTCCCCCATCCCCAGATATGTGGAGCGTCCTCGTGGGGACACGCTCGCTTCCTTTCTGGCGAGAATTAAAGGGCAGAAAAGAGAAGGCAAGGACCCAACGAGCGAAAGGGATATCCTGCAAGAGACGAGCTGTCCCCTTGGGCGCTGCCTCCCCTCGGGGTTCCTGTTTGCCTGCGCCAGCGGCCTGCTCGGCAGGGCCTGGACGTGCCGCAGCTCCGCTCCGAGGTGCGGCGCGGGCGAGGCACACAATCGGAGGATATGCGGGCAGGAAGCGCCGCGGATCCCCGGGAGGCGCGCTCCTCTCGCCCCCGACGTGAAATGGGCACCTTTGGCCCAGCGCAGAAGAGGCAGGCGGGCAGGCAGGGCTCCGCGCGGATTTCCGACGGCTGCTTCCCTTTCGATCCGCTGCCAGGCTCGCAGGAGCCAACCCCCCCCCCAAAAAAAAAACTCCCCGGAGATTTGGGGAACGGGCCAGAGCAATGGGGCGCGGGGTTAGCTATTATTACATAGAAGGGCTGTCGTCGTTCCCCACTCAGCCCCACTTGGAAACTGCAGTTGCGCCAGCTCGGTCCGTAGAGCGTGAGACACTTAATTGTGGGTTCGAGTCCCGCGCTGGGCAAAAGAGGCCTGCCTTGCAGAGGGTTGGTCTAGATGACCCTTGAGCCCCCTTCCAACTCTACAATTCTAGGATTTCTGGCGCGCAGGGCACCCCCCCCCCGCTGCCCGTCCTTGACCCACAGTCCATTAAAGAAGGATTCCAATTCCTGATCGTGCAAAAGCAGAGGTGTGCGCGCGCACACACATTCTATTGTGTGTGCGTATATATATGTATATGTAATATACAGTACTCATGTTTACGCACACTGTGTGTGTGTGTGTGTGTGTGTGTGTGTGTTTAGTTGCACGCAAATCAGATCCCTATGGCTAAAGCTGCTATTTTATGCCCAGTTCTTTGGGAGGATTAGATAGGATTTCTTTCTTTCTTTTTTTAAAGAAGTTTCTTAACCGCCCTACATCGAAAAGATTCCAAGGCGGTCTACAAAACTGCGATCCCTTCAAACCAAGAAGCCATGTCAAACTGCAGCAAAACATTTGCTTCCCACTAAACATGCATCAAATGAATAGGGCTTTGGAGTTCCTCCCTCCCCCTCCCCACGCACCCCCATCCACATTTGCGTGTTTACTCGGAAGTAAGGTCTGCCTTGAGGTGAGTGGGACTCCCTCCCAAACAAGCTGGCACGTGGCTGCCTTCAGTGGAGTTTTATTCCTCCCTCCCCAAAACGGTACATAGGATCTCATCTTAGTTTTCTCGTCTGCACCGCAGCTTTCCTTGCCCCCGAGCCTATGCATGTATGGCAGGGAAGAAAACGGAGGGGGGAGCCTTCTTAGTTCCAAATTTTCCGTGGACAACCGCGGGGTGGGCTGGGGAAATGTATCACAAACTCCCTCTATGCCATCTTATTGGCCTCTCACCACTGTGCCCCACAACCCTCTTGCTGGATCAAAAGCAAACCGAAAGCATTCCAAACTTACTTGGGCTGGATTATCCTCGCTAGTGGTGCACTGAGTTTTAAGGAACGCCAAAGGATGGGTGCTGCTGCTTGAAGACCCCCCACCCCACCCCACCCCCACATTAAAAATCAGAGGATCATTGTGGGTTGCCTCCTCTCATTCTCTCTCTCTCTGCACCAGGAGTTCAAGTTGCGTGAGAAGCGTGTAAGCGTGTGGGGACTTGCTTGCCGCGCGCTTTTTCCCAGGAGGAAGAGGCTGTGCATATATTGCATTGTTTTTTGCACTTCTCCCCCCCCCCTTCCTTTCAGTTTGCAAGGAACCGGGGCGGGGGAGAGACGAGAGGCAATTTCTTTAAGGTGGGGGAGTGGCGGCATTCTTTTTGATGTATAGGATGATTTCGGTGCGAAGTTATGATTCCCCGGCCATTGCAAGGAGCATGCAGATATTCTTAGTCGCACAGCGCACCCTCGTGGACAGCCGGCCCTTCCTTCGCCATTATTTCTTCCGGGCAGCCAGCAATATATTATTTCTCAGCCAAGTATCGACAGCTTCAAGAACACAGATGACCTTAGAACTCTCCTCCTTAACCTGCATATTTAGTCAAATTCTCCTTCCCCAATTAAAAAAAAGAATCTCAATCAGCTAAATCCCCATGACTCATATTCGTTTGCAATGCGATTATTTCCCTAGCTTTCAAACCTCCAGACTGTTTCTTTCTATTTCTTTCTTTCTCCCTCTCTCTCTATTACATGCTAATTTAATTTTACTATGGACGATATTTTCAGCATTTGCTGAGGACAGTAAATTTCGTAGTTTATGTTATTTCACTTTTTATGACTTTTTAACACTTAATAAAATTTTATTAGAGCACTTTTGTGTTTACAAGGCCACAAAACTCTTGGCAGGTTGTCAGAAGTCCTTTTTATTATGATCCCACTGATATACGGCGAGTAATGAAATAATCATGTCCAGAAATGTATCAAAGGCCAGAGGGATTATCCAATTTAATAGCTGTACAGATGCGCCATGAAAGATATGGACACCCAGAGCATCAACAGGCTGAGACTTCTTGCAAGCAGGACGGTGATGGCGCAGGCCTGGTTAATTTCCTGCTGAGTCTCTTGCTGTTCGTGCAGGTTGGAAGTTGAGTCACGTGACTCTGGGATCTTTCAGTATTTTATTTTATTTTTAAATCGTTTTATGTAATGTTTTTGGCACGTGGCTTTTTCAAAGCGCACTCTCTCTCTCTTTTTGCCTCAGCCTTTCACCGTTCATCCTTTTCGTCTGCTTTTGCAACATTTTGCAGTGGCCCTATGGGAGATTCAGCCAGGGAGGCTCAAGGGCAATTCAAGTTGCAGTTCTGTTCTGGTTCTTTGCAGCACCGGTTCTAAAAAAGACCAGGAACGCGGCCGTGTGCATTGCATTTACACAGTGATCTTGTTTCATCCAGGCCCTTCTGCTGCGTGCTTTCAGCTCTCTCCAGCCTGAGCTACTGCAGCTGTTCCTAAGGTCATTTCCTTTTATTTTAAATAATTGTCCGTTTAACACATGTCGCTCGACTCATGCTTGTGTCAAAAGGAGAAACGGCTCTATTTCCGGACACTGAAAGCAAGGTGGGCAGCTTTGTTTTAGCGTTAAATGTGCTCCGTTGAGGTCTGCTGTTTCCTAAAAACATGCCAAAAAAGGGAGGGAGGAGGGAAACCAAGTTTACCCCCCCCCCTTTCTTCCTGCCACTATTTTCTCTCTGACGTGCTTTGTTCAACATTTTTAGTTGCACCTATGTGGAGGGTTTTGAAAATAATTTTATTCATTCACATGTTGCTAATATTGCATATCCTCCAACGCTTTTCGGATCAAAATAGGTACATCCTACTTCACAGCAACAACAACAACAAATTTATTATTTATACCCCACTCATCTAACTGGGTTGCCCCAGCCTCTCTGTGCAGCTTCCAACATATATAAAAACATACTAAATATTAAACATTTAAAAAATTCCCCATACAAGGCTGCCTTCAGATGTGTTCTAAAGATTGTACAGTTACTTATATTCTTGGCTTGGGAGTCGCATAACTCCATGCCATCCAACATTTCTCTGATGAAAATAGGGACATCATAAGGAAAAGCAGGACATTCCATGATCAAATCAGAAACCAGGACGGCTTCTGTAAATCTGGGACTGTCCCTGGAAAATAGGGACACTTGGAGGGTCTGTTATTGTTTACTTTATTCATTCATATACTGATAATACCCCTGTGGAAATTGCAAATTGTGCCTGACATGGATGTCAGACCCTCAAAAACTGGGTACTTTAAAACAAGAAAGTAGCCCATTTTCATGCCCTTTCAGATTGGCTTTGCCCAACTAGGTGTCCCTTGGACACTGTTGGACTACAACTCCCATCATCCCTGACCACTGGCCCTACTGGCTAGAGATGCCTGGAGCTGGAGGTCAACTACATCTGGAGGGCATCAGCTTGGGGGAGGCTGGTCTACACAAAGGTCACATGACATGAGTATGACTCATATGAGTCCTGCTATTTGGACCTCACCCTGGTATGAGTCTGTAAATCAGTCCTGTGCTTGCCTTCCAAGATGTAGGAACAGGGGACTTGTTTTCCATTGGATCATTAGACACACAACTCTCCAAACTATGATGCCAAACTCCCTATGAAGATCTGGGCACTCAGTATGAGAAAGGGGAAAACTTTTGCTGGTGGCTCCCAGCCTAGTTTGGGAAAAGCTGAAAAAGCTAACTCATGTTTTCATGTTCTCAGCCACTGCGATGGAAGTGACTGCACAGGCAGATGAAGCATTGCCTGGAATGCTTTTTTAATTTTAATTTTTATTTGGCCATTTCCCAATTTTTGGAGAGAAGATCTTATTCCAGGGCTTGGAGAAAACAAAAGCATCCCAAAATCTATATCGCCTGCAAGAACTGGAAGAAGTTGAGATATTGTTCATACTTTTGAAGCACATTTAACAAACATTTGAAGCTCATGGCTTCCTCAAAAGAATCCTAAGGACTATAGTTTGCCCCTCACAGAGCTACAATTCCCAGCACCCTTAACAAACTACAGCTCCCAGGGTTCTTTGGGAGAAAGCCATGCGCTCTAAATGTATGGTATGTGACCATTACAGTACTTTCTCAATGAGCAAAGCAGTGATGTGTTGGAGAGAAGGGAAGCAGTGGATGTTTTTATGTGGTATTAATTATATATAATTATACCCCATTTTTTCTGCCTCTTAGAACCACAAAGTGCTTTACAACACAGAAACCATGCCAAAGCCAATAAAATGCGTAAAACTACCAACAATAAATAATAAGCTACTAAACAAGAAGAGGCATAAATTATAAAGACACAAAAAGCCTCTGTAGTGAGCGCCACAGTCTAAAAGCAGAGAGAGCATCACCATTATGGTTTTAACTGTGTACATGATCATCTCAACAACAGCCAGAGAACCATTTGGGCAGCCTAAAAACGTAGTCAGTAAGTCAGTCAATAAACACATTAGACTAAAGGTAGACGGTGTGTTATGGCCCACAGAGCAAGCTTCACGGTGAAGCAGGGATCAGAACTGAGACCTCCACAATCCAAATACAATGCTCTGGCCACTGTAGGATACTGCCATTTTTAAAACAATAGGAGTGGGGTGAGATTGAACCTCCTTTTGCCCTGGCTGTGTAGAGTCGCAGACCCTCCAAGTGTGCCTATTTTCCAGGGACAGTCCCAGATTTACAGAAGACGTCCCAGTTTCTGATTTGATCCCGGAATGTCCCGCTTTTCCTTAGGACATCCCTATTTTCATTGGAGAAATGTTGGAGGGTCTGGAGTTATGTGACCCGCCGAGCTAAGGAGATAAGTAACGATACAACCTTTAGAAGACGTCTGAAGGCAGCTGTGTATAGGGAAGTTCTTTAATGTTTAATGTATTATTATTATTATTTTGTATTTGTTGGAAGCCACCCAGACTGGCTGGGGCAATCCAGTGAGATAGCTGGGGAATTACTATTATGGTTGTTGTTGTTGTTGTGGACACCCCTATTTTCACTGGAGAAATGTTGGAGGGTATGGATTGTCAAATAACTGGAACCCAAGACCTTTCATACTCGAGGGAGGCATCATCTCACTGTCTTTCAGCCTATCCTTCAGGAACTGCTTAAGCCAAGGAAGAACTTCTACAGAAAGATGGATGGTCAACCAAAAGAGGACTGAGAGCCTATGAACCTCTGCTATGGAGAACTGGGGTCCTCTTCTCCTCTGTAGGGTCAGTCGCCACTAGCTCAATCTGGCACTCTGGACTTTATGGGTTGGTCCATCAGGGTCTGACTTGCCTTTGAGCTATGGGCACAGGACTTGATGGTGTTTCATGGGCACAGACCTGCAGTCAATGTACACGCGTGAATTTCGTTGACTTCCAGAGCTTTCTGTCTGAGCAATCAGGTGCAGGGCAATAGCTACGGCATTTTCTTTGTTCCATCCATCCCCAATTGTCCTGTGAAATTGTCCGAGTGAAATAGGAGAAGCCAAAAGCGTGACCCTTGGCTCTCCCTGTGGAGTTTGTTCTGATCTAGGAAAAATGCCAGCAATTCAGTGAAATGCCTCTCCCTTCCATTCTTGCTGCCGTCGATGGATTTGGCACCATGTCCTGGACCTGGAACTCCCAGTGACGTCAATGGAAATGGGAGTTCTCTGTACGGGGCGAATGCCAACTGTGTGACAGGAAACATTTGCTGTGGGGGTGGAGAGCACAATATGTATCTCTCTATTCCCCCCCTTTTTTTCCTTCTAAAAAAAGTATTCATGGTATCCATCAGATCTCACATACTTGTGTATCGCCCTTTATTTTTTAACTCCACGCTTTCCCAAAACTAAGCCAAATCCATACAAAGAGACTTAAATGGCCAAATTAGTGCATAGACAGAAGATGGTTCTATTTTCGTGTAAACACAGTGGCAAAAGTGGACAAACTTTATCCAATTGTTAAAGAGCTGGGGAGATATATGTGGAGAAAATCAAAATCGTACAATGAAATTATTTAAGAGGATGTCTGCCTCCCCCTTCCATTGCAGAAATAGTGCTCTGAGTGGCTTAGAGCAATTTTAAAATTACAAAACACATTATAAAAGCTAGCAGCAGAATAAAATGGTAAAGGTAGCCTATGAGGCCAGTGAATCAGGACAGAACTACTGTGTTCTCCTTATTCTATTGTCTAGTAACCTCTAGGTTCAGTAACTGCAACATGTTATGCATGGGGCTGCCTCTGAAGATGGTTCAGCTGTTGCAAAATTCAGCGGCCAGGTTGCTCACCGGGGCCAGATGGCTTGAGCATATTACACCTATCCTGGCCTGACTGCACTGGCTGCTAATCAGTTTCCGGGCCCAATTCAAAGTGCTGGTTTTGACCTATAAGACCATAAGCATCTCAGGACTGCAGTACCTCAAGGACTGTCTCTCCTCATATGAAGTAACCTGGACCCTGCGATCATCATCTGAGGCCCTTCTTTATGTGCATTCTCTGGAAGAGGCCTGGAGGACAGCAATCCTGTCAACCATCCTGAGAGCTGCGGGTATAGGGTGGTATAAAGGTAAAGGTAAAGGGGCCCCTGACCATTAGGTCCAGTCGTGGCCGACTCTGTGGTTGCGGCACTCATCTCGCTTTAGTGGCCGAGGGAGCCAGCATTTGTCCACAGACAGTTTTTCTGGGTCATGTGGCCAGCATGACTAAGCCGCTTCTGGCAAACCAGAGCAACGCACGGAAACGCCGTTTACCTTCCCGCTGGAGCGGTACCTATTTATCTACTTGCACTTTGACGTGCTTTCGAACTGCTAGGTTGGCAGGAGCAGGGACCGAGCAACGGGAGCTCAGCCCGTCATGGGGATTCGAACTGCCGACCTTCTGATCGGCAAGTCCTAGGCTCTGTGGTTTAACCCACAGCGCCACCCACGTCCCATAGGGTGGTATACAAATAACAACAACAACATGAGAGCAGGTCATTTCCGCAGAGGCTGCCTGGAGGAGGCTTGCCTGACACCTTCATTACATGTCTTTAGGCACCAGGTAAATACACCCGTCTTCTCCTGGGCCTTTTAAACTGTGTGTGGTGTGTTATTGTCTTTGCTTGTTACTACGTTACACGTTTTTGTGTGTTTTTATATTGTAAACCGCCCTGTGAGCCTCAGATGAATGGCAGTCTAGAAACTTAAATAAAGAACAAATAAATAAACAAATATATTGTGTAAGTTCCCTGGGGCAGATATCTATCTTTTTCATGAGGTGATAAAGTGCCATGCCCAAGAATGGTCTGGTTTAAACAAACAAACAAACAAAATGCTGGTGATACTCAGGGTCCCTTCCAATGCCACAATTCTATGGTTCTAAACTAGTGGCTGTGTATATTCACAAATTCCCTTTGAGAAACGCTCCTAAAGCTAGAAGCAGGTGAAAATTTGCCCATACAAACAATGGCATCTTGATGGGCTGTTGTCCAGCCAATCCGAATTTCTTCCTTTCCAATGAGCTATGTGTGCATTGGTTGGCCAATGCTCCTCTAGTCCTCCGACATCTGGCAGGGGGATGTGGCCAACCACACACCACGAAGGAGCGTGCTATCATGGGAAGTTCTGATAAGTAGACACTGATGGGTGGAAATGAACTGCCTGGAAAGAGGGGCTCTAGGAGGGTTCAGCGTGAACCATGGGGAGGGTTCAGTGTCCCTCACTCCCCCAGCCCCTCTCTTTTAAAACCAGACCCTTCCCCCCTCCTCTTTCTCTGTAACTACACTTACATCTTGCCCCAAAAGAGGAAATGCAACTTTAAAAATATACAGATTGCCATAACATTTGCATGTGCTAATGTATGCATGTATACATGCCCATTGAGGGGGAGGGAAAGCACTATCATTTCGATAGAAATAAAATTGGTGGAATATGAGACTCTTAATTTCAGGGTCTTGGGGTTGAACCCTACATTGGGCAGAAAAAAAGATTTATGCATTGCAAGGGGTAGTAGTAGTAGTAGTAGCAGCAGCAGCAGCAGTAGTAGTAGTAGTAGTAGTAATAATAATAATAATAATAATAATAATAATAATAATAATAATAATTTATTATCTATACCCTGCCCATCTGGCTGGGTTTCCCCAGCCAATCTGGGCGGCTTCCAACAAAACACCAAAATACAATAACCTATTAAACATTAAAAGCTTCCCTAAACAGGACTGCCTTTAGATGTCTTCTAAAAGTCTGGTAGTTATTTTTCTCTTTGACATCTGATGGGATGGCGTTCCACAGGGCAGGTGCCACTACTGAGAAGGCCCTCTGCCTGGTTCCCTGTAACTTTGCTTCTCGCAGTGAGGGAACTGTCAGAAGGCCCTCGGTGCTGGACTTCAGTGTCCGGGCAGAACGATGGAGGTGGAGACGCTCCTTCAGGTATACTGGACCAAGGTTGTTTGGACTAGATGACCCTCGTGGTCCCTTCCAACCCACAATTCCATGATTCTGTGATTCAATCCCATCCCTATTTTCCAGTTGCTAACTGCAGGCGAGCAATCTCCAGGCACCTGCCACCGTGCCTGGTTAGGGTTCTTCGATCTTTAAAACAGCAGCTCCTCCAGGTGAGGATGATGCCTTAAAACCGAGGACAGTCTCCTGACAGCCGTTTGAATAGAGGGCTGCCCCCTGTCATGACCAGTTTGGCTCTGGGAGGTGCCTCATTCTCTCCTTCACACCAGTGTTGGACCTGTGTCTGTGTTGCGTACAAACACCAGCCCGAAAGATGGTTGCCGGTGGGTTGGTGAGGCTCAAAGCAAGTCGGGAAAAGCTTGAGAAACAACGAGAAGGTTCTGTGTGTGTTCTGTAGTCCTATGCAACGGGAAAGTGTTAGGAGTTTTTTAAAAAACCAAAAAACCAAGCACAACTCATTGTGCGCACCTCTTTCTTAGCCAGTTTCCCTGTGGACAGGAAATGGCGTACAGGAGCTGTTTACACTGACTACCTGCATGGCAAACCTCTCTCTTTCTCTCCTTCTCAGACAAATACACTCACCGATAGCTAGAGTATGGTGGTGACAAGCAACGTGGGCAATGTTTCTTACACCCACTTTCCTTCCATTGGGTTATTGTATGCACAGCTTTCCTGTTGTATACAGGGGGGAAATATAACACAAAGGCTCATTGTATCAATGGATGTTGCAACAGCCCAGTATTTCACACTTACCAACAAGTGTATTGCTACTATTATTAAAGATCTGGGGTGGCAACAAATCTCTCTCTTTCTCTCTAACTTAAACCCTCTCCATCACACACAGTGAGCAGGTCAATCATTCGAATGACCAGGTGTTGCGTTAATGCCAACAGAAACGGGTCTGTTTGGGAGGGAATCTGGGCAAGATGTATTGCATGGGCAACATGCTTCAAGTTCTTTTAAAATCACTTTGATGGCTAATTGTCAGCACACGCTTCTTTCTATGGGTTGGTCCACATGTACAGGCCGTGCTTCTTTCATCACTTGAGCACTCAGCCCAATGCATGAAGCATCTCCATCGAAAATTAGTGTGTTTGTGTTAACATGAAGCGGCGCAAATGTTCTATACAGGAATGAACCAGTGATGGCTAATTCACAAACTCTTCAGTTTATGCTAAGGATATATGAATATATCTTCTTGCCAAAGAGGGAAATGCTACCAGCCTTTTTTTTTTTTTTTTTTTTAACCAGCACCACCCTTCTCCTGCAAGGAAGAATTCAGCACCCCTTGGACAAGGGATGGGTGAATCTGTCAATTTTTGTTTATTTTATTTTCTCTCTTTTTCTCCCAAACTTAAGCTCAGCTCTCCACATTCCTGCATCAATTTGCAGTTGTTGGGTTTTTTTAAAAAAGAAAGTCCTCAAGAGAATTCGCCTGCATCTTAGTGTGAATTTCTCCTGATGGGCACATTTTTGTATGTGCTTGAAGGAGTTTGGGCAGACAGACTGTGTTGAATTCCACTCTAAATTTCCTTGGAACAAAGTACGTTTGGGAATTCGACTTCCAAACCATACCATTTTGAGTTTGGGTGACACCACTGGTTCTGTATGGTTCTGTGCTTTGGCAAATGACTGTAACCAAATGGCAGCTGGTACGAAATGCTTTCCTACTGGAGAAAGAACACAAATGCAGTGCAAAGAGATTGACACAAATGACCGAGGTCTGGGTGATTTAATAGGATAAACGACCATAAGGTAGGGTGCACTAAACCTGGCAGTCTAAACACTTGTGCATGAGGCCCTCCTCTTTACTGGATGAAATGGTGGAAACCAAGGAGAGATAATGCTTGTTGCAACCCTGGTCCTCCATTATTTGTTTCTGGCGTAGTAAAAAGAAGACTGGGAACAGCACTGGGGTGGTGGTGGTGTTGACTTCAGCGCTTAAAATTTTGATCAACCCCCCCAAACAAGTCCTCTGCCTTGCACCGGTGATTTGTGGCGTTGTTGTTTATCCAAGTTATCAGTCGCTCAGATGCCCTGTTTATTTCCAGGGGGCTTTAAGAACCCTTTACAATCTCTTGGTAGGCTTGCTGTACCAGACAGGGCAGACATCTGGCTGTCAGTTATAATTGCATCCTGCACCAGGAGTTTGTTTTTTCCCTTTAAAAAAAATACTCTCTGTTCCCTTTGAACATGATGCACAACAGTTTCGAGCCATTAATGCAAGAGGCAGAGCCAGCTCATGGTTTGAGCCTAGTTTGAAGCAAAGATTTATGAGATATATGGCAGTCCAAGGGGGAAGGGGGTGCTCATTTTACAAAAGGGTAGCTGTTTGAGGCTGCCTGTGTTTTTAATGACACAACAGCTTCCTTTCTGGTCTGTGCGATGTAGTCTTTGAACACTGAAAGAAATAGTGCATCAGAAAATTATTTTCATGGTGTTGCTATGTTTACTGTTTCCTGTTGTCTTTTCTTAGAAAATCCACACCGCTGGATGAAAGGGCTTACTTTTTTAAGACTTCCGTTTTCTCCCATCTAACATGGAAGGGCTGTGATTTAAATTCAGCAGACTCCCAACAGGATATGCTACCAATTAAAAACACACAGCCTAATTTTTGTACCAAATAATAACAATAATCCCCTTTTTGTTATCTGGCTTAAACTGTTACTGACACCACATTAATTTCTCGGCCAGATTCCCTGATAAATCAATCGGACAAAGTCTTGCTGTTTGGACTATGAGGTGCTACAAATATTTTCCAATGTCAAGGCAGTGAATTGCCTTCTGTATTATGAGTTAAGCTCTCTCTTTAATACAGAAATATGACTTGGGCTCTCGACTCTGCTTAGAAGCAGGATTTTTTAAAAAATAATAATAATATATTTTTTAATACAAAAGGAAACACAGATGTTCATTCAACATACAGATCCATCATGCTAAAGAACACAATCTGACCACTATGAATCCTATAGATTTCAGTTTTGGCAGAAAAGGATGTGCTTAACTCTTTCCTATTTAAATTAAGGAGATTCAAAGTTTCATTGCCTTGTGTCCTGTAAGTCAATTATTGTCCGAGCCTTTTCACCACGTATCCTTCCCCCATTAGGCTTCTGACATACTATTAGCCTACCATGTCCAAAATTCTGTGACTATCAATTCTGCACAAATGTTGTGAATATCTGAAAATAGTTACATTGTGTGTTTGTCTGCTTTTCAGCTATACAGCAGTGAATGTTGACAGTCAGTTTTAGGTGACAACATTCACTGGCGCAACATTGAGCTTCAGGGCATTTATAAAACTTGTATGGGATTGCTAATATTTCACACATGAAAGCTGATGATCTTCATCCCATTTTGGATATGCCATAGCACTATTCATGTGCTCCTTCTCAGACAATTCCAGTTCCAATTGTGTGAGGAGGCGAAAGGAAGGAAATGCTCACTGGCTCTCCATCCCAGCACCACACACTTGGGTCACTGGATCTAAGTAGATCCAGCTCCTTGCTGTTCAGCCCTCCAGCATGTGGAAGATGATGGGGCAGTCAATGGGGAGGTAACAGTGTAGCCAGCAGACATGGTCCTGCACTCGCCACTCAGATGATTGGAATTGTGTGAATTGGAGCTATGAGGCATACATCTCTTCAAAGTGCTTCCATGCAGCTTTAAGTGTTTCCTCTGCCTTATAAGCAATTTGCTTTTGGACAGCCAGATTTCAAAAATTGCAACAATCCAAAATTCAGCTACCTATTTCAGGATCGACTTCTTGTTCCATAATACACAAAACCAGCTTTTGCAGTATTTTAGCTCAGGAGTCCGTTGCCCTGCTTCAGTGGAATCTACTCCTAGCTAGGTGAACCAGTCTCGGTCTAGGCGACAAATGATGCTGTTGCCTTAATCCATATTTAGGATGCAGGATTATGAGTTCTGCTTTAATGACAGGTAGATTAATTGAAGGGAAAAAGTTTCTTCAAAGTGGTGGAAATGATGGGATTTTTAATTATTATTTTAAGGGCTCTGCCCTGTTTTAAGCAATATCCCCTTATTTCATATCACACACCTTTAGAACATAAAGCCCTTGACTTATTTCCAACAACCACCATTCCTGGAGCATTTCCTATTGCTTTTAGGCTTATATTTTGCACATGTATATATTTAACTGTTAAATTTGAAAGGGCTCATGGATCAAAAGATGAAGACAGTCCACCCTGTTACTAAACGTTAAACATTTCCACAGGTCTGTTGAAGTCGAATCGCTAACATTTGTGTTGTCCTCCTAGGTACCTGCAATTGTAACGAAGACAGGTAATATCACACTTGGCAAATTTGCACCGCTGGAGAAATTGGCCTCTTAGCACTTTTTTACTGGTGCAGCAAGCCCTCAGAGTGTGCTTTGGGGGAGGGAGGCTTAGAAGTTCCTGGTGGATGTATTTGTGTGTGAGTCCTCCTTGGGTGCATTATTCAATTCATTTACACACGTTTTCCACAATGCTGTGAGTGGGGAAGATCAGAGGAAAGGGGGAGAGAAACTGCGGGCACTACACAAATGCACACCCCCATACGCAGGATTCCCTTCTCCCCCATTACTAAAATCTCCCACATGCATATGATTAGGCCCTCTTCATAGACAAATGCTGCAATTTATCCACACTGGGGACTAACCACATTCCAAATCTGTAGGCTTATCCCATGGAAAATTTCCTTCTTCCGAAGCCCAAAATAGCCAGACGCACCATTCCCCAAAGTTCATCTTATTTCCAGTTGTGTACACATAAGGGCAGCTTGTTTGGCCAAATACACACATTTTTACCGTTAAATAAATCGGCGCTTCCTTCATTTTGCAGCATCACAAAGCTTGGAAGTCTGTGTCTTCTCAACAGCCTGCGCCGCCATCATGGGGGTCGCGTTATTGTGGTTTTTAAGAGTATTTCACAGGCAGGGCCCTTTCGAGTTGAATAGCCACATTGTTCCTCTCTCAATTTCAAGGTTAATTTTTAGCCAGTGCTTTGGGCTGATGCGCATCTGAATTGTGTCCTCGTTCCCCTTTGTCTTTGGTGTGTTTGTGTGTTGAATCTCGGTTTCATTACATCTAATGGTGAGGTGCTGCTTTTGCTGCCGCCACCGCCATCACCAAAGATGCTCGCAGAGCCTCGTTGCAGTTTGAGATTGAACGTGTGGTGTCGAAAGTCTCTTCTCCTTTACCACCATTTTACTGCTTTCCTGAGCAGATGGTAAAATGGTGGTTATGAAGCCTTTCCTGAGTGAAGGAGTGCATTGCGTTCGGCCTGCTGTTTCACTGGCAAGAATACAGGGGTTTTTCTTTCTTTCTTTTAGCCACGAGCCTTCGTCTTCCCAACCCTTTGATCGGAACAGCCTTTCTCCTGTGAATCAGTTAAAGCTGGTAGAGCCAAAATAGAATAATAAGTGTGTGTGTGTGTGTGTGTGTGTGTGTGTGTGTGTGTGTGTGTTGCTCACAGATGCATGTGAAAATTTATGGTGTTAAGAAGCCCAAAATGTAACATAGCTTTTGCCTGGGTATAGAACCAGGGATGGTCTGAGTTGCAAACAAATGATCTAATTGTCCCGAAAAGATCAAGGTTGAGGTCACTGGTGGATTGCTTCATTCTACAGCTATAAGTCCATGTGAAAAGAGACTGAGGTTCTAGGTATGTATTTACCTGGAAGTGAGTCCCATTGAGCTCAATAGGGTCTTATTTAGGAGTAAACATCTATAAGATGACAGTGTTAAAATACAAAAAAGATTTCTCTAGTATGCACAATCGAAAAATACAATAAAGTGTGTGTGAGAAGGATATGCACACACTTATCTGGAAACAGCTGAGTTATTCATCGCAACAACAGACCTGCAATGTCTCCCCCCCCCCCCAATAATTTTTATTATTTTTTTCCAAATATCTTAAACACAATACAGCTTAACAATATAATTCTCCTTTCAGTCTATATCTTTTCCAAATTAACTTCCCTCCACCCCTCTTTTGGCTTCTCTACATCACTCTTACTTAAGCGTGATTACTATATATACATTCTATAAATGTCTATAATTCCTTAATAGTTTTTTGTATTATACTTTAGACATACATTTCTTGTTAGATTACAGTATTACATCTTGTGGCCTAACCAAATGTTTACAATAAACGTTATGAGTTTTATTTCAGTCCTGTGAGTGTCTTTATTTACGTAAAGTTTTCTCTAAGTATACCATAAATTTGGACCATTCTTTTTGGAATTTCTCATTGTCCTGCTGTCGAATTCTTCCAGTTAGCCTTGCTATTTCCGCATACTCCAATACTTTCTGTTGCCATTCTTCAGTTGTTGGAATATCCTGTTGTTTCCATCTCTGCGTGAGGAGTAGTCTTCCTGCTGTTGTGGCATACAGGAAGAATTTCTGATCTTCCTTTTTAATGTCCTCTCCAACCATTCCTAACAAAAATGTCTCTGGTTTTTATAACAGACCTGCAATGCCAATAGCCCTGTTTCCATTTTGCAGATGGAGAAAGCATTTCAGAGATGGCAGCTTTGCTCAGTGTCAACAAGCCTATTATCAGAGCTAGGATTTGAACTCAAACCACAGTCCCCACCCTGTGACAGAGGCAAAGTTGCATTTACTTTGGAATGACAATCAGGATGAAAATGAAATCTTGCGTGTACCTTGGAGCCTCTATTTCTAATGGACAGATACTATCCCAAGCTTTGCCACCACAGGCCGGCAGTGAAAGATGCTAAAAGATGAAAGACAAGGCACAGTTTGTACTGTGTGAAATAGATCTGCAGCAGCGCTATTTATGGTCTGAACAACAATATTATGTTCTGCTCTTTGGTGTGTAAGGGTTGTAAAAAAAAAATGTGTACGCTATTAAATCTAGCAGTAACAAGGCTCTTAAAGCCCTTTTTATTATACCAGTGCAGGTGAAAGCTTTATCTTTTTTTTATCTCTCTGTGTTAAATCCCCTGCCTGAAACAGGAATCTGGGTGCAATATTATTTATCTCCCCACCGAGCTTTCGAAAAGGAGACAATGGACAGATGTCCATTACCAAAGGGCGCCACCTGGTGGCCAACCTGCAGACTGTGATGGTGCTGCTGACTCATAAAGCCGGCGAAGAAATCCCGTCGCCTGGGAGTTCACACCGTGCACAGCTTTAAATATCATGTTGAAATAGATTTATATTTCAAGGCGAATAAAATGAAACAATCCCCTGGAGTTTAGATTTCACTGACTTGTCAGGTCTCTAGCCAAGTATTATCCAATTTTCACATGCAATCTGTTTTGTGAGCTGGCTGTGCATTTCAAAATGGTTTATTTTGATGACATGGTCATATTTCTAAATAATTTGATTTCCAAATATATGCATCATATTGTGCTCTTGCCAGACAAAAAAAGGGGGGGGACCCGCTCTGTTGAAATTGCGCTGTCTTTCCTAACGTGTAATTTAAAAAGAAAATAACCATCTTAGGGTCCCCCCCCAGCTGTTTTTAAGTGAGGGGGATGGGGATGGGCATTGTTTGAGAAAAGAATAAAGTGACTGCTTCTTTGTAATCAAACATCTAACCCACCCAGCCCAACTTCCATCTAGAGGAGAAATTAAGAAATGGTGCAGGATAATTGAAATGTGTACACGGTGTGCTTTTAAAGCACACCCATAGTGTTATAAGTTGATTTGAATAACGTGTTGAAAAAAATACAGTATACAGTGCCCACTTTGGGGCGGGGGGGTCAAAGCTAATGAAATCATGCATCAAATATATTGACATTTCCAATGCTTCACATGTATGTTTTGTATGGCATAGCACAATGCTAGACATGTCCACTTGCGTTCAGGGGGGCCTTGTTCTTTAGCAATCATGTTCAGGGTTGCAGCCTAACTATCTACCAGAAAGGAAGATCACAATTCTTTTCACTTTAACTAAACACACACACACACACACCCAATGGGTACACTCCAACCAAACTACTTTTTTACAAGTCCTATTGATTTAGGAATGCACCACCAAACTTCCCCATTGAAACAACACGAAAGCTCTTCATTTTGACTGGGCTGGGCTAGACTAGATAGGCAAACAGATGCAAAGATCAAGGACGTGGATATATTTCAGACGGGTATGCTGCCATGTGGATGGAAGAAGCCACATCTTTACCCCTCAATGAAATTTTGTCCCTTTAACAGAACCATTGTACCTGGCCTTCGGACTACAGTCAAACCCTCCATTTAATCTATTACAACAAACAAAAGGATTTGCAACTGTTGAACAATGCAGGAAGCACACAAAAACCTATCGCTTTACCTCCTGCACATATAGCAGCAACACCCACTCAGCTCCTGCGCAAGCAATTTGGGGAGAAAAATCCAATCAGGTAGTGGCATATTTTAGTGCCAAATGCCCTCTTTGATTTTGCAGATCACGGAGTGACATAAACAATGACAGCTGGCACGCTCAGAGGCTATGCCGCTATCTTTATGCTTTGTATAAAAATGTAGCTACTTGTTCGGAATATGCTTTTCTTTTTTTCTTTCTTTCTTCTCTTTCACAAAGCACCTAAACCGACAAGGTTTTTAAAAACAAAAATAAAATCCAGCTTCATAGAAATCCCATTGTTTCGGTGGTCATGGTATCACTTCTTTCGGAAAGGCCCTATGCCCTAAAATTTCTGATACATCCTCTTCTTTAACATGCTAAGTTCCAATTTGGCTGTCAGAGGCATCATCACCAAACTCAGATTCCCACCCACTGCTTAAAAAAAATAATCAAAAATCAAAATTGTGGCATATTAAATTGGAAATGAAATTTTGCAGAAGAAAAATGACGAGGAGGAGCCAGAACGACATGTCTTTCTTTTCTGCTTTCTTCATCCTTTTCACCCTTTTTTGAACCCAATGAAGTGTGAAGGCAAGCAATCGGAGGAACCTAGGGTAGCCGGGAACGCTTCTCTTGTTGATCTGGAGGGGGCTACCCTCTAGTGGACTAAGGGTGAATTTAACTCTCATCTGGGTCTCTTTCTGTTAAACACAAAGATAATTACTGTACATGGCATTAACCTTCGCGCAGGATACCAGGGTGGTTAAGCACAACCCCATAATCCATGGCGACCGGTCTCGCCAATGGGAGTTGGAGTCCAGGAATATCTGAAAAGACAGAGTCTTCTCTAGCCCTTGGACCAGTAGTTTGACTATGCTTAAATACTCACTTGATTCCCCAGCACATCACTTCTAAGCCTTTGCAGGGCCAGCTCTCCATGCAGCAGCAGTTTAATATACTTTGTCTAGTTGCATGGCTGCATCAATTCATGCACACTGAAAGCACCTTTTTTTTTTGCTGGCACAGACAGCGCTAGCAAAGAGCTCCATCGAAGACTCATGTGGAATACAGAGCAGGGGCCTTCTATTCATGATTTGCACGAAGCGCTACCAGAGGCTGGCCCATATCTTATCGCAATATGAAGCGCTCTTTGCTTGCTGATGGTCTCCTCCCACAACTAAGTCATTCTGATGCCTGCCTTATCTTGTTTGCGAAAAGTATCTTTGGTCTCACAATCCCACCTCCTGGAAACGGAAGGGTTTATCTCGCCCTAGCAGAGGGCTTGAAGGCTAAGGGCCAAAGTTGGCATGACGTTAAATGTTACCTTGAATTTACCGCAAAGGTTTTTGAAGATGCAAACGGCACGGGGTGCATTGGGGGATTTTTTTGGGGGGGAGGGGAATGCGTATGATAATTTTTTGGGTTGCTGGAAAGGCAATTAATTTTTTTTCTTCCCCTGCTACAACCCCAAATAAATTCCTACTCTGTAGCTATTGCTGCATCTTCTCCACAACACCTGATGTCTTGTTCTTGATTGTGGCAGTTCCTGATGGGTCATAGATAGGTGGGGAAAGCACAATTTCTAAATCACATGTTGGAGTTTGTGTTTAATGGTGATGATGGTAGCAGTGGAGAAATCCTTTCCAATTGCAATGGGCTGCACCCGAAGCATCAAAAAAGCACCAGCATGCTACTGGCCTTGTCTAAATTTACCCAAGACTGTCTCCTACTGAGTGAGGAACAAAAGTGATTTGCCTCATAGTGATCTGATACACAGACACCCCCCCCCCAGTACCTCAGTATAAAAGCATGTTATTTACAACACTTAGCCTTTCTATAGTGCTCAGCAACCCTTATGAAGATCCTGTAGGGCAGGCTCATATGCTTGCTTTGGAGAGGGGTGCAAAGGTTGAGAGAAAGTAGGTTGCCAGGGGTCACCTAGTGAGTTCATGGCTGAGGTAAATTTTGTACCAGGGATTTCTTAGTGCCCAGCTTAGGCTCTTAGCTACCATCCTTCCAAGAAAAGAGACCCCCCCCCCCCATGACCTGGGAGTAAATAAGAAGAGAAGAGCAGGTAAAGACATGGAGGGAAATAAAAGTCAGATGTATAAATGATATATTATTATTACATTTCTAAAATAAAGATTGACAAATATCTCAGATTTGCTTCTCTTTGTTTCCCATTCTTCGCGCCTGAAATTCAGTTCTCTGCATTTCTGCATTAGTTTGCACTTAAGAAAAACAAAACCTCATCGTGAAAATTCACCAGCATTCTAGTACAGATTTCTCCTCTTACGCACATTTTTGCAAGCAATGTTCCCCAATACAGAATGCATCTTTTTGTTACTTTCACTAATAAATTATTAGGCTACATATTTGCATATTTTTGTACACATCATTTGGTTGGAGAACCACATCACAAAATTCAGATGAGCGTGAATTTTGAAGCACAGTTGTACTTTGGTTTGCATATTGCTCTGGGAAGTGTGAATTGGGTAGGTTTGCCTCAAAGTCTGGCCCATAACAAATTCCTACACCACCCCTAGGCTGATAGTTGTTTCCTCGTGGGTTCGTCTGGCCCTTTTTGTGTTGCTTTTAAAACCCTCCTTACATTCTCACTCGCAGGAGACAAGATTTCTGGAGCCTCAGCCTACAACTTGAGGCCTGCGATGAATTAGCTTTATTGCCTTGCGCTGCTAAGTGAGCCAGAAGTTCCTGAGAAAGGGGAGCTGAGGAGGGCCATGGCCATATAAGGTCTCTCGCTATTTTTATGACTTTGGCTTGATGTGTTTCTTCTTTTCCCTCTCCTCCAACATCAAAGTCTTTTCAAGGCTAAGCCAACTCTTTTCTAGCCGGTTGGCCATTTTACCTATCTCGGTACCATCTTCATAGCTTTTTCCAATGTCTTCCCTTGCCAGATAACCTTGGAGCTCTGGTGTTTGAATTGTGCCATCTCTCAATCCATTAGCCAGCTCACATCATCCATGGCTACTACCGCAAGAAAACCTGCTTCTTCCTCTCCATGTGTGATTTGTCTGGGCGTGTCAGGATGTTGCAAGTGCCATGCTAGCCCAAAAATAAAAATAAATTGGCCGGAGTTTACGATGTCAAATACCAGGACACTGTGCCTGGCAACACATCTGCTGCTTGCCAGTCAGTGCTGCCATGGGAGCATTCACAAGACTTACTTAAGTAAATCAGATCTTTAGTGCAGATTTCAATAATATATATATATATATATATATATATATATATATATATACCCCACCCTTCCTGGTTTAAAAACCGGGCTCAAGGCGGCTAACAGAAAATATAAAACATTGATTAAAATGTGACTTAAAAACAGCATAAAATACAACATAAAATGCAGCATCAATATCAATAAAATTCAAAAATTCAGGGATCATTTCGGCGGGGGGCGGGGCAATCAGTAGACATCAAATGGTCACCAGGGCTAACTGGCCAAGTTGGTCCTACTAGGGCCAGCAAGGAGACCAGGGAGACCAGAAAGGGTTTCTTCATAGAAGAGGGAAGGGAAAAGGGAATAGAGGATCAGGCTAAGTCAAATTGAAGGCCAGGTGGAATAGCTCTGTCTTACAGGCCCCACGGAAGGAGATCAAGTCTTGCAGGGTCCTAGTCTCATGGGAGAGAGCATTCCACCAGGTCGGAACCGTTGCTGAAAAAGCCCTGGCCCTGGTGGAGGATCGTCTGGCAGTGGGAGTGATTCCACTGTGCTTGCAAACCGACAACGAAATATATTTCCTCCAGTTTTCACTCATGGGTTCTAGATTCATAGAATTGTAGAGTTGGTAGGGACCCCAAGGGCCATCTAGTCCAACCCCTGGCAATGCAGGAATCTCAGCTAAAGTATCCATGACAGATGGCCACCCAATCTCTGCTTAAAAGCCTCCAAAGGAAGGAGAGTCCACCACCTCCCGAGGGAGGCCGTTCCACTGTCGAGCAGCTCTTATGGTCAGAAAGTTCTTCCTGATGTTTAGTCAGAATCTCCTTTCTCGTAATTTGAAGCCATTGGTTCAAGACCTACCCTCCAGAACAGGAGAAAACAAGCTTGTTCCGTCTTCCATGTGACAGCCCTTGAGATATCTGAAGAATGGCTATCATATCTCCTCTCATTTTCCTCTTTTCCAGGCTAAACATACCCAGCTGCTTCAACCATTCCTCATAAGGCCTGGTTTTCAGACCCTTGATCCTCCTGGTTGTCCTCTGCATACATTTCAGCTTGTCAATATCCTTGCTAAATTGTAGTGCCCAGAACTGGACACAGTATTCCGAGTGGCATTCCTTGATCTGGAACACTATACATCTGTTGATGCGGCCTAGAATAGCATTATTTATTTATTTATTTATTTATTTATTTATTTATTTATTTTGCTGCTGAATCAAAGAGTTTACTCGTGTTAAGCTTCTAGTTCCACCTTCCAGAGCAGCAGAGGACATGTCTGCGCTATCTCCTTCTGCATGGCAATCCTTCAGATATTTGAAGACAGCAGTCATGTCTCGACTTCATCTTTCCTTCTCCAGACTAAGCATACCCACATTTGTTGCTCAGGTGCTTTCTTTACCTAGGCTATTTCCCTTTTTATTTATTTATTTTTAACATTTCCTTTCTTTATTTTCCATGTGTGCTTCCCCCAAAGTCTAGCCTCTTAGATACTTTGTACTATCCACCTTCCAAAATGAAGTACAATTACTTCTTAGGAGGCTAGCTGGGAGACCATTAAATCCTACTTTGAACCAGTAGGATATGCAAAACTGCCCTGAAATTTTCAGGGCTAAAGTTAAAGAATCTCTTCATTGCTAACAATCCAACACTCGAGTCCCCTGCAGTTCTGACTGCAAATTACCCGCAAAGTTTGAAGGTGATAATTACGTACTTTCTAATGTTGTATGCAGTCTTCAAATGATGGGCAGAGGGGAGGTAGATGGGATGAATAAAGTCCACAAACCTCATCCCCCCATTTGAGTGAAATCATGCCCTCCTTGTAGCCATTTTTAAAAAAAACTGCCAGAGGGTCTATAATGTGAAGCTTGTGGGTTTTTTTTTTTAATTTTCCTTGGTTTTTATGTTGTAAGTCTCTTCCATATTAATAGATCAGATTAAAAATGTTTTAATATTATCTATATCTATGACATATTTTGTATTTCTGTACACTTCATTATTTCTGTGCTTCACTTTTTATCCTGGTACACACACACACACACACACACTCCATTCTGTATTTTGGGGAGGAAGTTCCTCAAAATGTGGGGTATACATTTTTTTTTTTAAAAAAAAGACAAATTAATTAGAAACCCTCCTGTAATTTAAGCCCTTGGGCTGTTGGATCAGTCTGATATTTTATTTTACATTTCGCACAAGTAGCATTAATGTGGTGGTACACTGTGAGAGATTTAAATGGCTGCCCACTTGCGGAGTCTGCCATTTAAATTGCCCACAATGCACTGGAGGCATGCTTCATTAGGCGACCTAGAGCTTTGTGGGAAATTTTAAAAATGGAACCCAAGAGAGCTCCTGTGTAGGCATGGGTTCATTTTGTCATCTCAAACTTGGAGCTGGCCCAGCACTGAAGCCTGTTCACCTGGAAGCAAATCATAGGATTGGGGTGAGAGCTGTCAAATTAATCCAAGGGGTTTAGAGTTTCTCTGCTTTGTGGATCAAAAAATGACATATGCAGGTAGAAGCAAGGGAAGAGTTTTTTGCCTCTTGTTGACATCTTCCTAAAGGGGTCCACATTGCGCTTTGAGAGCCATAGACCTACAAGTAAATCATTTTATCAGCTATTGCTACACATTACTTTTGTTCTGGGTGTTGTTTATTTGTATAAATTTCACCCACATGTTTTAGTAACTGTTTGCTTCCATGCATCACATCAAACTGGCATATTTGCCTGCCTCTTTTCAGTGAACAATGTGAAGTATTTATCCCTTGGGATAAAGGACTTGGAAGTACAGATGGTTCTGATACACTCTGCTAAGAATGTAAACAGGAAAATATCTTTGTTGACTTATTCCTCAGTAATCAGTAATAATTAGTTATAGTCGAGGGATGAATTACACTTTACATCTCACCAACCATGTTGTGAATAATGCTTCATGAAACATGAAAGTGGAGAGATCACTGTAAAGTATATTTGTTTGTGCCATCTTATATATTAGGCTTATATCATGAACCTCTCAGTTTCTCTTTAAAACAAGAACTTTTTTATAAAAAATTCACAAAAGAATCAAAATCCACAACATGTTTCTTAACAATTATTCTTTTCCAAAATTGTCTAGATTACCTCAACAAATACAACAGGATAGTAAATGTAAGCTTACAATTTCGGGGGGGGGGGGTTCCCCCACATAAACATGGAAACTACATGGTCCTATAATTAATTTCTAGCATCACTCATAAGCTAAACCCCAGCAAGTTTTTAGCCGCCAAGCCACTCTGTCAGGTTCTTGGTTCTAACGTCTTTGCCTAACCTCTTCCTCCTCTTATTCTTAACTCTATGAAAACCAAGCACTCCAACTCTCCAACCAACCAACCTTCCTCTAGTCAGCATCCAAACAATATATATTTCACCTGGCCCCTCTAGTCCAATCAGATATGCTATAGGAAGCCCACAATCGAGACCTGGATGCAATAGACATCTCCCTCCCCACCTGCAAAGCCAACAGATGCTATTCAGAGCTACGAAGCAGAACATGGTTGCCATGACTAGTAGCTTGAGGGTTTCCTGGGGGCATTTGGTTGGCCTGCAAGTGTCCCTATTTTCCAGGGACATCCCTGATTTAGAGAAGCTGCCCCGGTTTCTGGTTTGATCCTGGAATGTCCCACTTTTCCTTAGGATGTCCCTATTTTCATTGGAAAAATGTTGGAGGGTATGGGGTTATCTGACCCCTGAGCCATTTGAAGGCAATCCTGTATAGGGAAGCTTTTTGAAATGTTTCATGTTTTATTATGTTTTTATATATGTTGGAAGCTGCCCAGAGTGGCTGGGGCAACCCAGTAAGATGTGTGGAGTAAAGGTAAAGGTAACGGGACCCCCCCTAACCATTAGGTCCAGTCGTGAACAACTCTGGGGTTGTGGTGCTCATCTCGCTTTATTGGCCGAGGGAGCCGGCGTACAGCTTCCGGGTCCTGTGGCCAGTACGACTAAGCTGCTTCTGGTGAAACCAGAGCAGTGCACGGAAATGCCGTTTACCTTCCCGCTGGAGCGGTACCTATTTATCTACTTGCACTCTGATGTGCTTTCGAACTGCTAGGTTGGCAGGAGCAGGGACCAAGCAACAAGAGCTCACCCCGTTGCGGGGATTCGAACCGCCAACCTTCTGATCGGCAAGCCCTAGGCTGTGTGGTTTAACCCACAGCGCCACCTGCATCCCTGTGTGGGGTATAGGTAAATAGTAAAATTATCATTATGGAATGGGATGTCCCTATTTTCATCGGAGAAATGTTGGAGGGTATGTGTGTCAATGTGGTAAGTAGAGTTCTTGACTAGTTAGGCCTTTGTCCAGAAGGACTCTTCTTATGCGTGGATGAAACAAGGGAAACCCACAAGCAGAAAGAGACAATCTTGTTGCATTTGTTTTGTTCATGCAGAGATACCCCTGTGTTGTTTATGTAATTCTAGTTGCCATACTTTTTTTTATAAAACAGAAACAAAAACCCAGAGAAGTATAATTGTCAGTAATATTGCCTGTTCCCTCTGAGATAAATAATAGTTATAGATTTTATAAGCTCATTTGGGCTATGAATACAGTTACTGTGATCATTACAAATGCAGCAATAATGAACGCAATAATCATGCTGCAACAAGCAAAGAGCTATTAAAATGATGTTAACATGAAAATGTTGAATGGAAATCTTTATTGAATAGAAGTAGCAATATCTCTTCAAAGCAGGCACATCTGCAGTCATGGTCTGACACTGTCCTGTATATTTTCCGTTGGATAATATGCACTTCTTAAAAAGACTTCTCCACAGCAACATTTTAGTGATTCATGAGAGCTGGAGGGGCACCAGCCTTAAACAGCAGATTAATTATCAGATCTGTGCAAGTGATCTTCTGGATTTCAGGAAGCCGGAAAACGTCATCCTGTCAATACATCATAAATTTACATTCAAAGAATGAAATAGGGAAATAAAGGTCGTCAACTTGTAGAGGCCATAAGAAACTCTCAGTAATGAGGAATCGAGTGAGGGTTTGATAGATAGATAGATAGATAGATAGATAGATAGATAGATAATACTTTATTCGGCTACAAGCCCACAAGCGAGGGAGGGAAAAGTTCAAAGAAAATTAACCTTAACAATAGCATTTGCTTTTAAGAAATAACCACCATATTCTAATGTGGATGAGGTGAATGATGAGTTAATCTGTTCTTAGCAGAAGGTTCTTGCATGGATTACAGAGATTTATCTTTCTTAACCTGTCCTGTGAAGGCAAGAAACAACACACATATGCCGGCGACTTCCAGTTGCACAATCACAGCGGACTGGGAGGTCTTGTGCAACAAACTTGTTTCATCAAAAGATTAAAACTTTTTGCAGTAAGGAAGGGATGGGGAAATATACTGCAAAATGTGGGAGAACACTTGTTTTGCTGCAACATCATAATTGCTCATTAAATAGCCATCAACACTTTGTTTAACCTTCCCGCAAACAAATCAGAATCAATGCTCAATAGACATGAAGTGCCAACTTTCTGTGTTTTGAGAGACTTGGCTCACTTTTGCTCTTGTCGGTTCAATCCGCTGCAGCCTGTATTCACATGCAGGAGAAAGAAGCTCTGTATTTTAAGGCAGGGGCCAGCAAACTTTTTCAGCAGGGGGTCCACTGAGGGTCCGCTGTCTCTCATACCTTGTGGGGGCCAGACTAGATTTTTGGGGGGAGGAGGAATGAACGAATTCCTATGCCCCACAAATAACCCAGAGATGCATTTTAAATAAAAACACACATTCTACTCATGTAAAAACACTAGGCAGGCCCCACAAATAACCCAGAGATGCATTTTAAATTAAAGGACACATTCTACTCATGTAAAAACATGCTGATTCCTGGACCGTCCATGGGCCGGATTTAGAAGGCGATTGAGCCAGATCCGGGCCTTAGTTTGTCTACCCATGCTTTAAGGAATATATGTGGGTTAACATACAGTAGAATTGAACATACTTTGTAGATTCCTCTGGAAAGATTCCAGGCAACCAGGCACCCCCATGCAGGCACCAGTTTCCACAGAGCTCCCCATCCTGCCCCAGCGAAGGTGGAAGAGAATCCTTTTGGGGCAGCTGCCACTGACCAGGCACATACCAACGGGCCCCATCGCCAGCTCTCCATTCTTCCTTGCCTGTCTGCTTGTTGTCAGGGGTCTCTGGGCCCTGGAGCCCAACCTGGCCTGGCCTTGCTGCCACATCCCTGCAGAGGCTCTGTGCAGGCCAGGTGGAGGGCTCCATCTACCTTCCTTGCGCTTCCGAGGGCACATTCCTGAAGCCGGTGGTCAGGTGCACTTCATCGGCATTGGCAGTTTGCCTGCCCCGGGCACCAGCAACCCATGCTACGCTGCTGTGATGGTGACATGTATTTTAAAGACTACACTCTTCTACTTGCACTGAAAATGGAACCATCTTATTTATTCTTATGGAACTAGTGCCTAGGCTGTACCTAGCCTGAGAAGTCTGGAGATCTGTTGTCCAAGTGCATTATGGGAGCCTGACCAAAGCACAGAAGAGGTTTCATGGGCGTTCAGCAAATTACCACTTTATAAGCTGAATCCTAAACACTTTACAATTCATGAGACGTTTCAAGCAAATGAAGAACACTGTAGTTCCTAAAAATAGAAGACTCTTAGTAGTTGTTGAGTGGGTGATAATAAAAATGCCAGCTAACATTTCCACTTATACTAGAAACTGTCATTAAAAGAATTTACAGTTTACACCAACCTCCAATTATCAAAATGAAGACCTGCTATAAATTAAAATGGCCTGCTCTTACTGTGTATATAATAAGAACAGCACTTTGCCAGTTTCAGAAGCCAAGAAAAAAAAATAGTGGTAATGAACAGAAATATTTTTAAAGCAAAGGGATGTTTAAAAGTGGCTTTCTATAGAGCCTGATGAAATATTGGTTTTTAAAAAGTAACTTGCCAAAATAACACTACACGGATAATACTCTTATCACCACTTTAAAGACTATTTTAAAAAATTAAAACTCAGTAGTGTAATACTGAGTTCTATGGGAATATTCTCAATACCTCAGTTTAATTTATTATAGTTTTACTGGAATTTTTTCCTGCTTAGATAGGTAAGAGGTCTCAGTTATAACACATTTACTGCTTTAATAATCAATATTTTTAATAGTTTCCTTTTTATGTGGAGTTTATATCTTTATCATTGACATTACATTTATTGTTTAGACTCATTAAGGGACAATTATGGGAACTCCTTTAAAGCCCAAAAGTACACCTATTTAGGAGGTGATGTTTCGGGGCAGCCCATGAGAAGGTGCATAGGTAACAGTGATGAAAGAAAGGAAAACATCAGAAATGATGGCTGAGTGATCATGTTCACATCATGTTCTGCATCTGTGTCAATAGGTGCACATTAAAGGTAAAGGGTAAAGGGACCCCTGACCGTTAGGTCCAGTCGTGACCGACTCTGGGGTTGTGGCGCACATCTCGCTTTATTGGCCGAGGGAGCCGGTGTACAGCTTCTGGGTCACGTGGCCAGCATGACTAAGCCACTTCTGGCAAACCAGACCAGCGCACGGAAACGCTGTTTACCTTCCTGACGGAGTGGTACCTATTTATCTACTTGCACTTTGACATGCTTCCGAACTACTAGGATGGCAGGAGCAGGGACCAAGCAACGGGAGCTCACCCCGTCACGGGGATTCGAACCGCCGACCTTCTGATCGGCAAGTCCTGTGGTTTAACCCACAGGTGTTCAATTTAAGAAACTATTCAGAAAACTGAAAGGCACCCCAACCTCCCCGCTGTACAAAATGAAGAGGGTTTTTTTAGGAGGAACTCGAGACAGCTGAGTTCCCTTACCTTTTAAAAATTGGTGGTGGTGCTGGAATGAATCAACACCCCAAAATCCACCTTTATCTGTAATCAATAAAGTTGTGCCCATTTCTAATCCAAATTATTGTCTGCTTGAGTTTATTAATCATATCTTACATTCATCCATTGCCCGGGGTACTGCGTTTGGCCCCACAATAAACAAACAAACTTTGTGGTGAGTTCCCTTACCCTCCCCCCAAAAAAACCATAAAAGTCAAATGCTGCAAATCTGCAACACCCATATCTGAAGGTCAAAGATATTGAGAGGACAATGCCCCCTCTGCCACATTCTTCTTAATTACAAACTTGTAGGCTCAGATTAAAAACAACAACAGATCTATACTTCTTTACATACATATGTAGGGTTACATAATGTATATGTTCATTGGGGTTTATACATCTGATTGGTGACAGAATATAGACGCGCATATTCCGGTTATGTTCTGAAGCAAGCGAATAATAATATTTGCATGAAACGTGATTTCTCTTTTGATCAGATTTGCAACTGTGGGTGTGTTAGTGCATTGTACATGGAGGCTGGCAGTTTCCCCAGAGTTTGAGGCTGCCTGGCCCTTTAAAGGCAGCTGTGCATGTGGCAATCCACCCAGTCCGTAAGGTTTAAATTAATAACAAAGACTCAATTATTGCCATCAAAGGAAATAGTTAATTAGTTCCCTGTTTGCAGGATGGTATTAGAGTGCCACCGGTGAAATAATTTAAGATGATTGCAACCACTAACAGGAAAATACTGTATGTAGAATTAATTCAAGATAAATGAACAGAGAAGGCGTCCCAGGAATGAGGAGGGTTTGCTTTCGAAAACAAAACGTCTTGATAAACAGAACATTTTAGCTTTAGGGAATTTTAGTGCCACTTGAATACGTGCTATTGAATGGGGGAAATGTGGAAATTATTATTGCTGTTGCAGAAGATGTTGTTGCTGCCTCTTGGCAAACTTTATCAAATTTTGCTCACAGTCCTTTCTTGCATGTCGAGACCTCGTAGCCACCCCCTCGTTGATGAATAAAACACCAGGGCACAGATATTAGGTTAATGTTATTGGGCAAATTTTGGCCACAACTTTATTGGATACAGAATATGAGCAGTATTGGCTTAGGCATTGGATTGACCCGACTATATCTGACTCCTGCGAGTCATGCAGGGAGTCTGGTAAGGGTAAACCACCGGAAGGGGGAGCCCCGTCAATGCAAACCAACGTGAGCTCCCCCAGGGTTCGCAACGGGGTCGTGGCATGGTCCTAGCCCCACCCTGGGCTTCGGACAAGATCCCCTGGATTCCTTTAACGGAATACCCTTAAGCTTGGAGGAGCAGTTGATGGCCACACCTCCCCTCCCCCATCATAAGATCAGCTGGCTGGTTGATGACGTGTCCGGAATCCTCCGGGCAATGGGGGGCTCCGCCCCCTGCCATTGGAGGGGAGTGGCTATCCACGTGGTCCACCGCAACTCCTCCCCACATTTAAGTGGAGCAGATTTATAATCCTCACTATCTCTTTTCCACCAGTGAGTCATTCCTTATGTCTTCTACCCTTCCTTCTGACATCTCTCTTCACTGTCAAAAACCCTTGTCATTCTCTTAGAAGGGCTCAGCTTCATAAGCCTCCATTGCCACTTCCACTGCCTGGTTGTTGTTGTTGCTGCTGCTGCTGCTGTTTGCTGTTTGGCAGTCACCCCTCTTTACGGCTCCAGAGTCAGCTTCCTTTATTCTGCCTCTTATCTTTTCACTTACTTGATCTGTTCTCATTCCTTCTACCTCACCTTGAATCCCTTTCCACTCCTCTAGCTCGCAGTTTTTACCTCATAAGTTGCAATTTTTTAAACACTTCCCATATATATATATATATATATATATATATATATATATATATATAAAGGAAAGCCTGCACCCAATGGGTTTCACACCTCCCCTTCCCTTCCCACTTTCAAATTTCCTGTTTCCTGCCATTTTGGCTCCACTTCCTGTTGTCCAGCTCGCTTCTTGAGCAACATCTTCCAAGGTGGCTCCCACACATTCTACTCCTCAAACCTGCCTTTAATAAGCCTCCAACTGAGCAGTTTTTGCTGAAATCAAAGCCACTTCTTCTTCTTTGCCGATCACTCGTAGCCGAGTAAGATTATCATCCATGAATATAGTCTTAACAGTGTGTCCGACCAATTTGAAGGGGGGCAAAATAAGTAAGAATCATAATATAAGTTCAACCAAAATAGGGCATAAGTGTACCCTGACCCTTTAAAAGCTAATCCTCCATCCATGCTAGGAGAGCCAGGAAATTCCTCTGTTTTTTAAACTCAAGTTTTTGTAAAGTTGCACAAACGTATAAGCAATAGAAAAGGAAAGCTCTGTTCACTGAAGCAGGGAGGAAATATATCTGGCCTTCAGAAGAACTGGGCTCCAATTCCTAGTCCCAATTATGACTGTAAAGGAAGTATAGCTGGTGGTGACTCATTTACCAGGAATGAGGACTGTCAACATCACTCAGTTTAAGGAAGGCATGAAGCAGGTGCAAGAAGACAGGCTATCCACCCTGATGGTTGCCACCACCTGTCTAGCTCAGGGTCAGGTGGCTACCCCCAGGTTACAGCTGCTCCTGCCTTGTCTGTATGAGAAAACAAGCCTTTAGCTTGTGTTCCCATTTGATTGGCTACACCTCCCTTAATGAAAGCAGCATTCCAAGGAAGAGTGGCTGTTGTCTCCAGAGTTAAAGGAAGTGGAGCTCCACAAGGGCAGCCAGAAAAGCCTGTGATGTCCTTTCAAATTACAATGGATTCCAGAAGTGGCCCATGATGGAGACAGCCAGGTATGGGCCAACCTACCAGCTCTTATTTGAGATCTCAGAAGAGCTCCCCATCATGTGAAAACTTGGTCTATCAATATCTATTCCTGGATGCCTCCCATCTTCACTTGATGCCATCACAAATTCTCCTCTCACAGACATTTATGAGCAATCACAGAGATGGGGGTCTGTTTTACAGTGTGTCCAAATGATTTGATGTAATTGAAATGAAGGGAGGGTGTGCAGCATCAATGAATGACATCCATTTAAATATAATAGGCAGAAAGTAGCATGGGTAATAACCATAAGTTTAACTTATATAGAACGATGGCCTTAAAATTAGAACCTTTCAACCCATTAAGCAATTGCTAACAGAAAATTTCCACGATCAGGTCACCGTTTCCACTGTTCTGCTCATTTTCAAATTACACATGAGACATATTGAACAATCTTATTTGCCAGCGAAAGTATCCTACGGCGAATGATGAATTCCTATATTTAGTCTGCTCGGCTCACAAAAGACATTTCTGCTACTTCAGGAGCCTTTTGGCAGTACTAGAGTTGGAGTTGGTTATTTTTTTAAAGAGCAAATGGTTGAAATAATTGGACAAGAATTGGATTTTGCGTTATCCGGCAGCAATAAAATGCATGTAGAAGGAAAACAATCTGAAATCAGCATGTAGGAAAGCAGTGAGAAAACACACATGTTTTTAACATTGGGAGGGTTGCAAGGCATGTGTCCATATGAAATGCTGGAGAAAGACTCAAAGGAAGTGGGACAGCTGTTCGCATGCCACTCTGTGTTATGTTACTGCTATATGCTTTATGGGATCAGCTGCCACAGGCCAGTTCCACAACAGCTGGAGAGGAACATCAGCTGAACTCTGCAAGGGGGGTTAGCTCCAGTTAAACAACTCTCCTTTTAATATTTTGGGCAACGTAGTGTTCCTTTATCCTGAGGCCAACAGCAAATTTATATAACAAAGGATTAAGCTGGGTGGCCAGTACTAACCTAAAAGGCAGCTAGAACATTCTTCTTCTCAGTTTGGATCAAAGCTTGTGGGGAGATGCATCAAAACATACCAAATGTTTGCCCATACAACATAGTAAGACGACACTTCTAAAAGGGATTTACAGTGGCAACCACACAACAGGAAGGAAAGGCACACTTCTGTTGTAGGCTATTGGGCCAGTCAATGTCTTTGTCATCTCCATGATTTGTCTCTATTTTGTTAACACACCAAGAACACTAAGGGCAGGAGAGAAAAAAATCAAATAAATTTAAGCTGACACATCACCCACCCAGAAGATCTGTCAGTTAATAATTTCACTAGCACAGAGGATAATTTATGGGCCTAACGGAAAACTCAATACAATACATTTAATTCACCTATTCATTTGTTTTAATTACAGCCCTTCTGCTTACCCTAAGTAAGCTTGAATTTTGGCAGTCCTGCCTGCTGCTCTATATTCTATCTCAGCTTGAAATGTTCTTGGGCAGTTCAGTCAAAATTCATGTCATAGCCTGCTTCTGTGAATTTTGTCATGAATTACCAGTAGTGGCTGATGTGGTAAGGCAGAATTGTGAAGACACTTTCTCAGAGTACAGTGGTACCTCGGCTTACATACGCTTCAGGTTACATATGCTTCAGGTTACAGACTCTGCTAACCCAGAAATTAAGGGTTAAGAACTTTGCTTCAGGATGAGAACAAAAATCTTGCAGTGGCGGTGCAGCGACAGCAGGAGGCCCCATTAGCTAAAGTGGTGCTTCAGGTTAAGAACAGTTTCAGGTTAAGAACAGACCTCCAGAACAAATTAAATTCTTAACCCGAGGTACCACTGTATCAGCAATATCAGAGTTCACCTAAACAGGGCAAGGCAGGCAGACAGTGAGGTCAGGGCAGGAGCATCAGATTGGCTTCACTAGAGTAAGCTGCAGTGATGCTGATGTCAGGAGTGTGGCTCTGCAGCTGTATCCCATTGTACTGCTCACTTCTGTGAATGATTATAAGAACAGGGGATGAGCCTACTAGGTCAGGCCAATGACCCATCTAGTCCAGCACCCTATTTTCACAGTGTGTCAGGGACTGGCTGGATGAGGAGTGGTTGCAGCTCCAGGGGAGAACACCGGGGAAGATGATTTGGAGCCTGGTTCTTGGTGGTGGGACTGGGGAGAGCAACCGGCAGAAGGAACCTGCTGGGAGCTATCAGATACAGAGTGACTGTGGGGAGGCAGAAGGGGAAAGTCATTCTAGGATGGAGGTGGAGAGGTGCAGTGTGGGCACAGACGCTGACAGAGAAGCAGCAGAAGCTGTGTTTCCTCCTCTTCAAAAGAACAGTCCTGTTGCAAACCCCCCACCCACCTCTCTCACCCCGAATGCAAAGGGCCTTGAAGAACGCAGAGCAAGGAGCCAATGGCTGCTGGGAAGGCAGTGGGAGTGAGGGAAGGATAGGCCAGAACTTCAGTGTCTGCAATGTGTCTTTCCTGAGTGCAGTGGTACCTCAGGTTACATACGCTTCAGGTTACATACGCTTCAGGTAACCCAGAAATAGTACCTTGGGTTAAGAACTTTGCTTCAGGATGACAACAGAAATCGTGTGGTGGCAGCGGTGCTTCAGGTTAAGAACAGTTTCAGGTTAAGAACAGACCTCCAGAGCGAATTAAGTACGTAACCAGAGGTACCACTGTACTCGTGTCCGCTGGCTCTCTGTGTGTTTGTGTTCTGAGCAATAAAAGTTCATTTGCATGCCAAGTCTCTTGCCTGTTCCTGAGCTGCTGCGGCTGGTCGGCTATTCTGGCAGCGTTGACACAGTAGCCCGCCAGATGCCTGTGTTAAGCCTGCAAGCAGGACATGAGTGAATCAGCCCACAGCTCACCTGTGATTCCCAGTGGTCTTCCAATATCTGAAGGGCTGTCCCACAGAAGCTGGATAAGACTTGCTATATGTTGTTCCAGAGGGAAGACTAGAACTTATAGGTGGACACTGCAAGGAAGCAGATTTTGAAGAACCATTAGCAATGGAAACCATGGTCTGTTGCAAGTGTACAGTGCAATCCTGTGGATGTTTACTCAGAAGTAAACCACACTATGTTTAAAGGCATATTCCTGCTGACAATGCAAGTCGAACATAGTCATCATGGTTGGTAGTCAATGACAGCCTTGCTGTCCATGAATTTGTCTAATCCTCTTTTAAAGCTACCTAGGTTGAGGGCCATCACTGACTCCTGTTCCATAGTTTAACTATGCATTGGGTGACGGATTACTTTCCACCCATCCTGAATTTTCCAACATTCAGCTTCATATGGATGTCCATGAGGGAGGAAATCTTTTCTCTAGGCACCTTCTCCAACCCATGAATAATTTTATGAATTTGCATCATGTCACCTCTTACCCTGTTCTGAGGTGCTTTGTGAATTTGGGGAAATTGAAAAAGGTTGTCAGAATAAAAATGGGTGTTTCCTTTGCCACTCTCTGGGGCCTGGCACCATGGACAGCTACAGGAGAGAGGGAACACTTTTACAGAGTAGGCTTATCATTCCTTCAGCAGATCGTTTTATTCAAAAGGTGTAGTGTGGTTATTTCAAAATCTAAGCTGTGAGAGAAAGCATAGTTGGTTTTTTTAAAACGTTTGGTTTTTATTTCTTTCACAAGAATGCCATCCCAATGATGTATTATTTGAAAGCAGACCCAGGAGTTTAAAAGACATCCCTTTCTTTTTTAGGATAAGTGATTAAGGCCACATTCACCCAGAGTGGTTTAACAATCAATCAATCCCTCTTCCCAGGGAACTCTAGGAATCATAGCTCTGGAAGGGGACTGGGCGTCTCCTAACAGCTCTCAGAACCCTCAACAAACTCCAGGTCTCATAATTATTTGCAGGAAGCCATGACTGTTTAAATTGTTGCCATAGTGCTCTAAATACATGATGTGAATGTGGCCTAGCTATGAATCCAATGCCTGTCTAACCAGAGGTAAGCCTCACTTGTGGCAGCTAGACTGGTGACAGGGAGTGGCCACCGAGACAATATAACACCGGTCCAGAAAGACCTACATTGGCTCCCAGTACATTTCCTAGCACAATTCAAAGTGTTGGTGCTGACCTTTAAAGCCCTAAACGGCCTCGGCCCAGTATACCTAAAGGAGCATCTCCATCCCCATTGTTCTGCCCAGACTCTGAGGTCCAGCTCTGAGGGCCTTCTGGCGGTTCCCTCACTGTGAGAAGTGAGTTTATAAGGAACCAGGTAGAGGGCCTTCTCGGTAGTGGCGCCCGCCCTGTAGAACGCCCTCCCATCAGATGTCAAGGAAATAAACAACTATCTGACTTTTAGAAGACATCTGAAGGCAGCCCTGTTTAGGGAAGTTTTCAATGCTTGATGTTTCATTGTACTTTTAATATTTTGTTGGGAGCTGCCCAGAGCGGCTGAGGAGGCCCAGCCAGATGGGCAGGGTATAAACAATAAATTATTATTATTAGGGAAATTATTATTATTTAGGGAAGCTTTTAATGTTTAATAGGTTATAGTATTTTAGTGTTTTGTTGGAAGCCGCCCAGAGTGGCTGGGGAAACCCAGCCAGATGGGCGGGGTATAAACAATAAGTTATTATTATTATTATTATTATTATTATTATTATTATTATTATTCATCATCATCATCACTGAGTGCAATGGGCCTTACTCCCAAGTCAACATGCTGAAGGATCAGTGAAATGATTGGGGAAAACAAAGCTGGGTGAGGGGCCATTTCACAAAACAATTTCTCCTTTTGGGCCCAATTCTTGTTTTCTCCCCACCCTAATGCCTCTTTGCCAGCTTGTCTTCTCTCTTTGTGTGACAGGACAATGGTAGCAGCTCCTACTCACCTGCTCAGGCAGGTGGGTGAGCAATTGTTAAGCACAGCAAGGAGCAGCAGCAGGTCAGGGGGCTGAGATCCCCCAAGGTGCTGGAGCTGTAACAGCTGCCTGAATGGCCAGAAGTACCTGGAGTAAGTCCCACTGAAATCAGTGCTACTTACCCCTCTGTAAACAAGTCTAGGAGCTGGCACAGGACCGTTTCAAGAATGTGACTCTTCCTTTCACAGTGCTGTCTTGTCCTCTGCCTCTTTGCATGAGCTCCGCTCCTCAATAAATCTAAAAGATGCTGACACTTAACTGCATGTCTATAATGCAGTTCTGACTGTTACTACTGCATGCCCTGGAGGGATTAATTATCAAGGCTTAACCTTACAATAAGGCTTTATTTGCAAAGCCTTCTTGCTAAATTGGAGCAAATTCTTCTCTTACAGGCAAAGAACTGAGGGAAACGTTTCTCCTTTGGCTCCCATCAGCTTCTACAGACAATCTGAATTTGAATTTGTTTCTTTTCAACAGCAGGAGAAAGTTGTCCAAAGCACTAAGAAATGGATTCAGTTTTATGTAAGCAGCATCAGCCAGGAGGATTGTTTGAATTCTGCCCTGCTAAAGAGCTGCCCTTCTAATTACGATTGTAAGAAAGCAGTGATTTTTGTTGTGACTGCCTTTGTCACAATCAGCATGGTTTCCGTTCCGTTGCAGTTCAGTTTCTGCCAAATTCTACATTATTCATTTCACTATCAGTAATTTACACAACATTTTATGTAATTTATGTACATTATGACTATAGTGCAATGATGCAATTATTTCTGCATCATTCATTGCCATGGAAAGGAATTGTCTAAAGAATGTAAAAACAAAAACAAACCAACAACCATTAACTACGTAGACATTGTGGATTTTTAAAACAGCCCCACAACGACCTTGTGATCAAATGCTGATTGTATTTCATGGGTTAATGTCCATCCCAGACCTGGGACAAAAACATGAACAGTGGCAGTTCCCATTCCCATTTCTGATGGAATTCCCCAGCATCCCAATTGGTCACACAAGACACCTGGGGAGGTAACCCATATTTGTTCTAGCCCTGCTTCTACACATATGCTAGGAAACCAAGTCCTTTGAAGGATGATGGAAAGAGCTTGGCATGTTTAGGCGGGAGAACATAAGGTTAAAGAGGAACATGAGAGTGGTCTTCCAATATCTGAAGGGCTGCCCCACAGAAGCTGGATAAGACTTGCTATATGTTGTTCCAGAGGGAAGACTAGAACTTATAGGTGGACACTGCAAGGAAGAGATTTAGAAGAACCATTAGCAATGGAAACCATGGTCTATTGCAAGTGTACAGTGCAATCCTGTGGTTGTTTACTCAGAAGTAAACCACACTATGTTTAATGGGATTTACTGCTAGATACTGTAACGGTGCAGTCCTGGGACCCTTATTTGAAAGTGAACTCAATGAGACTCATTATCAAAGCTGCTTAGAAGCAAGGTGTCAACACAACACACACTATATAATTATGAATGCTGCTTTACATTGATGACTAATTTAACTTAGTCTGAGCACTGTCTGTCTGTCTGTCAACAAAAACCAAATGCATAAAAATACAACAAAAGAGCACACAGCATCTCAATGGATCTGATATGGTTCATAATGGACAGCAAAGAAAATAACCCAATGCAGATAATGTTGGAAGTTTGGGTGCAATTTATCTAAACCACAGAGCCTAGGGCTTGCTGATTACTGCAATGGGGTGAGCTCCCATTGCTCGGTCCCTGCTCCTGCCAACCTAGCAGTTTGAAAGCATGTCAAAGTACAAGTAGATAAATAGGTACCACTCCGGCAGGAAGGTAAACGGCGTTTCCATGCGCTGCTCTGGTTTGCCAGAAGTGGCTTAGTCATGCTGACCACATGACCCGGAAGCTGTCTGTGGACAATGACCACTCCCACTTCAAATGGGGGTGCCTTTTGCTTCATCCTCCCCAGGCTGGATATCTGGAGGTCTCTGACTACCTCAGCCAGTCGTCCAATCCTGCCTGGGGAGGCGTTGCCAGGGGGTTGGCCAGGTAAGGGGAGGGACCGTCCTGCCCACACAACAGAATGTGAATCTTACCCGCTGCTCTGGTTCGCCAGAAGCGCCTTAGTCATGCTGGCCACATGACCTGGAAGTTTTCTGCGGACAAATGCCAGCTTCCTCGACCAGTAAAGCGAGATGAGCACTGCAACCCCAGAGTTGTCTGCGACTGGTCTTAACAGTCAGGGGTCCCTTTGCCTTTACCTCTACATCCTTCAGAAAGACGTTTGCATGTGGTTAAAAAAGTTAGAGTAAGGACCTCCAGTTTCCTAGGCTATGTTTGTACCTTTGATATCTATGATGGCCTCTCTGTCCCTTGACATTTAGATTGATACACCTTAGGTTGCATCCAGTCCAACTTCTGCCTTCCTCTCACTCTTCTCGTTGGATGGCAAGTCGTGAGGTCACCTTCTTTGTCTGTCTCCCTCAGAAGAAATGAAGGCAAGCGTGGCTGCTTTTGTTTCCCCAAGTAGTTAGCCAGCTAGGATTATATAACGATCCAAAACATCTAATAATAAACATAAATTTCCTCATTTCATACTAAGTCTCAGTCTGGGTGTATTTCAGTTAAAGGTGTGCTCCAAGCAAGGATTCATTTCAGATTGCACATACCAAAGTGTTGTTTCTATGCATTAGCATGGATGAAATGTAAACTCCATACCCCCAGAATGAACTTACGTTTGGCTCTGTGCCTTGGATTGATCTGACAGAAAATGAGTTTTGCCTGGAGCAAAGCATAAACCATATCTGTCCTACAAGAACAGAAGAACTGACTGAAACCCTGCATATTTCATTCAAGTGTGCAAATATTTGATTAGCGAGCAAGTAGGAACCTAAGTGAGGTTTCTCTAAATGTCTGCCTTGGATGAGTCCCAAGGCCTCTTCTTCGCTAAGAGAAGATTAAAAGCAAAGAATGCATACTGAACATCTGTGTGGCACAATCCACCAAGCTGTGTGGGAAATAGCTGGGCAAGCTGTAGCCCTTTTGTTTCTCATCCTGCACCTGCTGATATAATTCCTAGCCTTGCCATCCCTAAACAGGTGAACCACCCAAGTCTTCTAGGTAATTTTAGACCAGAAATGGGGACTCCGTGATCCTCTAGATGTGGCCAGAACCACAACTCCCAACATCCCTGATCACTGGCCATCCTGTCTGGGGCTGAGGATTTGGAAGTCCAGCAACACCTGTAGGTATCTCACTCCTGGCTCAGAGAATATCGGACAGGTATGATGCAGCTGCAAGCTAGCATCCCCCCACAAGCTAATAACAATTATGTAGAGCTTGGTGGTTACCTCCGAGGAGTTTGATACTTTAAAAGAATGTGTGAGTCGATGCTAGAAAGCAGGATGAAGTGCGCTGATTTACTGCAGCTCCTCATTAAGTTTAAAAGCATTCCACTGTGATGAAGACATCTGCAGCAGTTGGTAATAGGACTTCCCCCTGCAAGGGACTCGTTAAGTGCCGAAAGGAAGAAAAAAGAAAAGACAAGCAGATCCCACATTTTAAGCTAAATTCAAGGCCTCTTTAATGAAAACAAGCCCACCCCTTTTCAAGCATTAATTGCATTCACAACTTTGTCTATATTAAACAATTGTCTGGATTTTATGTTTTGAGTAATAGCACTGACATACTATAAAAGCAGGCATCTAACTGCACTTCCTCGAGGTGTAAGCATCCATATATACTTCTCTCCTGTTTCAATATGAGTATAAGTCTTATTGAATCCATGCTCTTCATCTATTTTACTTCTACGGGTGGGTAAATAAGGCCTTAATGCTGCGCTTAATAAAACAATTAATATTAAATCAATGTAACGTGAATGGAAACCATGTTTGCACAGTGCCTTGCTGCTTGGAGGCCTAGTGTTAACACAGCATTCTCACTCTTTCCAGCACTTCCATATTTGGCACTCTTGTATATGTGGTCAGATCATTGGCTGGTCTGGATCAACATCACCTGCTCTGACTGGCAGCTGCTCTTTAGCATATGAAGCATTTTCTCAGCTGAAATAATCTAACTCAAGTGTCGTCTGTCACCACTTTGACAAAGTTCCTATGATTATTATTTTTTTTTTTTGGGGGGGGGGGGAGCCATGACAGTTAAAGTGGCATAAGAGTGCCTTAAATGTATGGTTTGGATGTGACCCTAGTGAGCTCATGGTGGAGGGAAAGTTCAAACTAAGGACTTTCTGATTCGTTCGTCAGCTACTTGCTGGAAAGCAAATTGAAGTGCTCTTAGACCAGAGATTCCCAGACTTTGGTCTCCAGCTCAACGAGATTGTTGCATGAGTGGAAGGCAGCACAATGATTCCTGATAGTGCAATGGGACATTTCCTCCTCTTCTCCTGCACCCCATGCCCTCCTCAGGTCTGTTCCTGGCAGGGGTGCCAATATAAATAAAATATTTGGAGGGTGGCAGCAGCAATTGGCTTATGAAGATGATGGAACATGCTGAGATGGCTAGACTAACTGTGAGAACTAAAGAACAAAATGAGGAAAAATTTCTTGAAGAATATTTTGTGGAATATTTGGGAACAGAATAACATGGTTATGTTAAAACATATGCAGGATTTGAAGTATGGCAATGGATAAGAATTGGTAGCTTAATAAGTTCAAATTAGTGTATATAAGTAAGAAAAGAACACCATAGAAAAGTGGATGGGAAGTCAATGGATGTGAGAGATTTGTTCTGAATGTTGTTGAAAAGAATTTGTAAAATCTGAAAAATTAATAAAAAGGTTATGCAAAGGCAAGAATATATACAGTGGCCCAGCTAAGCCCCACCCTGCATCATCGATCACATGACGTGGTGCACACACTTCATTTGAATGGCAACGCCCATCAACTTTGCCCCCACTGGCCCCCTCAAATATTTTATTTTGGGGGGTGAAGGCTTAGGAGTTGGCTCCTACAGTTCCCAGAGGGTCACCGGGAGAGGAGAGAAATGCTTGTGCTGATGGTTTATTGTGTATATTTGAGGTTCCTGAGTATATCTGTTTGAATGCTGCCCCAAATTTCCATCATATCCTCCCTGTCACTTCATGTGGCTAAGCAATATAGTGTGACTGTTGAGGCATCTAGCCAATATGGAGGTCAAGAGGAAGGGATGTAGCTGGGAGAAAATGAGACCAAGTTCCTCTGGAACGATCTGACAGGAAATGACAGAATGTTGGCCCTATTTTGAAAGAAAAAGAGCCGTGGGGGGAGGAGGAGACAAGTTCTTCCTAACCACAGAGCAGTGCCAGATCTCAGTAGGTGAGGATGATGAAATAATAAAGCCTTTCCCGTGCATGTTTTTCATTACCCTTATTTTGTTTTTCTTCCAAGTGCTTTGGAAACAGAACAGAAGGCCCATCTTTCAGCCAGGACCATAATGGCCTCCTCCCAAGGGGATAACAGCTGCACAAATAGGAGGGAGACCTCGGTGGAATTGATCCCAACACCTTCCTAATGGAAAGAATCATTTGCTAAGCCCGCTTTATGCCATTGGTACATAATTAGCAGCCAAGGGGGCTAAGGGTTAAAGACCACGTTTCCAACCTCCTTAGAAACGGAGCGAAGCTTTAAAGGTTTCCCTTCTGTGTTCCAAACAGGTAGCCGAGAAAACAATTGTTTCAAAGAAGTCTTGGCCAGCTGAGTCATGCCTCTGAATCCATTGAATCTTATTAGATGGAAATTAGGTAGTTTGGTGTCAGGGCATAGAAATTTATTAGCAGACTTGCTTGCCTGAATCCCAAACACACTAAAATGAGCCTGGTCAAGGGCCCCAAATTAGTGCCCTTAAAAACGATCCTATAAAGAAGGATTTCTAATAAATAAAATAGAGTTAACAACAACACTATTTATACCCCGCCCACCTGGCTGGGTTGCCCCAGCTACTCTGGGTAGCTTCCAACACATATAAAGACATAATAAAACATCAAGCATCAAAACACAGCCTATTACACTAAATATCCAATACAGTGGTACGTCAGGTTAAGTACTTAATTCCTTTCAGAGGTCTGTACTTAACCTGAAACTGTTCTTAACCTGAAGCACCACTTTAGCTAATGGAGCCTCCTGCTGCTGCCGCGCGGGAGCACAATTTCTGTTCTCACCCTGAAGCAAAGTTCTTAACCTGAAGCAATATTTCTGGGTTAGCGGAGTCTGTAACCTGAAGCGTATGTAACCTGAGGTGTATGTAACCCAAGGTCCCACTGTATAGTTTGTGTCTTGCCATAGAAAATCCACAGAAGTCAGTATCTCATTCTTTGTATCAGGACATATGGGTTTGGTTCCAGACTTGGTTCTAGAAAAACCAACTTAAATTTTGTCTGGGTTATAGTCTTGATTTTACAAGATGGCTTTAAGCAGAACTTAACTAATGATGGAAGGAGACTACAGCTCATCGGAAGTATAGCTGTTTTTTGCATGCAGGAGGTCTCAGGTCACATCTCCAATTAGGATCAGGCAACAGGTGATGGAAAAGACCTTCTGCTTGAGACCAGCTGCCAGTCAGAGTAGACTCAGATAGATAGTGTATTAGGTAGAAAGGTAAAGATAAAGGACTCCTGGACGGTTAAGTCCAGTCAAAGGCGACTATGGGGTTGTGGCGCTCATCTCGCTTTCAGGCCAAGGGAGCCAGCATTTGTCTACAGACAGCTTTCCGGGTCATGTGGCCAGCATGACTAAACCACTTCTGGCGCAATGGGACACCGTGACGGAAACCAGAATGCATGGAAACACCATTTACTTTCCCGCCGCAGTGGTACCTATTTATCTACTTGCACTGGTGTGCTTTCAAACTGCTAGGTTGGCAGGAGCTGGGACAGAGCAAAGGGAGCTCATTCCATGGTGAGGATTTGAACCACCAACCTTCCTATCTGCAAGCCCAAGATGCTCAGTGGTTTAGACCACAGCGCCACCCGCGTCCCTACCTATTAGTACATGCCTAGTATAAGCAGCTTCATGGTGGTTGTGTTTCAGCTCAAACATCGGGTTGTGGAAGCATTAAGTAGGTTCCCATTAAAATGCAAACCATCCCTACCGCTATCTCACATGGTTTTGGTGTGCATGCAAATCATGCAGCCAGGTGACAGGGTGTCTTTCTCATCTAATCAGAAACTACCCACTCAATCAGCACAGTGAGTGTTGCTGCAGTTTTGAGAGAGAGAGAGAGAGAGAGAGAGAGAGAGAGAGAGAGAGCTCAGTCAGTAGAGCACGAGACTTTTAATCTTAGGGTTGTGGATTCAAGCCCCACGTTGGATTCCCACATTGCAGGAGGTTGGGTTAGATTACCCTTGTGGTTTCTTCCAATGCTTCAATTCTATGATTCTATATCCAACAACTGTGTAAAACTGTGCCATGCAGAAGTGCTTCCTTTGCTGCTGGGTGCATGTGTAAATAAAGTCTTACAGCACAATTCTACTCAGAAATGAGATCTATTGAATTCAAAAGGTCTTACTTCCAGATATAAATGGGGTTAGCCCTACAGTTTTAGCTATATGGCTATATTTGAGTGGACTCAATCCAGTCCAAATGTGAAATATATGTGGGCTCTGGATCTTCACTCAGCAACAGTGAAAAGCTGAGATTTCTGCATTCAGATATTTAAAGCAGGGACTGGTTTTAAAGTAAGTGTATGATGTCTAAGTGTCAAGGTGTTTTAAATCCATACTAACACTTTTTTTGGCTTTGTTTAATCTATAAGCAAGAATTAAATGAGTCATTCAAGGTAGTGCAATATAGCACCACCAGAAGTTGACAGTGGTGGTACCGTACCACTGTCAAAACATAATGTCTTTTCTTCAATACTGATAGGAGTTCCGTAACCTATATGATCAATGTAATTTATCACAAGATTCAAGCAGTGACAGCACATACTTGAGAACAGGCAGATAAAGTTGCAATTATCTTCTCTGGAGGCTGTTGGTCATCCAAGCTTCTCTGTTATCTCTTGTAAGGATTGATTTTAAGCTCCTTGTTCTCTTTGGTATGGTAATGTTTATGTATAGCCATCAAACGCCACTGAATTCAGGGCTCTACAAGACTGTTGGAAGGGTGATCGCATGACAAGGATCAGAGTATTGGGCATCCAATTATTTTAATTCCTCACACTTTAGACACCAAGTATTACCATATTTACTCGAGTTGAATGCCTCACAGTCCTACTGCATGTTCCAGTCAAGACAGGTCTGTGGGGAGGGGAACAAACAATGTGTCTTCATTACACCAGTTCCTAGGCCAGGATGGCAGCAGGGATTAGTCCTGCTCCACCTTCAAAGCATCTCATTTTGGAGGATTCCACTGGCTACCACCAATGGAGGTACTGCCAGTGGTAGCTTCCATCCACCATTTTGAAGTGCTCCAGGCTAATGGATCCAGACAGGGCTGAAACATTGAAACCAGCTCCAGCATGGCAGTTTGGGGGTTTGGATTGCTCCGTCCCATCTGTGATGACTGGGCACATAATGACTCTGGCCTTTGCTCATCCTTGCTATATGACCAATCACTATTTCCTTAGCTATTCTGTTTCTGTTCTAATGAAGCCTTTCAGTCCCAAACAAATTCATGATTTGGTGCACCTACATTGGTGCAGTTGCCATGTTTTTAAGGAGACACAGTGTAGAATTTGTGTCATCTCATGCCAGTCCCTGGAAAGGCATTTTCCCTTAGTTCATAAAGTGATTACAGTTTATAATGTTTTGTTAGGCCAAAGCTAACCACTGAGGACTGTGCAGGTCACAGCATTGCAGTGAAATCCTTCTACAGACAATGTAGGATTATATCCCTCAGAGACGTTACATACAGAGATAGCACCTATAAATAGTTTATAAAGGACTGATTAATGGTTAATAAAGAGTTTGAAAAATAGGTAATCAATTGTTGTAGATCACTATTGAGTCCAGCCCTTCAATAGGATGCTTATAACCATAGTTTATAACCTTTTAATGCCTGCAACATTTGTCATTATAATCATGCATCTATAGCACACATTTTTTTTACTTATGGGTGGTGGTGAATAATTTACCTGTGATCCCCAGCTATCACGGATACCTCACTGAATACTTCACATAAGATAGGTAGACCGCCTGAGGTGACTAGGAAGACAACATTCGCAATAGCACTTCCATGTTTCATTTTCCATGCTATTCTAATTGAAACCCAACCCTTAGTTCCAAGGTGCCTTACAGATGAAATTTCAAAGTAACGCAAACATTGACAAGGGGCAATTTTCAATTAACGCAGTGGAGCTCAGCGTAAGAAAAGCCTGTTGGAACAGGCCAATGGCCTACCTAGTCCTGACTCCTGTTCTCACAGAGGCCAAACAGAGGCTTATGGGAAGCCTGAAAACAGGACCTAAGCGCAACAATGCTTTTTGCACTTGTGATGTCCAGCAATTGGCATTCAGAGGCATACTCAATGACAGGGGAGGCAGAACACAGCCATCATGGCTGGTAGTCATCTATCACTACTTCTAGTGGGACAAAATGTTGTTGTTGTTGTTTAGTCGCTTAGTCGTGTCCGACTCTTCGTGACCCCATGGACCAGAGCACGCCAGGCACTCCTGTCTTCCACTGCCTCCCGCAGTTTGGTCAAACTCATGCTGGTAGCTTCAAGAACACTGTCCAGCCATCTCGTCCTGTCGTCCCCTTCTCCTTGTGCCCTCCATCTTTCTCCAAATCAAGGTCTTTTCCAGGGAGTCTTCTCTTCTCACGAGGTGGCCTCAGCTTGGAGCCTCAGCTTCACGATCTGTCCTTCCAGTGAGCACTCAGGGCTGTTTTCCTTCAGAATGGATAGGTTTGATCTTCTTGCAGTCCATGGGACTCTCAAGAGTCTCCTCCAGCACCATAATTAAAAAGCAACTATTCTTCGGCGATCACCCTTCTTTATGGTCCAGCTCTCACCATGTTTTAACTATATGCTGTATGAATAAGTACTCAACAGCTCAGTACGGTTTCATGTAATACAGGCACATTAAAAGACCTTACCTAAATAAGGAACGGTTTCCACCTTGTACTAGTCTGGGGAGAGGGCAAAGGTGCCAGCTTGTGGTGGTGATGGAGGGGAGGGCAACATTGCACATGACATCATGCAAATATGGCATCCTGTCAGTTACTGGCTAGATGAGGAGGAGTGGTGGAAACTGCCTGACCAAGATCCCCCAACGGAAAGCACAGATTTGGATCCTGGATCCTGGACAACCGGACACAACCCAGAGGAGGGGAAGAGCTGGGAAGCAGTGGCGTAGCGTGGGGGGTGCAGAGGGGCTGGTCGCACCGGGCACAACATCCGGGGGGCGCGCATTCGCAGCTCTCTGCCCCCTGCTAAAATTAGGGGGCGCAAATTACTTGCCTTGCCCCGGGTGCTGACAACCCACGCTACGCCACTGCTGGGAAGTACTGGAGATGAGGAGCTTGGAAGATGAGGAAAAGGAGGAAACAGGCTGGTGCCCCAGCACAGAGCAAAGACAGGAATCAGACTCAGCAGCTTCACCACAGAGCTACCCAGACAGCTTTTCTGCTGACAAGTTGCCCCTTCCCAGAACAATGTGTGTGATGCAGAGCACAGTGCCAGGCAGAAAAAGAGAGGATTCCTAGGGACTCACCATAGATAGACAGAAGGGCCTGACATAGAGGGAGTGGAGTGAAGTGGGAGGTTACAAGCCACCCTGAACAACTGCTTCGCCTAGGTGGGAGCAAACTTCAGAGGTCCCTGTGTGTTCTCTATTCAGAGAACTTCAGAACTATTCAGAGACCTTCAGAGGTCCCTGTGTGTTCTCTTTAACAAAGAAACTGCAAGGTAGCTGGAGTTTCCCTGACTTCCTCTGATCTGCGAATGAGCTGTTCTCCTTGTCAGCTCCCTGACACATCCCTACATCATTTGCACAATGCAAGAACATCGGGAGGAGGTGGGGGGGCAGAGCCAAATGCGGCAGCTCGGCCTCCTCTTCCCCCTGATATTTTTACATTGCGGGGGCCTGTCCCCCTCCTGAAAATATGGGTGAGCCCCCAAAAGGGCTTGCTCCCCCATGAGTTGGTGCCCCTGGGAGAGGGTGTGTGGTCTGGTGAGGGGAGGGCTGAAGCCTAAAGAGAGTCCAAAGGGTAAGATATAGAGGCCTGGAAGACCACATTGAGCCTCTGGCCTGAGATGCCCCACCCCTGTTGACTGACTGGCTGCAGCTGCCTGGGGTCTTTTCTAGCCCACCTGGAGATGCCAAGGGTGGAATCTAGCAAAATCTGCATGCAGAGCTGCACCTCTTCCTTCTAAGCAGCTGTTATTATTACACTCTTACTTTGGAGTTAAGTACAGGTAATAAATAGCAAGGGGGGAAATGCAGTTATTTCTTATCACCTTTATGTGAAACAGATTTATACAACCCTTCTCACTATAAAAATGTATCTCATTTTTTAATAAAAAAAAGAGCTTCATTTGCCAAGGCACTCATTGCATCCAATGACACAGAGTCACATAATTTTCCTCTGAAAAATTCAATACACATTGTATCCCAAGGGTATCTTTTCCTTTCAACCGAATGATTTGTATAATTTCTCACCGCAGGAGAAACAGCATTCCCCAAGTTCTTATTGATAATTGTTGATGATTAGTTATGGATACAAAGAAATGTCAATAGGAACGCTGAATGCTACTGGTTATGAACATACTTCCCCCTCTTTATCAGTCCTATAGCTTTCATAATTTATCTTGGAATAAATGGCTCATTTGCTTTAATAATACAAAATTTGTCTGAGCTCTCAAAACGCTGTCATTGTTTCTCGTACGATTTCAGTCAGGATAGGACCACCATAACAATGAGGCCACCACCAGATTGAGACTCTAGAACGTATGTGTTGATTAAAGGCCTTCTTTCAGTGAAGTCCACGAACCACACAATCCATTGGTTCCCATTCTCAGGACTTGCACACAAAAACTGTTAATGGAAGAAGCAACTGCTGCCTATGAGATTTTCACCAGTTATACTTGTAAAAAAAAAACCTTTTGTATGCAGAGCCCACCCAGGACAGCTTGCAATAAAAGAAATGCAACATAGAAAAGCTAACAATGGCGGCAGCTTATGGGAAAAGGTCTGCCTATGGAAGTTCCCGCCTTTGGAAGATGTACAGAGAGAGCCATTGGCTTCACCTAAGTCACTCAACACTTGTCCTAAGAGGTGTGGGTGGATCCCTGTCTTGTCATTTCCCACCAATTAGTGAAGACCAGCCTGTTCTGGCAGGCTTCTGCTCTGCTGGTTTAAATCCATGGTCTGGCTTGATGACTGCTTTATCTGTTCCACTGTATTTATCTGTATTTTTATTGATGTTTGGTTTTATTGTAGCTTGTAATTTTAACTAATGTAAGCAGCCTGGAGCGATGCATAGGCTTCTGAAAGAAACCTTGTTATACATAAATACTTGCATTTTACTACTTTATTGCCTATGTCCATAGACCACTCTTCGGCCAAATGATTCCCAAGGCAGTTTCCATCAAAATAAAACAACAATAAAATGAACGCGAAACCACACCTCAATAGATGCAAATACAGAAGCAGTTAATAGAATTTTAAAACTTGGGAGAATAAAAACGCCTTTGCCCATTCCTCAAAAGACAACAAAGTGGGTGGCAAGAGAGACTTTCAGGGGAGGGAAATCCCATCAAGGAGAATCACTGCTGAAAATGCCCTATACCTCCCTGATTTCCATCCGCCTCATCTCAGATGGTAGGGGCACCCACAGGAGAGCCTCAAGGGACAATCACAAATCATGGCTTTGTTGATGTGAGATTAAGTGTTGCTTCAGGTACCAGGGTCCTCAAAAGGTCCTAAAAGGTCAGCACCAACATTTAGAATTTTGCTTAGAAATGGAGTGGTGGCAAGCTGTGAATTTCTTGAGGCATGAGCAACACCGGAATGACAACATACGTGAGTGCCCCGCTGCTCAACTTTCGACTTGCAATTTTCCAGTTCATGGAAGGGGAGCCGGGAAACTGCAGCAAAGTGAGAAGCATTGCTACTGTGCAATTGCCATCTTTCCCGGGAGGTACCAATTTAATTTTTATACCGCGTTAGAAAAGCCACTCATCCAACGATCACTCAACTGTGAATTTACATCCCTGGCAACCCTTGTTGCTTCTATAGTTGGGCCGCAATTGCTCACCCTGCCTTGAACATCAAAGTTCTTCGGCAAAACATCAGATATATTGTAAGTTGGGTATATTTATAAGCTTTGAACAAGGAATTATTTTCAATTTGCTATAATGGGGCGGGGGTGGGGAAAGGCCACCTTATATTAGAACAAGAGTGGGGAACCTGTGGCCTGCCCAGTGCTGTTGGACTACAATTCCCATCATCCTTGGCCATCCACCATGCTGGCTGGGTGTGATGGAAGATAGAGTCCATCCACATCTGGAGGACCCCCAATCCAGTCAAACCTAAATCCAGTTCTTAACCAGTACACTGGCTCTCACACTGTATTATCTCCATAGATTTTCTCTCTAGATAAAACAGGTTTAGTGCTGTCTAGTTTATAGATACAAAGCAATCTGTAAGGAACACACTGCCTGCTGAACTTATACAGTGGTACCTCGCAAGACGAATGCCTCGCAAGACGAATGCCTTGCAAGACGAGTTTTCCATTTTTTTAGTCGTTCCACAAGACGAATTTCCCTATGGACTTGCTTTGCAAGACGAAACATCTTGCGAGTTCTTGCGAGTTTCTTTCCTTTTTCTTAAAGCCGCTAAGCCGCTAAGCCGTTAATAGCCGCTAAGCCGCTAATAGCCGTGCTTCGCAAGACGAAAAAACCGCAAGACGGAGAGACTCGCGGAACGGATTAATTTCGTCTTGTGAGGCAGCACTGTACAGGCAACTCCCCATTTATATAGGGATTACTTTCAAAGGCACCACACGTTTAAATGAAATTGCATATATTTGACTTAAGCATGCAGTGCCTTGGAACGTAACCTCCACGAAAATGGGAAAAGCCTGCAATACCTCATTCTGCCCCTGCCCCAAGCCCTTTTGTGATGTTTTGGTGACATTTCAGGTCACTTCCAGGTTTGGTGTGATGTGTGGTTGTGTACAAATTCAGCACGTGAAAATGGGAGGTTGCCTGTAGAAAGGACATTTCAGAGTTGACATGAAGAAAGCATTAAAATAATGAAGGCTTCACAATGAAATTTTAAACCAAAGGATAGAAAACCATTAAAAAAAAGCATTTGTGGAAAAATCACCTGTTAAAATGCATTTACCAGAACAGTGTTGCTTTGGATACAATGTACGGGCTAAATTTGAAATACTAAGTATACTAGATTGATGACCCTCAGTTGGCTGTTATGAAAATACTTAAGGTTGGACTGTGGAAAACAAGGTTGTTTTAAACACAGAGGATTGTAAATGACACTTCTGATTGGCTTGTGGGTCAGAAATATTGGCCACTCATTGGGCAGGAAAAGTGGTCTGATGAGGGGAAATAATTCTATGTCACTAAAATCTCATTGGTTGAAGGATAGGCAGGCTGCGACATAAATAGGCTCGTTGTATAACTATTGAGAGTGACTGCTGAGCAGAGATGAAGAAGACAATGATGAAGAGAGGAAAATGGTGTGAAACTGTCTGAGAAGAAGAATCTGAGAAGTCTAGAAACTGGAACGGATGCAAGGCAGCAAGAGAATATTTGAAGCTAGGGAAGCTGAATCATGGGATGTAGCCAAAGATTGGTAATGAGGCCATATAAAGACATTAAGTAGTGCAGAAAATTCAGGGAGGAGATTCTGGAGCTGGCCAAAGTGAGAATTTCCTGAAAGTTTGGCTCAGCAGAAGCCAGTGGATGTCTACAGACTGACTGGGGAAAAGGGAGTAAGAATAACTGTCTGTTAAGTTAAACAGGGTTAGGAGCTAAGTTTTATCTGCCAGGCTTATGTAAACCCTATCACAGCACACCAAAGCATAGTATTCACCTTATCAAACCCTTCTGTTTCACAATAAATACTATATTGTTACTCTTATTTAATAATAAAAGCATGTCTGCCTGGTTTTGTACCACATCTATAATACCACCACAGCTGCTAAGTTATAGTTAAAAGCGTTGGTGAACAATATAGTTCAATATGGCGGCAGTGGTTAGAAGGCGGATCAGAAGCAGTAAATAAAAGCTGGTTCTCCGAAAATAAAAAAAATCTAGACTCCCCACATATAAAGTATTCATAAAGTGGGATGTCTCTCCACAAGTTCATATGTCTCTCTTCTCCTTTTATCCCTCTCTGACATCTCCCCTTAGCTAGGGCTGGCTGCTCTTGTTCGCAATGTGTCTGCTGTTGTTATGAACTTCATGGTATTTTATATAATTGATTTATGTATTGGGATGTATTTGGCAGCTTTCTAGTAATATAAAAAGCAGTGTCTGTACAAGTACAACTAATGGCAAATGTTGTTGTTGAGACTTCTTGGGCAGGTCACCACTGTAAAAAAAAATAAAATCTTGTTCCCAATTGATCTTTATGTGGTTAACGATTTTGACTGATTAACTGGAAAATGTTTGCTGGCAGGTGACTGAGCAAACAGAGACCTATTGCTTGGTTTCTATCAGTGGTCTAGAAAAAAGCATATTATTTCAGTCTTTTTTAAAAAAATAAAGATGGATGCTGTGCAACATACTGAGCACCAGCCACTTGCTGTTTCATAGTTCTGATTTTTGCCTCCCCCTTGCTGTGTTTTCATAATGTTTCACTCGCTTATTACAGCCAGTAAACTTCATTGTTTCCCTGGCACCACTGAAGTCTATGAAAAGCCTCTGCCGTTTATTGCACACAAATGCACTTTAACAGACTTTCTCCTGTGTGTCTTGAAGCACCTTTAAAAGTGAGTGTTTCATCAGACCCAGTGCTGTCTGTAAGTGTGAAAACTCTGATAACAATCATATGTCCTTGTTTTGAGCTTCTCTGTAGTGGAAGGCATTCATTCCAACCGTAACACAAACAATATGTGAAGAATAGGCATGTTCCCATGAAAGGTTCCTCTTTGATCTCCCACCTATCCAAGAAGTCTCTGAGTACAGTGAGGGCTAATATCAGTAAGTGGTGGCCAATTTCAGTTCAGCATGTCCTTAGCAGTAGCCTCTGAATTCTGATTGCTTGATGTATAACCCAGTAAGGTGAAATCACTGGGTTCATTCACAAAGGATGCTGCAGTGATTGGCACATGTGGAGGAGGAGTCGTTCACTCATGGTAGGACTTAGGGGCAGATGTTTAGGGCCCCACCCAACAGAATAAGCAGGAGTAACCCCCCCCAAAAAAAAAACCAGCAGGGCTGGCGTATCACATTTTAAAATTAAGTTGAATAATGACCTTCTAAAGAGTCCAGTATCTAAAATGACCCAACTGGGCCACTGTAGAACAATACAGTGGTACCTTGGGTTACATACACTTCAAGTTACAGACTCTGCTAACCCAGAAATACTACCTCGGGTTAAGAACTTTGCTTCAGGATGAGAACAGAAATCGTGTGGTGGTGGCGCGGCGGCAGTGGGAGGCCCCATTAGCTAAAGTGGTTCCTCAGGTTCAGTGGCGTAGCATGGGGGGTGCAGGGGGGGCCGGCCGCACCGGGTGCAACATCTGGGGGTTAGGGTTAGGGGGCGCAAATCCATGGGTTAGGGGGCGCAAATCCATAGGTTAGGGGGCACAAATTACTTGCCTTGCCCTGGGTGCTGACAACCCATGCTACGCCACTGCTCAGGTTAAGAACAGTTTCAGGTTAAGAACGGACCTTCTTAACCCAAAGTGAAATATGAATTTCACGATCTCATTTCTCCTCAGCCACAATAATTTTCAGTGGGGTCAGTTCAAACTTTCAACTGTGAGCTGTCAGGACCAAGTACCAAATGATCAAGAGAAATCAAATCACTGTCATATACACTTGAGAGAACTGGCTGTTAGAGGACATCCTTCTGAAGTCAATGGGGCAGGTTGAGATGGCATAACCAAGGGCTTAAAACCATTATTATTATTATTATTATTATTATTATTATTATTATTATTATTATGTCTTTATCCCTGACAGAGACTCAAGGTGGCTTTAAAAACAAAGGGGGGAGGACAATAATTTAAAAACAATTAAACAGTAATTGATTTAAAGTTATATATAAATATAAAATATCTATTTAAAAACATACAACTAATTACAATAAAACATGGCACCATGAGGTCTTAATGCTTGAATCATAAGTTAGAAAATATTAGATGTAAGCAAGTGTTTCTTCTACTGAAGTTAGTGGGACAGCAATCAGTTAATAAATTGGTATCTTAGCATCTTAACTTGGATCTTTGCATTTTGGAACCAGGGTGTATGACCTGTGAAAAGTAAACAAAATAAGAACAGGATTATATCCCAGTACCCAGTCCAGTTGTCCTTTTTGGACACAATAGACTTTGATGATGAGCTGACTGGTGAGTTGACAGACCGTTCCGAAGGCAGAGACTGAAGCAGCTCACTGACTATGGTGGAGCTGTTGTGCCAACTTCACCGTGGTTTTCTCAGGAGGTAGCAGGCTGAGGAGGCAAGGATTGGATCTGCTGGTGCATGTGTACTGCACCAACTTCTTATCCTTTCTAGTAAACAACGGGGAGCCACCTGCTGGGAAGCTAGCATAACAGCTCTGCTCCCACCTAGTCAGCCATTTCTGGGCAGAGACAAAACAACATTGTCACATCCCACAAGAACCTCCTTGGAGACTTTTCTTCAGATCCTTCCTCCTTGGAGGTAGACCAGTCAATAGAATCTTCTTAGAGATCTTTGGAATGGTCTCTCCAGGGATACTAGCAGGGAGCTGTTTCTGATATCTTTCCCCCTGCAGATGAAGACCTTTTTATTTGGCCAGATATTAAGGTTAAAGGTAAAGGTAAAGGTACCCCTGCCCGTACGGGCCAGTCTTGACAGACTCTGGGGTTGTGTGCCCATCTCACTCAAGAGGCCAGGGGCCAGCGCTGTCCAGAGACACTTCCGGGTCACGTGGCCAGCGTGACATCGCTGCTCTGGCGAGCCAGAGCCGCACACGGAAACGCCGTTTACCTTCCCGCTGGTAAGTGGTCCCTATTTATCTACTTGCACCCGGAGGTGCTTTCGAACTGCTAGGTTGGCAGGCGCTGGGACCGAGCAGCGGGAGCGCACCCCGCCGCAGGGATTCGAACCACCGACCTTTCGATCAGCAAGGCCTAGGCGCTGAGGCTTTAACCCACAGCACCACCTGCTGAGTCCTGATATTAAGGTTAGCACTGACATAATCTTTGCTGCTGTATTGCTTTTGTTTTATGGAATGATTTTTGTTTTATTGTGGGCATGCATTTTTTTTTTTAAAAATGGAAGCTTTTCTTAAAGTTCTTTGGACTGAAGCACTGAATCAATCAGCAAAAAATGGAAAACTAAATGTTGGTTAAGCTAGAGTTGTAGCATCTGAAACCAGCGTAGGTAGAGAAAATTCAACCGCCTGTTTTGATTTACCTTCTGAAATGTATATCTTCCATAACATCTACTTGCTCAAGTTACAGGACTGTGTAGATGATGGTTTTCACATTCAGGAGAGACTGATAGCTTATGCACATGCATGTGTCTCATGTAGAGTTAATCAGGTAGGAAGGAACCTAGACAAAAACCAGATAGCTACTGTATACCATAAAGCTAGTACTTCCTTGCAAATGTATCATTGAATCTCCACTGTAAAGGGTGTTTCTATTGATCTCTGGATGATCTCAAAAATATGATGGTGTGTTGATAAGAGAACCCATAAGCTATATGCTCAACACACTGGAGTGGAAGTCAATCAGGCAGGTCTCTTCTACCCAATCGTTATGCAGTTGGATAATGATCAGGTGAAAATGATCAGATGATGCCCAAGCAGGACTTTTTTCAAGGGGAACTCACAGGAACTCAGTTCCGACACCTCTAGGGTGGGTGCCACTGATATTCTAAGAGAATGTGGCAGATGTTCATGGTAAATTCTGGCACCTCTTTTTCTAGAAAAATAGCACTGTGCCCTAGGATCTTTTGGTGGGAATGGCAGGATAAAAATCTAATACATAAATCAAATAAAGAAAGAAAAGAGAAGAACCTTTGTAACTGGACTTGTCCATGAGGCTCTGGGCTTCCTGATAAGAACAGCTCTAGTGCTATTTTGGTAACACGTGAAAATTATTATACAATAAGCAAAAGATGAATAGACACCTAATAGACATGATTAGGCTTAATAGGAATGGAAATCAAAATGGGAGACCAAAATCTGTTCATGTATGCTACGGCCGCCGCAAGAACCTTCCTAGCCCAAAGATGGAAAACACAAGACATACCAACCATCCAGGGGCGGCAGGTGAAGTTGACAGAATATGCAGAACTTGTCAAATTGTCAGGGAGGATCCGGGACCAGGAAGATCAAAGATACCAAAATAACTGGAGTAAAATTATTGAATATTGAAAGGAGAATTGTAAAGAGGTTAAGACACTAGCAGGATTGACATAATACCTTCAATGTATAATAATACTATTGTGAGAATGAGGTGCGCGATAGAAAGGGGTTAAATAAACCAATTGCAGGGAGGGAGGGGAGTCGCGACTCGGCAGAGTCAAGGGGAATGTATGGCATTAATGTGGTTTGTTGGAAAAGAATATGTAAGGAAAACAATAAAAATTTACTTGCAAATACAATAAACAAAAGATTTTTTTTAAAAAAAAGAAGAAGAGGAGAAGGAGGAGGACAGCAGTGATATAAACAAGATTCTGGGCTCCAACTACTGTTTGTTCTTTAAAGGGTGACCACATGGAAAAAATGTTGTGCTCTCTGGCAATAGTAGTGCCCGAAAGAGCAGTGGGATCATGATGTGAATTGCCCATTCCCCAGACCTTAAGTTATTTCTGTCGCTGCTCCAGATTCTCCTCTTTCAGTGTTCCAGATATCGTTGCCAAATAAAACCCAAAGAAAGAATCCTAGCCTCGTGAACTTGGACAGCAACCGCTTAGAACCGCAATCCTCATAAACATTTGATTCATTACACTCTAAACCGCAGATTTTTATATCTTATGGAAAAACAGCTTTCAGCGACATTATGCTTCTCACACAAAACTGGGGGGATATTTCTCAGCCAGTGCTATCTGCAGCCACAGTAGTCTCTCTCTCTCTCTTTTTGTCCCCTTGGAGACCTGAGGCCCATGCAAGCGGAGACCTGGCCTGACACTGCTTAACTAAGGTTGCTGGCAGGATCACAGCCTGAGGTGGTAATAGGTAGGCCATTAATCAGTGCCTCTTTTCCTCCAAAGGTTTAACCATCTTCAACCTGAAAGAAACTAGGCTGGAAGCATCAGTGTCATTTTGTAGCGGGGGGGGGGGGTTTGGAGAGGGAAGAGGATGCGAGGAAGGAGAGGAGAAAGTCAGCAGTCCAGTAAACCACTGCCTTATTTTTTTATAAACTGGCAACAACCTACCTATAAAATGTAAGTGTATTTTAAATAAATCACTCTCAGCATATTCTCCTGATGCTTGAAAATCATCATGGCGAATGATGAAATGCAGATAATAACAATAGCCACAATTCAAATAAGCCATTCATGAACAAGTAAGGGAACAGTGGCCTAACCATGGCCTCCTTTGAACAGTCTTCTGTAGCATCTCTTGCTCCCCCCAGAGAAAGGGCTATATGGCAAAGCAGAGAGCAGTATATGAAAGACTTTGTTGGGCCCCCGATCTGACTCAGGGAAGGTTATTGACATTGTGCTTTGAGTCGGCCTTCCCAAATCACCCTGATTTTCTTCATTACCCAACCCACAAATGAGCTGATGCACAACCCTATTGTGCACAGACTGCAGGAGAACAAACATTTTCAGCTGAAGGGGGTAGTGTTCCCACATTAGCCTCTTGCCTTGCTCAAAAGAGGCAAGCCGCCCTTCAGTTTGCAGCTGGCTTTCATTTCTAGCAAGGCAAGGGAAGCTTCAAGCTGAGCAAGTTTGGATATGGCCAGTGCCTGGATGGGCAAAGCCTCATGTGCACTGCCTTGGCTTCCATGATGGAAGAAATGTGGGATAAAATTATACTAAATAAATATGGGCAGAATGAGATCCACTTGTGCAATGGGACTTTCCTCCCCCTTCCCCCGCACTGCACCCCCTAAATCAGTTCCAGAGGATTGAGGGGAACCCAGAACAGATTTAGGTGGTGCATAGGAGGAAGAAGAAGAGTTTGGATTTGATATCCCGCTTTATCACTACCCGAAGGAGTCTCAAAGTGGCTAACATTCTCCTTTCCCTTCCTCCCCCACAACAAACACTCGGCGAGTGTTCAGAGAAGTGTGACTAGCCCAAGGTCACCCAGGATGTGAAGAAGCGGGGAAGCAAACTCGGTTCACCAGATTACGAGTCCACCACTCTTAACCACTACACCACACTGGAAGAGAGGAAGGGAAGTCCTACTGAGCAAGTGGTGTCCTGCATGCATTCACCCTACCTGGAGCTACATTGAATTCCACTCAGTCTGTGAAAAATAGGCTTCCTTGCACTCCATCTCCACCTATGACAAGAGGCAATGACAAGTGGGGACTGGGGATCCCGTGAACTAGCTGGAGATTATCTGGGACTGACTGGAGGCATTCATTACAATTGCAGCAACATTGCTAGCATGCAAATCGGCCTGTGGCCAAATGAATACCATAGCAAATATTCATATTTTTTTAAAGCGTGAGAGAGAGAAAGGATAAACAGGCTGTCACCCAGATCAGCAAGCTCTACTACCCAAATCGTAGCTTGTTGTAAGTATTGTAATGACGCTGAAGTTGGTCTGAGTGATCTCTCAAGGATCCCGCATGGAAAAAACAAACGACTGTGGTTGCAAAAATGAGACAGCTAAAGAGGACAAAACTTGCTGGACAAGTTTAGCCTGCGTAGCCTAGCAGAGGAATATAACAGTACGTTTTGCTTGATATACTAAAATTATGCACTCATATAATAGGCACATTCCAAAGGTCTTCTGCACTTTGGGGAATTGCCCTCAAACTCTTTCCATGTGACCCAATCCATCACTAAAGCCACTTGATTATCAGGCTGGTGACAGCATATCCCAAGCTTTGCTGAAAATGGTTTCATAAGCTCCTTTTACTGTAAGAGAAAGCCTGACGGGAGCAACCCTAACATGCCCATAATTAGAAGAATTCAGATCGGTTCTTAATCCAATTCACCACACCAGCATCCATGATTAGATCTGCATCATGATATATCTCCAATACTATCCATTTTCATAAATGCAAACTTTCCCAAATATGGGTCTGATGTATCCTGACATTTTAAAATATGTCCTATTGTCCTTTTCTGTGCAACAGACCAAACACCGAATGTTCAGTCCTATATCACTGTCAGTGAGATATTAGACCAGATGGCTGCTTCGGCACTGCATCAGAATTGGAGATAATTTATGCCATTCGCTCTTATTAGAATGTAGAAATGGAGAGAATTTGTAACATGCATACATGAAAAGGGTTTCACTCTGCTGACTATCTCCTTGCGTGGTTACGGCAGCAATGGGGGTCTGAATATTTTCCATCAAACACTGTTGGTGCTTATGTTCAGCTAATTCTGTTTCACATAATAATGTCTTCCAGATTTAAGTTTACAGCATTCCACCCTTCACCCCCACCCCCAATAAGAAGAAAGAAATGCATTACCAACTTACGATCCCCATAGCTCCTCATTTTCTTACAAACTTCCTTTTTCAGCAGATGTTAGCCTCATAATGGAGGTGGCTGATGTTTTAGGGAAAACCCGCTCAGGGTTCCAGCCAGCCACTGCTATACCAGCTTCCAGCATACACTATCCTACCCCTTATTTTCCCCCTTGTCAACCATTAGTCGGCATTTCACAACTGCTGAACATGCACAGTCCTGCTGTTTTTCAGGGAACTGTCATTGAGGAACCCCAGTAAGCTTTCATAGAACCCAGGATTCCCTCAAAAAACACAGGTACATAATGAAAGTCAGGTCTGTTAGACACCTGGCATGCAATAGCATTTCATAACTGACAGAACTTGTTAGTCACCTTGTGTGGATCCTGATTTGCCTATAAATAGCCAAAAATCCAATGCCGTGTTGCCTATCGATAGCCAAAGCACCTATACAGTGGTACCTCGGGTTAAGAACTTAATTCGTTCCGGAGGTCCGTTCTTAACCTGAAACTGTTCTTAACCTGAAGCACCACTTTAGCTAATGAGGCCTCCTGCTGCCGCTGCTGCGCGATTTCTGTTCTCATCCTGAAGCAAAGTTCTTAACCCGAGGTAATATTTCTGGGTTAGCAAAGCAGGGGATGTTCTACCACTTCCCCATCCCCCCCCCCCAAACAGACCTCTGCCCTATTTCACACAGACTCTCCAAGTATTCCTATTTTCCAGGGACAAGGATTTACAGAAGCCAGCCTGGTTTCTGATTTGATTCCAGAATATCCTGCTCTTCCTTAGGACATCCCTATTTTCATCGGAGAAATGTTGGAGGGTATGGAGTTATGCGACCCCCCCAAGCCAAGGAAATAAGTAACTATACTACCTTTGGAAGACACCTGAAGGCAGCCCTACATAGGGAAGTTTTTAAAAAATGTTTAATGCTTTATTATGTTTTTATATATGTTGGAAGCTGCCCAGAGTGGCTGGGGCAACCCAGTCAGATGGGCAGGGTATAACAACAACAACAACAACAACAATAACAACAACAGAATAGGACATCTCTATTTTCATCGGAGAAATATTGGCGGGTATGTAGCACACCATTTTTCATCTTTTATAGTGAAGGCAAGTAGGGTACACCAACGTCTGCAAGCCAAACCATCTGAATTGGCCCTTTAGGCAAATAGTTACCCGCCTTTCTCCATTATCCCAAAGCTTTGCCTGATGTGAGGTGAGAAACACAATAGCACTGACTGGGTAATAAATTTCTACATATAAAGGTTAAAAAAGTCTTTTTGTGTGGAAAAAGGAACAGCAAAAGTGCTTAGTTAGTAAAGAGGTAATGATAGTTTTATTAGTCTGTGGGGAGAGTTTATTGGACAGCTCCTGATACCTGATTTTGGTTTTATACTCAGATTAATGGCAATAACTTTGCCATCAATATCTTGAAATATTACTTGTGGCGGGAGGAAGTTTTATTGGCTGCTGCAGTTCACTGAGATTTAATTGATATGGCGTACTTACTCCATGCGAACTTGGTAAAGTAGATCAGGGGCTGAATGATTTAATTTACTTTAAGCTAATTTTAAATTATGCCATACCACATTATTAAGAGCAGATTTGTTTCCGACCCTTTGTGAATACATAATCCGTACTCGTGGCATACAGCAAAACGAACTGTGACTTTGAGTGCCTGGCAATCACCGGATGAAAGCCATTACTTACGTATCAAAACCAATATTTGTAACTTAATGTGGGACAGCAGAAGGCATCTAACGGGATCACTTATCTTTATTTCGCAAATTTAGCCTGCGCTGTGACAGAGACCCTCTCAAAATTACAGCATTTTGGAAGTGTTCAGTAAACCTGGAAAGTAGGGAGATTTAAGGGAAGTGAGGTGTTGTTTTAGAAGACGAAGCAATGGTGGGTGTTGTTGTTGTTGTTGTTAAAATTTGTATACAGCCCTATACCCGCGAGTCTCAGGGTGGTTCTTAACATAAAATCAAAACGTAAAAACACAAAATACATAACAAAAGCAAGAACCGCCCAATAATCCCCATCATAAAGGCCTCTTTTTATTTCCATTTCCTGTCCAATATTGTTGACAACTGGATTTCCCAAGTGGCTACACACACACACACACACACACACACACACACGATCTTTGTTAAATCTGCTTGGTGGTGTGTGGTGGTTTTTTTTTCCCCGTTAGAAAAAGAACTTCATCAAAATGTAGGATAGTTGTTATGCAGGAGCGGTAACTCGCCGAACAAAATGATATTTCTTTTCCCATTGTTTGCTGCTCCACTGGTTCTAATAGCGACGTGGAGCTCAATTTCCTCCTCAGGAACATTGCATTTCATATAGCACGTCAATTATTAACACGCAGTGTCCCGTGTCTTACTTTCAGTAGGTGAATTCATTGCTAAAACTTGCTAATTTATGCAAATGATCCTTAACCTGTTAACTGCCTGGCACGGATTTCTCACTTGGTTTGGGGTTTCTCTCTCTCTCTCTCTCTCTCCCCCCCCCCCCTTATTAAAGCCAATTCAAAACAAGAGGAGTGAAATAACTGGGCAAATGATGCTTTGTTCTAGCCATTTAGTATTCAAGTCAATTATGTTTCATTGCAATAGCTATTAGCAAAGAGAGTGTAATGAAACTAAAGATAACCAATGAAGAATTGTGTGTGATAGGAAAATATCTCGCCGGTGATAGTGCAAAATAGGCCTTAATGTTACCTCACCGCAACATTGCTGCCTTAACAAACCATTGTTTATTTAGCCAGGAACAGGCCGCAGGCCCACATATTCCCACTTGGTGCTTTGATCCTGGTCTGTTTCAACTATGGTTGCTTTTTACATCAGAAATGGGGAACTATGGCTCTTAAACCAGCATCAAACCATAGTTTTAAGGTCCAGGTTAGTAAACTGACATCAAACCACAGCTCCTCCTTTTGAGCACAGTAGTGAACTATAGTTTAAAGAGAGCAGAATAAAAGTGCTGAACAACAACAACAAAAAGGAACTGATAAGGTGAGAGCGGTAGCTCAGTGATAAGGGCTGTAGCTCAGCAGTACAGCCTCTGCTTTGAATATATAGAGAGAAATTATATGGAGTGGGTCTTCCTGTGGCTGTAGCAGTAGAAGAGACAGTTGAGAAGGGTGAATGGTGGCACTGAGTATCTTCAAATATCCGACGGGCTGTCAATAATGTTGGAGGAAAGAGTTAATTTCTTTCCTGGACACAAATCACCCCATATATGAGATAAGCCAACAGGTGCACGGTTGGCCAAGCCAGTTGCTATGGCAATGGCCCAGTGCCATCTATATAAGTGATTAAGGGATGTCAGCTCATTAATCAGTCAGTGAGTCTGTCCCTGAGTCAGAGTCTGTGTTACGTCTTGAATCACTGGAGCAAGAGAAATACTTCCTACTCCTGTATATCTGTATCTGTATCATCTGTATCATCTGTATCATCTGTATCTGTATCTGTATCTATATCTATATCTATATCTGTATCTGTATCTGTATCGGTATCTGCAAAGCCTACAAGCTGTATGTATATATCAACACCCGGAACTGTATTACTGAAGCCTGATCTTCTGCAGCAATAAACTGTTTTGGACCTTAAGCTGTCTCTGTGTGGTGGCTGGAACCAGGGACACATTCCGCTATGTGAGTGTCTCACCTCAGATTCCCAGCAAATAAAGGTCTAACAGTTGTGGTCGGGCTTGGTAGTTAAGCATTAGTTTCTACTAGCTAGGTCTCAAGTCCAATCCTATGGTCATTTTCTACAGCAGGCAAAATGGCCGCTGCTCCTCTTCATGTACTGGGGGAATACTTCAGGAAAATATGAGTTAGCAGGAAGTGTGATGCGGTTGAGCTAGCCTCCTGACCACATTATCATAACAGGCTGGGGTTGCCAGCAACGTCGGGGCTGTGCCAATGCACCACTGGCATACCCTCCAAAATGAAATGGCCCAAAACCAGGACGCCACGTGAGTCATGTGACCCATACATGCCTCTTGGGGGCTCCCACAAGATTGCTGCCCCCCCCAAAGCACTTTTTCAGGGAGAGATTTTAGCCTGAAATCATGGCAGCAGGAAAATGATTGGGGGGGGGGGACCCAGTACAGTGGTACCTCAGGTTAAGAACTTAATTCGTTCTGGAGGTCCGTTCTTAACCTGAAACTGTTCTTAACCTGAAGCACCACTTTAGCTAATGGGGCCTCCCGCTGCTACCATGCCACTAGAGCACGATTTTTGTTCTCATCCTGAAGCAAAGTTCTTAACCCAAGGTACTATTTCTGGGTTAGTGGAATCTGTAACCTGAAGTGTCTGTAACCTGAGGCGTCTGTAACCTGAGGTACCACTGTATGTCCCATTTTTTCCAGGACAGTTGATGAGTATGCAGTGGGAGGGCTGGAATAGCATTGACAGGGTGGCAGTAGAGCCCTGACCTTACCACCGCCTTGCCTCAGCATCATCTAGGTAAGGTGCAGTCACTGGTGGAGGAAGAGAAGTGCGGGGGGAGCGCACCACCCCTGGTAGCACGATCCTGGTGGGGTGCCATCGCAGCTGCTCCCCCAACCGCGCTGGGCACCACGCCCCTGCAGGCGGTGTGCAACACCCCCAGGATGCATGCCGCATGCCACGCCCCTGTGGGCGGTGCGCCACGCCTCCGGGACGCGTGCCAGCCCCTCTCCTCACCTGCTCTCCGCCCCCCGGTGCCGGAGCATGAAACTCCGCCACTGGGTGCAGTCACAGGGAGGCCAGCTCCATCCCACTACAGCCGCCGCCACTGAATACTCATATGGCATTTAGACAATACTGTGATTAGTGGAGAGCTAATATCTGAAGGAAGGATCATCTGCCTCCCATGAGCCATGTGGAATTCAGAACCCTAGTTGCTGAAATGGATGGAGCTCAGGAGTAAATTATGCTGATTTTTAAATAATAATAATAATAATTTACAATAACAGTTCTTTCTGGGGGTCCTTTTATTATTTTGGAGAACAGTCTTCAGAAATTCTTATAAGTGACAGAGTCAAAATCCACCATTTCTGTCTAGTGTTTTGCAGCAACTATATTTTGTAGAGCCATGTCTCTTTAAATCTACCCACAGAAATATTCCTTCTGGTCTACAGGATGCCAAAAACGACTCAATGATTTATTTATGTGGAACTTGGCAGACTATCACCCGGATTGTGGGTGAAGCTGAATTTTATGAGCTTTCTCCCAAGTGAGTTTATTGACGATTTTTAAAAAATAAATAAACAAACAAACAAACAAAAATTAAATTAAAAAGTCTATGTAGGGTTTGGCATAAATTTCACATAAATATTATCAGGAGCAGCTATGGCTGACGTGGAGGCTTTTTAAATGGAGTATAAATATTTATTAGCGTAATTCTGTATTTGGGAGGTGAATATTTTTCCTGTCGGAAACAGTTAAACTTTCCTTTTAACAAATAATAATATTTTTACTGGCCTGATTTGGCCATTTCTAACATGACATTTCCTGAGGTGAAATGGAATTTTTGCCCCTTGAAAGATGAATGTCTCATTGTCATCCCTGTGATAACAAAAAGCGGCAAGCTGGTGTGATGATGTAAGGGAGCAATTTTCTGCCTGGTTTTTATATTATTTGAATATTTGTATGACTGATGAAACAAAACATGAGGGGAAAGAAGGCCACGTGATCGTGTGTGCAGCCAAGGAGAGCAACTCAGCGTTTTGCTGGAATAAGAATGTCGCTGTAGATTACGCTCTAACAGTATTGTAACATTTGGTAAATAAATTGACCTACACTAAGCAAATAAAATAAAAATAATACCACTTGACTCAGTCGGTACTGAGATTTTCCATATTGTTCTTGGTAAGTTCTTGGTAAAAAGGTAAAGGGGCCCCTGACCATTAGGTCCAGTTGTGGCAGACTCTGGGGTTGCGGCGCTCATTTTGCTTTATTGGCCGAGGGAGCCAGCGTTCAGCTTCCGGGTCATGTGGCCAGCATGACTAAGCCGCTTCTGGAGAACCAGAGCAGCGCACAGAAACGCCATTTACCTTCCCACCGGAGTGGTACCTATTTATCTACTTGCACTTTAATGTGCTTTTGAACTGCTAGGTTGGCAGGAGCAGGGACCGAGCAACGGGAGCTCACCCCATTACAGGGATTCGAACCACCAACCTTCTGATCGGCAAGTCCTAGGCTCTGTGGCTTAACCAACAGTGCCACCTGCGTCCCTCAAGTTCTTGGTAAGTTCTTGTAAAAGATGGCCCATAACTGACCATGATCTGGCAAGAAATTGAGGGTCTTCCTGACTATGTTTACTAAGCTGGTTATGTTAGCCATCCAGCTACGGACAAGCTTCCTCGAACACTACTTCCCACTCAGCTTGGTAGTGATCCCAAACTAAACAGGCTCTGAGTCAATCAAAATGGAAAACTAAGGCAGCAATCCTAAGGACATTTCCTAGGAAGCAAGCCTTACACGATTGCACTGCACGACTCACAATTTGCTTCCCTCTCTCTGTGTTGTGTGCACATGTGTGTGTGTTTTAAAAAATCAGGATAGGCAAGCTGTAAAAAGAGAGGCAATTGAACCCTTCCCCATCTGCTAATTTTTTTAGTTTTAAACTTTCTTCCCCCAAGTTCTTTTTTAACCTGCAGACAAAATGATCTGGATCCCTCAATTTTCCCTATATCTTTCCTTCCATGAGTGGGAGGGAGGGTTGATGTTGATCCTGTTGCCTGGATCACACCAAAATCTTAATGCTAAAGGCTAATCTGTTTAATATGAAATATCCTGTTTCAGGGCACAAAATCAGGCAGGCTAGATTTATCTGTCTGATTCTTCCAAGCACAGTAACAACTTTGAGGAAATCAGTGTATCGCAGTTAAATAATAAATCTGTTAAAGATAACACTTTTTTTTAAAGTAAAATGTCCAAGAAGTATGAAAAAGCATACAGAATTGACAGTGGGGATCAATTGAGGAATATTAGAATGCCATTCCTATTTCTTGCTTTGATATTGCATATTGGAACAACAGTTATAGTTGATTCAATCGGCCTGTCAGAAGCTCAGTTGGGGACCATTTTATTTATAAGTTTAATTAGACTAATGAAAGTCTCCACTATAACTTTCCATTGTTGCTTATTTTCTTTTCTTTTCTTTTCTTTTTCTTAATAATAACTAACTATTGGCGCTGTGGGTTAAACCACTGAGCCTAGGACTTGCCGATCAGAAGGTCGGTGATTCGAATCCCCGCGACGGGGTGAGCTCCCATTGCTCGGTCGCTGCTCCTGCCAACCTAGCAGTTCGAAAGCACATCAAAGTGCAAATAGATAAATAGGTACCGCTCCGGTGGGAAGGTAAAAGGAGTTTCCGTGCGCTGCTCTGGTTCGCCAGAAGCGGCTTAGTCATGCTGGCCATATGACCCGGAAGCTGTACGCCGGCTCCCTCAGCCATTAAAGTGAGATGAGCGCTGCAACCCCAGAGTCGGTCACGACTGGACCTAATGGTCAGGGGTCCCTTTACCTTTAGCTTATTGCAATTTTGTGTGTTCATTGCCATTTTTACATGGTGCAGTCCAACTGCAGTGCTCCAAACGACAATTGCTGGAGGCAGAAATTACAAATGCTAATTTAAATGCCTTTCTGCGTGAATCCATAGGTGTGAAGTCAGGAGCGGGCAGCTGTGTGTCCTCCCCATGCTGTTGGACTCCAATTCCCATCAGTCCCAGACAGCATGCTGGGAGTTGTAGGCAAATCTGGAGGACTGCACATTCCATGGCGGCTGTGTTAAATGTTGCAGTGCTCGAGGCAGCGAGTGCTTCATCAGATAGAAGCTTGAAGTCGAGAAACGAACAAGAGACTTGCTTCCAAGCAAACTTGGTACAACAATGTTTGGAAAAGATGCCTCTAAAAATCAGGCCCTTGGAATGCTGAGGCATTCCACACACAGAATGCCAATGGTCTTTTCCATGCTCTCAGGACATCAGGGCATGAAAATGTCCTCCTCAGTCCTGAGTTCCTGTTGGTAGTTTTCTGCATTGAGCCACTGGGGTTCCAATTTCTATTACAGTTTCAGCTCCTATCACATGCCCATCTAGCAAACATACATTGCTGGTTTGACTGCATTGTAAATATCCCACAAGATTAAGATCGGTGGGGCAGTGCCCCCATTTGCCCCAATGGACCACCCTCCGCTGTGTGTAGCTCACTAACAGTGATTCAGTCATTACTTAAGAACACTGCAAAGCTATTTCCATGTTCTTTCCTTCTCGCAATCCAAACAGCGTTCTAAATTTGTCTGATTTTGCGGCTGTTCTAATTAGCCGCATGCACCTCAGTTGCGGAGGAGACATGCAAATAAACAAGCACAAGTTTTAGATTGTGAATTATTCATCCATTAAAAATTCGATTTCCTTGCACTGCATATTCAAATCATTAAGAAGCCAGTTGCATGGTGGGGGGTGGCAGCTAGTGGGGTAGAAGGGACCTTGGCACAGAACAGAATTATGCAATGTCATGGGCACATTAACATTTGGATCAAAATTTTACATTGTGTCAACTCAGTAAACAGTATAAATGGTTCGGATTTGCAATAAATAATTGTCTATTAATACTCTGGCACGGTGTAGCAAATTAAAGTCTCACTCCAGTAAGCACAGTTGCAGGCTGGAGCCAGGGCTGAAGGAAGGCGACTGTCTCACAGTGTCGCAGTAGAAAGGGAGTATCATGGAGAGTCTCCCTTGCAGTAAGGAAAAATGCAGGCAGCAAGTAGTTAGAAGCACCCAGTGTGCGTCGCTGTGCCCAAACTCCTGTTAATAAAAAACAACAACAGCAATGCACAGCTTGCGCAAAGTCAGGCTTGCCCCTTGACATCAAGCAGACCTACAGCCAGATCCTGAACCATGAAGTCTCGTTGATTTCAATAGGATTTATTGCCAAGTAAATATGATTTGGGCTGCACATAAACATCCCTGTTTTCACCACCCACTGATGGTGTTTCAGTAGGAACAATGTGCATTAAAAACTCCAGAGGGCTTTCTCATTTGTGCATTGGGTCAGTGGAACAATGGATGTAGGGATGGAGGAAAAATCCATTTCAAATTAATCTATATATGGAATCCAGTGGTTCCGTCCCAACTGAGTTTTACTCACATTGGACTGCCCGCTTATAACTGAGCCACTTAATTAAAAGAAGAAGGAGCCTGACTAATTACATGCAAAGTTATATTTCCCATAAAACTATGTATATGTACAAAGCATATAAAAGAGTCAGGCCTCATACTGTGTTTCTGAACGGTACTCATAACTGCACTGTGTTTCTGCAGTATCTTTTTATATTAAAACATACATTTCTTTTTATGTGCTGGTTACTTTAAGAAATCTGGAGAGCGTATGTGTATAAATGACCAAATTCAAAGAAAGGGGGTAAATCTACCAAAAATTCTGAAGTACTATAATCCTAGTTCGCTTTCTTTGAATTTGGTCATTTAAGGTTTATGACTTCTCTATTTCCTTCTGAGGAAACTGAAAAGTTCAGTGAAACGAGGTTTGTAGCCGGCATCCTGTTAAGGCTTTGTTCAATTCTAGGTTTCTCTAATTTTTTCCTTAATTTTTTGATTTTTGTTATTTGGTTTAATTTTATAAGATAATATTTCTAGTCAATTACTTCTCGTTTCAGGGATTTTCACGGTATTTCATTTGTTTTGTGTAAAAGGAAGCCATTCAAAATGGAAATTGAATAGAATAGGTGTCTATGTCTGATTGGCTACAGTGGTCTAATGTAGCCACCTTCTCCAGGATAGCTCAGTGGCAGCTATTCTCTCTTCACTGAGGCAACTGCATGGGTTGCCTATTCAGATTCATGAATAGACGTGGCTCTAAGTCCTTCCGCTGCTGCTGTTTTCACTATGGAAGTTTTGGTTCAATTCTGCCAATGGTTACTCAAATGGCCTTTGATGCTTGCCAGTGGCTGCTGGACAAATGCTTCAGAATGGTTGACCCGGGCCTAGATTTTAGTAAGAGGAGCTTATGAGACTGCCGGTCACCCACTCTCACAAGAATCAGTGAGTGGCATACAACAAAGTAATTCTGTTAGCGCAAGGACTTCTGGCTGCACAATAGAACTCCCTCTCCTCTCCCTGTGCCCCTAAATTTGTTCTGGGGTCCCCCAACCCTCTAAAGCAGATTTAGGGAGGACATGTTGAGAGAAAAGGGAGAGGAGGTTCTGCTGCGTGAATGGAAATCCTTGTGCTAACAGGAGTACGTCATTGGAAACCACCCAACGTTTGCACCCTCAATACTTTCTCTCTCTACCATAGAGTTTGTCATATATCCTCATTTCTCCTTGTACTGTGGAATTTCAAGATCCAGCCTATAAGCTACACAGACTTAGGACCATTCTCCTCCCATCACAATATTGAAGCATGCATTTCAATTTTGAATTCTAGTGCCTCTGTCACGTCTCCAAAATACACAGAACCTTGATGCTTAGAAACGCTTTGCCCCATTTTTCAATTTTCTCTTAGCATATTCCTTTGACAGGAGTTAATTGCAGAGTTGCTGTGCAATAATGCATGTTATTACATGGCTAGCTACACAGTAACTTCACTGGGAGCAATGATAATTACAGAGTAAATTGTGTTAATGCCCCTGTGTTATTATTTGGTAAGTGTGTAATTATGTTGAGTGACCTGTGGAAATCAGATTCACATTCTCATTTTCCTTTACCTCATCCACAGAATAATGGCACATATATGTGGATATGTGGAAAGCTCCTCAAGAATGTACATTTTTGGCAAGGGCTTTGTGCCCTCCCAGTCTATCTCCACCTCAAGGTAGTAATTTCAGATTGGTTGCAAAGTACTGTACCAAAACACACAAACAAAACCTAAAACCTTTGGAGGGGATCCCTAGCAACTAAAAAAAGGAGGCCTTCTCAGCAGCCACAGAATACTAACTGGCCATGGAAGGTGAGGAACAGAAAATTGGAGAGAAGGAGGAATGCAATAGAGTATCTGGGTAAAGGGACTTGCTGGCTTCTTGGAATACCCTGAACAGGAGGATTCCAGGCTTGGCTTGTATCCAAAATTTCTAATAACAAGCTTACTAGTGTCAGAGACCCATCAAATTCACTGAGAGATGAACAGGAATTAAGCCAGGGCCAAACAAAATATTGCTAGCTGGCCAAAGGAGCATTTGTATTTATTTATTTTTTTATATAATAAAAGAAACATTCAAATGATGCAATGGAAGATCGTTTGCAAGGCCTGCCAGAGGAAACCATGAGATTTTCCCCACAAGGCGACTGGAATGCAGGTGCCATCAGAATCGCAGGGGCTCATGCGAGCAGAACAGTATGCCCATTCATGCCTAGAGATTTTTAATGTCTGGGGGCACATGACTTCAGCGTCAAGCAGACAAGTTGATTCACGGCTTCAGAGCTGTGCAACCATGTCGTAAGTGAAGCTGTATATTTGTCACAACCCATTTTATGCGTGTGCAGGTAGGAAAGCGACTTCTACCTTATGTCTCCATTGGAGAGGAAGGCGCCACGATTCTCTCCCTGGGCAGCGCACAGAGAAGCAAGATGGTTATAAATAGCAGTGAACGCAAAGGAAAAGGCAGCAACATGCCCAAATAACTTTGAAAAGCAATGCTTGTTAAACATGCAACATTGTTAGATAAACAACATGCAGAAGAAGATAGTGAGTTGCCTTACCCTGACCATTGGTTCATCTAGCTAATAATAATAATAATAATAATAATAATAATAATAATAATAATAATAATTTATTATTTGTACCCCGAACATCTGGCTGGGTTTCCCCAGCCACTCTGGGCGGCTTCCACAGAGACCAAAAATACACTAAAAGACACTTAGCATTGTCTACACTGACTGGCAGCTCCCCAGGGGTTTGGGTAGGGAACATTCCCAGTTCAACATGGAGATACTAGAGATGATACCTGGAGATTTCTGCCTGCAGAGCAGATGGTCTACCACTGAGCTACAGCCTTTGCGATTTACTATCCTCCTTGCCGTTTCCTACCCTTCCGCCACCAGATCCCAGGGTGAGTTGTGATAATTTAAAACCCAATACGAAAAACAGTTGAAAGAAATTGTAATTGCAGGAACAGGGGAGGTCCTGAAAAAGCCATGTACTGTAGCATGCAAGAGGCTATGGCCTCCCAATTCAGGAATGAACAAGATGAGGTGGTGAACATCTAAGCCATATCAACAATACAGTGGTACCTCAGGTTACATACGCTTCAGGTTACAGACTCCGCTAACCCAGAAATAGTGCTTCAGGTTAAGAACTTTGCTTCAGGATGAGAACAGAAATCGGGCTCCGGCAGCATGACAGCAGCAGGAGCCTCCATTAGCTAAAGTGGTGCTTTAGGTTAAGAACAGTTTCAGGTTAAGTACGGACCTCCGGAACGAATTAAGTACTTAACCTGAGGTTCCACTATACTTTGGCAAAACTTGTTTCAGTGTAGAGATCAGAAGGCCCAAAAGCCAAGGCCAAATCCAGCCTCTTCAGCTGCCTTTCCATTCCTGTCCAAGGTAACCCATAGTTAAGAGCAGGAAGTAATGGTGACAAGCAACAACGTTTGCTGATAGCCCACTTTGGGGAAATTGGCAGAAGCCAACTTATCATCCAACATCAGCTTCCCTGGTGCTTCTCTGGGGGGGGGGCTGGGACATGCTATCAGGAAGGTTGGGGCCATGGGAATACAGTTGTGGGAGCACTGGATTGGTGGTGACCCTCTGCCATAGGTACAACCTCACCACCACCACCCAAACCTCACCCGCCCCAACCCCTTTCAGATAAGCAGTGATGCCAGTGCTGAGACAGTCGCTCCACTCCGCAACAATAACAACTGATTATCATTATCATTATTATCATGGGAGGGGGGTCCTTTATTTATAAATTTTATTTTTCAGTTTTTCAATTTAACTACAACAACAATAATCATCATCATCAAATACGATTACATACACAGTTGTTTAGACTTCCCTCCTCCTCTTTCCTTGGTTCCCTATACAGTGGTACCTCGGGTTACAGACGCCGCTAACCCAGAAATAATACCTCGGGTTAAGAACTTTGCTTCAGGATGAAAACAGAAATTGAGCAGCGGCAGCAGGAGGCCCCATCAGCTAAAGTGGTACCTCAGGTTAAGAACAGTTTCAGGTTAAGAAAGGACCTCCAGAACAAATTAAGTTCTTAACTGTACAAACATTTTCAAAATGGCACCTCCTCTTTCACTCCTTTTGTTTATTACTCTCTGTATCATTATCGTTATGATCAGCAGTGTTATTTTTCTAGAAAAAGAGGTGCTGGAACTCACCATGAACACCTCCCTCGTTCTCTTAGAATGGCAATGGCACCTGAGAGGGGTCAGAACTGAGTTCCAGCGAGTTCCGGCTGGGGAAAAAAAGCAAACCTGATTATAAGTTATTAAATTTGTTGGTCGCTTTATCTTGCCCAAGGCAACCCAAAGTGACTTACAATCAATTCTGCTGCTCCCTGCTTCACTAGCAGCCTGCGTCTCCTTTGTGGCTGAATGACACAAGTGACCTTATAACACAGTTCACACAAGCAAGCTTTACCAACGATCCCTTTTGGAGCTATGCGGCGTCAGACCCAAACAAGCAGGGGAAATGCAAAACGACTTGGCAAATGGCAAAACGTCCAGTGATTTACAAGACATCAGCCCAAGGCCTTTTGCTTGCTCGCTGCAATATCACAGGAATGTCTCTGATCATAATCTGGCTCTTCTTATATCTGCTGAGGTGCAAAACAGTGAAATAACCCCTGCTTATGACAATGAATAACAGAGAAAGTCCCTCCCCCTTTCCTTTTTCCTTTTCATTCAAGCATGTTTTATATCAAAGCAGACAGCTACATCCAGGTGCATTTAGCTGCATTTGTCATTGCCAGGGAAAGGAAAGCTTATGCAGAATTCACACAATGTAGGGGGGGATCCCCCCTCCCTTCTTCCTCTAAAGATTCATCAATTTTGAATTTATTCTGAATTTATTTACATGAAATATGGCATTCTCGACTGCAGCTGTGAAATGCCCTCTAGGTTGTGACTATTGCCAATCAAATGCTGCTATTATAGGGCCCTTTAAGAAGCAAGATTTTAAATAGAGAATGGAGCAACGCGATTTGCTGTGCTCATTTGCTTGCGCTAACTGTCGAGAGGAGAGAATATTTCAAGCAGTTTTGACATCCAGGTTCCTCAGATCCAAGAGTGCCAAATGGCATAGGAGTAGGGACACTGCTACACACACACACACACACCTCTTCAGCTGCGTACCTGGGATGGTTTACAGAAACATGATGAAATACACAAATAAATTATAATAGGAAGGAAGGAAGGAAGGAAGGAAGGAAGGAAGGAAGGAAGGAAGGAAGGAAGGAAGGAAGGAAGGATCAACATATATTAAAGAGCCTGGGCAAAGAAGATTGTATTTGTCAAGCTCTGAAAAGGAGCACTAAATGGGCCTTTCTGGGCAGTGAATTCCACAAACATGGTGCTGAGATCATAGAATCATAGAACTGTAGAATTGGAAGCAACCCCCAGGGTAATCTAGTCCCACTCGCTGCAATGCAGGAATGCTGCTCACAGCCGTCCCTGGATGGGATCAAACCACCAACCTTCTGGTTAACAGCAAGGTTGCCAGGGCTGTCTCAAGCATAGGCGGTGCCGGAGTGCAAAGATGGCCCACTCCCAAGAGGGCTGAGCCGACTTACCGGCTGCCTTAGCGTCACCCCCAAACCCGCGGCACAGAGCCACCCGCGGCAGAAGAGCCCCTTCGCAGCGCTCCGACCGACGGGCGGGCTCTTCCCAGGACTCAACTCTCGGGCCCCAGACTCTCGGCCTGGCGCCCCTGAGAGTCTGGCGCCCGGGTGCCCCGCACCCCTAGCTCCTATGGGTAAGATGGCCCTGCCCATTGTGTCACTGGGGAGAAGTCTTTCTCTCTGGTCACCACCTACCTTATCCCAGATTTGGAGCAACTGCCTCAGTGGGGCAGAGTTGCATCGACAGGCTCCTGAGAGCAGTGTTGCTGCCATGTATCGGGAGGGCAGGGGAGATGGGATTTGCCTTTTTCACAGCTGCCACACACTGGGTCAACATCTTCATTGAGCTGTACGCTACAACCCCACAGTCTCGTTCATGGTCAGTCACTGCCAGTTTAGAGTCCATGAGTGTGTGTGTGTGTGTGTGTGTGAGAGAGAGAGAGAGAGAGAGAGAGAGAGAGAGAGAATACACACACACACACACACATATATATATATATACAGAGAGAGAGAGAGAGAGAGAGAGAGAGAGAGAGAGAGAGAGAGAGAGTGGTATCTCTGGTTAAGAACTTATTTCGTTCCGGAGGTCTGTTCTTAACCTGAAATTGTTCTTAACCTGAGGTACCACTTTAACTAATAGGCCCTCCTGCTGCCGCCACTGTGCAATTTCTGTTCTCATCCTGAGGTAAAGTTCTACCCAGAAAAGGTACTATTTCTGGGTTAGCGGAGTCTGTAATCTGAAGCGTTTGTAACCCGAGGTACCACTGTATTGCCCCATTCTTTATCCTTGTTTACATTGAATTGCATTTTCCATTTTGCCACCCATCCCCTCATTTTGAGAGGTCCTTTTGGAGCTCTTCATAATCTCTTTTTGTTTTAATGATCTTGAGCTATTTCGCATCATCATCAAGCTCGGTCACCTCACTGCTCACCTATAACTCTAGATCCATGGTTTCCAGCGTGGGGCACACACCTCACAGGGGGGCAATTTGATTGGGGGGGCGATTTGAGAACGAGTTATTAACAGTGAATGGCCTTTTAGGCTTCCTCCATGTGAATAGGAGTTCACCTTTTGAAAAGTAAGAATTATATGTCACGGGGGGGCATCCGGATTTTAGAGATGCTTAAGTGAGGCATGGCCAAAAAAAGGTTGGGAACCACTGCTCTAGATCATCTATGAACAAGTAAAAAAAGCACAGGTCCCAATATCAAGCCTTAGGTGGGGCAGTTTTTTCACTTTCTACACCTCTCCATTCAGAGAACTGTCTGTTTATTCTTCCCTTATCCAATTCCTGATGCACAAAAGGACCTCTACTTTTATTTCATGACTGCTAAGCTTCCTAAGGAGTCTTTGGTGAGAATTCCAATGTTAACAAGGAGGAGTTGTGAAGAAGGGGACTCTTCATTCATTTACAAAGGGAGAAGACCCACGCAGACAATGGAAGTATGCTCGCTGAAGTAAAAAGTGGAGTTTATGCATACATCAGAATGCCTTCTCTCTCTCTCTCTCTCTCTCTCTCTCTCTCTCTCTCTCTCTGTATCTGTATCTTTGAAGTCCTCTTTATTTCAGAGCCGAATAAATAGCAAGGCAGAGAGAATGAACGAGCACTATAGAACTCTTCACCACCATCCCAGTTTTGCAATGAAATAAGCTTAGCTCTAGCAGATGGTACCCTGTGCAGTGCCTGAAATAAAATGGAGAATTAGGGTGCCCTAAGGTGTGCACAGGGAAAGCAATTACATGGAATAAATGGGCCTCAGGCCTAGATGATGCTCAAGTATGCTACACAAGAGACAGATAGTACATCTGGTGAACAGATTTTATCACACACTGGAAAGCTATAAAGCACGCTGTTGCTTTTCAGTCCTTGGTTTCCGAAAGACATTTTACCTGTGTTGGTATTTGGTGCTGTTTATTTTTAAGGGTGACGTAATCTCAACGATGCGTTTTCTCAAAACTGTCTCTCCTTCCCCCCTCCCCACATTGAGAAAACAATGTCTTCGGTTTCTTGGAAAGGTTGGTAGAACAAAATGTATTTTCGCACACAGACAAAACACACACACAGACACACACACAAATACTCCTACTGCAGCATATCATGCTTTTATTTAATATATCATTCCACTGATGTGATTTTCGTAATGGGATTATACTTGTCAGAGCTCCCTGCTTTGGAGGAGCTAGAAGCTTTTCATTGTTAACTCTCACCTTGCCGCAACAATGCAAGGTTTCATGGTTTGTAACCCAAAACCCAGTCATGATTTATGTAGCTTTAATGAGGGGAGGGGGAGGCATTTATGGTTTAATTCCTACTGGATGCTTATCTAGGATTAAGCTCATTGAATACTCGAGGGCTTACTTCTGATAAACAGACAGAGAATTCCGTTGCATTATGCACACAGCGGGTGGGTAGGTGGGTGCACACACACACATCTGTGCATATACTGGTGTCTGCTTTATACTAAAAAAAACCCACCCTGACCTGCTTTTCTAAATATTGTGCTTTCTATTAAAACCTTAACACCAATTTCAGCCCGGCAAATACCACAGAACCTCTCTGGGGGCACCAGTGAACACTGCCATGGAAACCCCAGTGCTCGGTTTGCTGCTTTTACCAACAAATGAAATAAATTTGAGACTACTAGACCAGTAGTCTCAGTGTGATGTAGGGATTAAAAGTCCCTGCCAACGTCCCCCCACTGCACCCCAGCCCAAGATATTTGCACACTAGGTGGCCTGGGAAGTCCTGATTGCCCAGGTCTCCCAATTCTACATTCAACTGGGCTCCCCCGTCCCCTGCCAGGCCCAAGAGAGGACAGACATTCGCACTGGGAAAAGGACCAGCACAGAGCACATAAGCACACCAGGAGCACATGGAGTGAGCTTCTGAAAATCAATCTAAAAGGGGGGGGGGATTCTCTGCCACAAGATGTATCTATAATGGCTGCTAACTAGGGGTGCGGGATAAATTTGATTCAGTTCACATTTAAAGGTAAACATGCCCAAGTCACATGCATGACATTACATATGCTATCAAATGCTAACAGTGCCCTTCAGCTCTCTGTACTGGACAAACAGGACAAACCTTACGCCAAAGAATAAATGGACATAAATCTGACATCAAGAATAGGTAAAGGTAAAGGGACTCCAGTCGCGGACAACTCGGGTTGCGGCGCTCATCTCGCATTATTGGCCGAGGGAGCCGGCGTACAGCTTCCGGGTCATGTGACCAGCATGACGAAGCCGGTTCTGGAGAACCAGAGCAGCGTGCGGAAACGCCGTTTACCTTCCTGCCAGAGTGGTACCTATTTATCTACTTGCACTTTGTGCTTTCGAACTGCTAGGTTGGCAGGAGCAGGGACCAAGCAATGGGAGCTCACCCCGTCGTGGGGATTCGAACCACCGACCTTCTGATCAGCAAGTCCTAGGCTCTGTGGTTTAACCCACAGCGCCACCCGCGTCCCAGACATCAGGAATAAGAGAAACCAATAGGAGAACACTTCAATCTCCCAGGACATTCTATACATGATCTTAAAGTAGCTGTCTTATTGCAAAAGAATTTTAGAAATGCATTTGAAAGAGAAGTTACTGAATCGCAACTCATTACCAAACTAAGAACTTTGGAGACACCTGTTCTGAATAGAGATCTTGGATTCATGTCCCCATTATACATGCTAAAGCTAATGTTTGTCATCTGTCTCTTTAAAAATGCCTTGCCCTTCCCTGCGGAACCAACTGCCATCATTAACAGTCATCAACAGTTATAAGGTTGTAGCGACCTCTGCTTCAGAGTATCTGAAGAAGTGTATCTGAAGAAGTATCTGAAGAAAGCTCATACCTAGAAAGCTTATTCTTAGTTGGTCTTTAAGGTGCTACTGGAACATCTTTCAATAATTTTTAAAATTAACTTTCATCATTCTTATTTATGCCCAAGTCACAGTTTCTGAAATGCTTTCACTTCTGCAGTGACTAAAGGCAGACTCCCACACAGTCCATATCAAGCCTGTTTGCGTGCCTGCAACCAAGAAGTACCAGATTCAATGGACCACATTCTCATAGACTGCCCTTTACATGGCAGACCTCACCAACGGATGCTGAGTAAGATGTTGGATCTCCGGTCCACAACTCCAAGAAGACGCTCTGGTAGCTTCCTTTTTAGCCACAATTTTACCTGAAAGGGTTCCCAACGAACCGTGCCGTCGGGAAATAGACTGGGTGTAGCAGAATATCTGAATGCGCACCCTTGACAGCTCCACCTTTGTCCTATTAATTATCCAAGTGATTTGAAACATTTTCTATTGTGATGCCAATAAAGGGATTTGATTTGATTTGATACAATATGGTGACCTCAACTCCGCCATTTTTCAAAAATCCTCACTTCCGTAAATTTTGCAGTGTAGTTCTCAAACCAGCAATGTGTAGAAAAATGCACAAACTGAGGGAAATTGTGCAGGAAAACGGATATATTAGTGGCGATGACATAGGAAAATGCATTATTTTAGGGGAAATTGCTTTGCGTGGATGTGTTTATGAGGAAAAAATACATACAAAAATGTGTATATTAGGATAAACATTCATAAGGAGTTTTATTTTCTTAAACAACAACCACAGACTGATGTGCAAATGTGGAGAACTGAATTCAAGATTGGGAAAGAATGAGAAAATGAAATTAACAGATTGGACCAACCTTAGCTCCAGCCTAGTTAGCTGTTTCAGGGCAATAGTTATATGCACCTAGGGTTGTGAGAAACCTAAAAGGTTCCTCAAGCATCCCTGGAGGAAGAGTGGGATATAAATGTAAGGAAGTAAAAGATATAAATAAATTCATGGACAGCACTTGTGAATACTCTGGTCTAATATGAATGTGAGAGGCGTCAGAGCAGATGTTAGAAATGCAATTTGTGGAAAATGTGTATAAAATGAAGGGAAATTAAAATACTCTCTAAGGGAGTGTTTGCAAGTTCAGGCAATTTTTTAATTTTGTTTTTTACAAAACATACAGACAAATGCTACTTCCCCCATAGGTTCATAATCTAATAAATTCTACCACGTGAAATCAGTTCTCAGGCACTGTAAAGCAATGCTGCTTCCATAAAATCAGCAGAGCAGAGCCATTTTACACCAACAGTTCTGATGAGAAAGAAGGCACACACATCCCAGAAACATGATTTGCTCAAGGTTGTCATGCAAATATTGTTTAAGGAAATTATTCCATAAAGGAAATTGCTGATCCTACAAGCAACTACACTCCATTGAAAGGTGTTCTATTTAAAGACTATTTATGAACACAAAATACACAGATAATTCACATCTCCTCCCAGACCGCACTAATGAATGCTGAAAGCTTTGCGAACTCCCACCTGAAATAAATTAGGAACAAGATCTTTTCGAAACATAAAGACCACCAAAAAAACAACAACCCAGATTTTCTCTCATATGAAATTGTCTCAGATTTTCAAGCAGTGTGTCTGTCAACCAGTCATTTTCTGGAGGATCATAACAGCAGAAATGGACAGCGTTGAAGAATTAGGATAAAAGCTGGCTTTTTATTTATGTCCTTTTAGATAAAGAAACTTAATTTTATCATTTTTTTCTCGGGGGAGAAATTGGGCATGGAAAGAGCTCAGAAGAATGATGCAATTTAAAATCATCTGACAAAACCAGCCCAAACAAACAACCTTTAATTTCTACCTACAGACTGTACAACCAACGATAAATCTTTAAAAGATCATAATGCCATGCTAATCCTAAACACATTTGCTTAGAATCCCCATTGATTTCTATAGAGCAGTCTTCCAAGAAAATGAGTTTAGGATGGGCGTGTTTTGCACCGAATGTCCATTGTAGCTTTTCAAATGCCTTGACATTTACACAAATGACCAGAAGGCTTCCAAAGCTTTAAGACAATCAGATGGTTAAATGAATTGGGTTGTTGCAATGGCAGCTATCTACAGGATGCCTGATAATGGTAGGCCAGGTTCTGACGTACCTGTACTGTTGCAACTGCGCTGTTAATTTTCTGTGTTTGTCGCTAGCCTCTGCATCCAAACCTACAGCTACAGTTGTTTGTGTGTGTGTGTATGTGTGTGCTAGTTATGTAGTCACATCTACCAGTTATTCCATGGACATTATTCATGGACATTCCACACTCTAGTTGCAGCATGGAAATGATTCCGCGCTATCATAGAATTGCACAACAATGTATGTGTTTGTTTCTATGTACTGTACTTACTACACCCTATATTGTAGGCTCTGAGTGGCTCACATCTCTATCCACAAACAGTCCCACACAAAATGGAGCACTTCTAAATCCAATTGATTTCAATAGGAGACTTGAGCATGTGTTGAAGAAACCAACGGGACTGTAGAATATTTTAGGGAACAAATTAAAAAGAATTTTATTCCCGTTTATATTTCTCCTATTCTCCTTTGATTGGTCCAACCCCCTCCTTCACAATGTACACAATGAAAACGCTGCAATTCCATTTTACCTCCTGGCTTCTCCTCTGCCTTCACCACAATCTCAGATCACACACAAGACAGATCTGAAAGGAACACAGAAATTGCCAGAATCCCTTCCCCTTCCGTATTCTTCTTGTGTCTGTGTGTTTTAAAGATATTCATGACTCTTAAACAGCTGCTAGGGTGAACCTTTAAAAAGTAGAGACATCACCTTGCCAACAAAGGTCCGTATAGTAAAAGCTATGGTTTTCCCAGTAGTGATGTATGGAAGTGAAAGCTGGACCATAAAGAAGGCTGATCGCCGAAGAATTGATGCTTTTGAATTATGGCGCTGGAGGAGACTCTTGAGAATCCCATGGACTGCAAGAAGATCAAACCTATCCATTCTGAAGGAAATCAGCCCTGAGTGCTCACTGGAAGGACAGATTGTGAAGCTGAGGCTCCAGTACTTTGGCCACCTCATGAGAAGAGAAGACTCCCTGGAAAAGACCCTGATGTTGGGAAAGATGGAGGGTACAAGGAGAAGGGGATGACATGGTTGGATAGTGTTCTTGAAGCTACCAGCATGAGTTTGACCAAACTGCAGGAGGCAGTGGAAGACAGGAGTGCCTGGCGTGCTCTGGTCCATGCGGTCACGAAGAGTCGGACACGACTAAACAACTAAACAACAAAAAGGGTGGACGTTAACTGGTGTTTCATGTAAAACAGAAGCTGGGGGAGATGGCAGCCATGACAGTTTATTTGCTGCTTCTTTCCCTTCACGGCAGAGATGTGGGGTGGGTGGCCCTACAGATCTTGTTGAACTCCCAACTCCCATCAGCTGCAGCCAGCATGACCAATGATTAGGAAAGTTGGGAACTGTAACCCAGCAATGCTTTGAGTGCCTGAGGTTTTCCATCCCTACTCAGCTATTGGGCAGAGTAGCTTCTTGGGAGAGAATATGCTGCTCTACTTCACAGAGGCTATATTTGACAGATCATGATCTTTATTCTATAAAGATCTTATTTATAATGTTTTTGGAAAATGCTAAAATCTTCAAGGTAGCGAATGTAACCTTTCTTTGTATTTTGTCACTGACAACTCCATAGTTAAGGATCATATTCTTTAATATTATATAATAAAAACAGATTAAGAGAGGGAGGGAAGGAGGAAGGGAGAGAGTGCGTAATTTCCATGTTGAATAGCCTACAAATACATTGGTGCCAAACAAGAAACTTTCTTGGTGCAATAAGACAAACAACAATAATACAGAGGGCGATGAAAAGCTAAAAAGAGTGAAAGCTTTCTCAATAATAGACCGGCTGTTTTACGCCTTCACGTTCACAGACAAATAAATGGACTTTTCATTCCCACTCTCCCTTTGGCAAAGCCAAATGAGGAAAAAAAAACCTGGTATGGTCATCAAACAGAAAGCAATAGCAAATATTGCAAAAGTGTCACTAATTGACAGCATTATAAAATTATTTTATCCACCCACAAAAAGCCTTTATAAGCTGAATATTTTTGGTATCATAAAAGTCAAGCCCAACCTATAATAAGAACTCTGTGATTTTCAAACATGATTAGTATTGCATGTACCGCACGGGTAAATTGTGTTAGTCTGCTTGAAGACTTTTTTTTACTGTTCAGAGGAGAGCTTTTAAAATAGCACAAAAGATTAATGGAGAAAATAATATTCCAAATGATATTAAGCCGAGCTCCTCACTTCCTTCTGCGCGATATCCTAATTTAAGTCAGTAGGAATACTCAGAAAAAGTGGTTTACTCTCATCCTAAATCACATAGGATGCAGATAAAAATGTTTCTGTCGTAGTTGATATTATACTATTGAAATATGTGCAGTAAAAAAAAGATCGCTGGAGACTGCTATGGTGACCTAAGGGATGGTAGGTCACAGGTTCCTCACTGCTGCCCTAGCACCACCATGCTAGAGCATCATAGTCAGCGAACTGACTTCAGGGGTGGGGAAGAGATGAACTCTGGGGTGAACATGGCCAGAATTTAGGATTGCCATATGTCCTCCTTTTCCAGGACACATCCTCTTTTTCATGTCGTCATAGTGATCCATAGTTGAAAGTGGGATTCTGCAAATGTGTCCCCTTTTTTGCTCTTCAAAATATGGCAACCCATATTACAACAAGCTGGTGGGGTGAACCAATCTTCCTCCCCCAGAAATGCCCAGTGTCAGGCTTTGGGGAATGGGCTTCCTCCCCAAAGGCTGTGAATAATAAGATCAAAGGAAAGGAACATCCTACCATTTATATTCTTTCATAATCACAGTGAGAGAGAAAAGAACATTTTTCCTAGAAATGGTAGTGCTCCCAATTAAGGTTCACTCCCCTATCCTCCACCCCTGTTAATCTATGTCACTCCCACCCCTTGTAACGTGAGCTTGTACCCTCTGTGCTTTCTGTTCTAACACTTTCTGAACACTTTGTGTCTTTGGGGAAGGGGAGTAAATGCTGTCCAGAGACTGTGAATCTGTTAACCCTCTCTCTTCCAGTGTTTCTTCTCCTAGCTGTCCCCCATCCAGTATTTCCCAGCTTCTGCCTTCTGAACTATGCCCCTCTGCAAACCACTGTTCCAAATCTATACTATCTTCCTGCTTCTGGGAAGATTCAGGTTCAGGATCAGGAGGAGGGGGTGGCTCCCACCATTCTTCCTTGGTGCAGCCCTTCTCAGCACGGTCCCTGACACCCAGGAGCATTAGGGGTGGTTGGGTAGGTTAATGAAGAAGAGGAGGAGGAGGAGGAGGAAGCAGGAGTGATGTGGAGTATAATGTGAGAGGAGAAGTGAAAAGAATGGGAGCAGGAGGATGGTGTGCGCGGGGGGAGGAAGAGGAAGGGGATGACAGAGGGAAGGCAATAGATGATTAAAAGTCTTTTGGAAATGGGGGGAAAGGCCATAGCTCACAGGTAGAGCAACTGCTTTGCATGCAGAAGAATCCACAGTGCCTCCAGGTAGGGCTGACAGAAACTTTCTGTCAGAAAACCAGAAGCATCTCTGACAATCGGTGTTGCCAATACTAAGCTACGTGGACCAATGGCCTGGTTCATAGTAAGGCAGATTCTAATGTTCTCCTTTTTAACAGCTATTAAAAAATAGATGTTTTGTGTATTCCACTCTGTCTCCTTCAACTCTGCTGCATGTTTAGTTTATAGTCTGTCATTTTGTAATTTTTCATAGTCTACAGAGATGTTTACATCCCCCAAGACAGGTTTTCCAGCAGCGCCATCATCTGTGTGTTATTAACTAACCACCAATTATCATTGTTACTTGGTGCTTCATTTTTAGGCAAAGTTCATCAACAGTGTAAACAGAAGAAAGGGGTGCTTTCTGTCAATAACTCACAGACCAAAATTAAACAGAACATAATTACTGACCCAGTGACTTTGAATACTGAGTAGAATAACTTATTTTAAGAAGCCGCATGCTGTTTTGAAATCCGCAAACTAGGAGAGAGGGAATATAATGCCCAAATGTTACTTTAGCTTATAATATTCCATACCTTTTAGTGTGTGGTAGCACAGGCCTTACTTCCAGGTAAGTGGGTTGGCTTGCAACCGAAATTGTTTCCTGTGCTTTGATGAAGTAACCAGGTAGTGAGCAGAACCTGGAATTTGATTCACATTTTACCTGCCTCTTCCTTTATCTGATTTCACATGTTATTTGCTTTACATTTTCCACGTTCAGCATTGCACTAAGGAAACAGTTTTGGTTTGCCAGATCAAACTATCCCTACTCTACTCCCCTGAAAGCTGTTCCAAGGGCTCAACCAACTCCAACACCACCAAGCTAATTTGGGGGACATGGAGGGCATGTAAGGGGAAGAGAGAGGAAAGCCCCATTGTGCAGCTGGACATCCTTGCTCATGGCTTGTTAGGTAATCCCACCCATAGCATTTGGTACATGTATCTAAGACCACATTTTGCACAGTCTATATTTATAGCCTACAACTAGGTAAAGGGACAGGGACCCCTGACCACTAGGTCCAGTCATGGCCAACTCTAGGGTTGCGGCGCTTATCTTGCTTTATTGGCCAAGGGAGCCGGTGTACAGCTTCCGGGTCATGTGGCCAGCATGACTAAGCTGATTCTGGCAAACCAGAGCAGCACACGGAAACGCTGTTTACCTTCCCGCCGGAGTGGTACCTCTTTATCTACTTGCACGTTGACGTGCTTTCGAACTGCTAGGTTGGCAGGAGCAGGGACCGAGCAACAGGAGCTCACCCCGTCGCGGGGATTTGAACAGCCGACCTTCTGATTGGCAAGTCCTAGGCTCTGTGGTTTAACCCACAGCGCCACCCGCGCCCCATTTAGCCTACAACTAGAGGTGTCAAATAAGTTTGATTCTGTTCACATTTAAAATTGTTTGCTTTATTTATTAATTCCATTCATATTCTACCCTTCCGCTTGAAGGAACCCAGGGCAGCACACTTAAAGTGAAAGGCAATCTTACCTAATTTGCGCTTTCAAAACCAATATGAGAACCAAAACACAGAAGTACTTTGAAATTCACACTTCTCTGAATTTTGCAATATGGTTCTCCAATCAAGTAATGTGTACAAAAATGCATCTATATTACTGTAAAGTGTGCACATAAATGCATATATCAGTTAAATAACATACAAAATAACATAACAATACAAAATAACATACAAAAGTAAAATGTGCTATACTGGGGGAGTTGTGTGTATATTAGGAAAAATCATGCTAAAATGCTGAGGAATTTCATAAGGAGAAAATTGAAAATTGGTGTGGAAATGGGGAGAAGCAAGAAATAAGGAACTGAGAGAAACCAAAACCAAAACAGATTAGCTCAATCCTACCTACAACGTACTAGGAGCATTGGTTACACACTGCGAAGAAAGAGTAAATGTATCACCAAAAATGGTGATGAAAAGGGTGTACACATTTGCATAAAATCTGCATGTGCTCAGTCATCCGTATAGATGCTAGTATAAAAATAATTGCTGTCATTTTTTAAAGACGTACAACAAATCTCACCATGGTGGGGAAGACAGGGATCAGGTGACTTGTGTGTCTGCTCAGTCTGCTGTCCAGTCGCTCATCATTGATAGGAAACTTCAGAGGCTGCTGTTCTCCCTTCTTAGGATTTTTGGCTTTAAACCAGGCTTGAACCAGATAGCCACTCCAACAGAGGGCTCCAAAATAAAGATGTCTCTTCTGGCAGCCCTTCAAACAGAGGACCGTCCTCTGTAAAGTAGGAGACATGGTAGGCCCTACAACTCACAACTAGATGAGAAAGAATGGAACCTCTAATAACAGGATGAAATGACAAGTCTATGCCATAACACTAAATGAACTAGTTCAGTCGCGCGTCTAGAGTAGACTGTCTTACTTCAGATTATGTGGCTGAATTGCTCCTGCGTGAGGGGGCAGGAACCCTTAGCATGCCAAGGAAAAAGCTTGGCATCCTCAAACACGGCCCTCCAGCTGTTTTGGGACTACAACTCCCATCATCCCTAGCTAACAGGACCAGTGGTCAGGGATGATGGGAATTGTAGTCCCCAAACAGCTGTACAAACATTTAAGATGGCACCAACCCAAGAAACAACAGAGTTTATGCAAGCACCATGTGTATGTGAAATCTGAACATGTCAGAGCATAAGAATGAATAGACCCAGTGCTATTTTTCTAGAAAAAGAGGTAGCGGAACTCACCATTCCTTGTTATAATAGCAATGGAGCCCACCTGAGAGGTGCTGGAACTGAGTTCTGGTGCGTTCCAGCTGGAAAAAAAGACCATGTTACCTCCTTCCATTAATTTTTTTTTTAAAAAAACTTATCCAAGGTTAATTATTTCAAACCATTTTGTTCTTGGGGTTTCTTTTAGCCAAAGTGTGAACAACAACTTGGCCGATTTGTGGTCCTCTCAAGGACCTCACCTAATGCATCCATACAGTCTCATTTCCTTGTTGTGTGAAAATACACTGAGGAAATATGCAAAATGCCGTGGGTTGTTCCCAGACTCCCTTTCCCCTCCTACCTTTTGCCAAGCGAGTTCCTTCCCTTGGCACTGATCTCATTATGCATTTGTCAAAGATACGCTGTCACTTGAGCGCTTTTATTATGTGCAAGACTTGGCAACCCATCTCACCTTGGGGATTTGCTTATATCCTCTGTGTGTTATTGTACTGTTTTGGCATCCAGTAAATTCAGGACGCCCAACCTTTGATGTCCCTTCCAGCCCCTAAATGTGGAAACAATGACTGAAATTTTGGATCACAACATCCCGTGGGCAGCAAGGCAGCATTGCTCTGTGATGCTCTACAGAAACTGAGGACGGATCCCCACAGCTAAAGCGCAGGCCAAGAATCCTTCGTAAACAGGACTAGCATCTCCAAATTCATAACCATGCAGGGAAGTAAAACAAAAGGTCTGAGGACAAAGAAAAAGGAAGATAGCAGTTTCCAATGGTACAAAGGGCGGGGGGGGGGGGATGTCCAACGCTTTATAAATATAGAGAAGAGCAAACCACTCTCTTGCTATTTTAAAACCATTTCTGGGCAGCCGTTCTTCGCTCTTTTCCTCCCTTTATTTAAAGATGCATAAAAAGAACTGGGAGTGAATTCAATCGCATGAATGGAAGCAATAGGCTGGACCATTGTTCTCTTGCTACACGGGGAAAATTCTAAAATAATTTCAATTTGCGTGGTATTTCTGTGCAGCTAATTATATGGTAGGTTGCACAGAAAGGAAATTGCTCCTGTCATTTAAACTGCAAAGCCAATAGAGTTCTGGAAGAACCCGTTTCTCAAGCAATTAGTAGCTTTGTGTAGATCTCAGTATCCTAATCAGTGGAATCCACTGGATTTCCACACACAAAAAGTCCTGAAGATTTAGGTCAAGATCAAAATGAGGTGGACATCTCTCCTAATATGCAGCACTCTATTGGTCAGGGGACACTCCTGTATTTGAAGGTGTCCTCTGTTTGAAGAATTCCTGGTCCACATCTGGTTGAAAGATAAAGAACTATAAGAACATTCACATTGAAAACCAGGACCGCAGGTCGAGCATGAGGGTCACCTGCAGGTCACCTGGTCACATCTTCCCCGCCATGGCTTTGAATACAAATCCATTTCAGTGCATTGATTTAAATTACAGCGATTCTTTCCCAGGCAACAGGGGTATCTTGTCTGCCTCCGACTTGTTGAGATTTCTACTGGAAATTAGACATCTATTGGATTACACTGTGAATTATTCCACTACATGTGAGTAGTTGAATGAGGGTTTCCAATGCAGCAAACGCGCAGCAAAATGTACAACATTAATCCCTGTTGCAGGAATTTTGTCAGATCTTAGGAGCCAAATATTGGCAAATTTGCTTTGCATTGCCATTCCCAAAATGGTCCTCTTGAAGCATTTGGGGCTATCATATGGATGCAACAGTGCCACCTGGTGGCTCTCTAGACAGCCAGTCTTCGAAATATTACCCAGGACAGGAACGGGGGGTGGAGGCGGGGAGCACTCTTGCAGAATAAATTAACACTTAGAGACTGCGGTCCTAGGCACACATATTTGGGGGCTAAGCCCTCACTGGAAACAATTAGACTTCCTTCTGAGGACATTGGATTGTGATGTCAATAAAATTTGACATGGCTACTTATTTCATTGCAAGACGGTTGCTGGCACCCTTTATCCATTGTGCTTGACTTGCCCCAAAAACAAAGTTTGGATTTCCTTGTAATGGCTCACATTATTTTCCCATCCCCAAGAGCCCAAGGATTGCTGCTGGGGACACGGCAAAGATGCAGGCAAAGCCTTTTCCTGCCACTAGCCTCAGAACCCAGGTGGCGCAGACCGTAGGTGTGCTATGTATTTGTTTCAGGACCGATGCAAAATGAAACAGGCCAGGGCATATTCAGGTCAATTGTAACACAATCTGCAATGAATCTAAAAGGGAGGAATGGGAGTCCCCATCCACTCCTCATTCTTACCATTCGGGAAGGGGGAGATTCCCAATTTCCAGCAGCAGCAGTAGGTAGGACTGGCTTCCCTGGCAGCTGCAAATTTTGCTTCTCCCCATGGAATTCCCATGGGAAGAAAAAATGGCAGCCACCAGGAATGGCTGTTGAGGTCCTCTGTAACAGGCACCACAAACCACAAAACCATAAGAAGGGTGAGGTGATGTGTCACTTTAACGTCTCTTCCCCTGTGATTAGAAGTTAGGCCTGTCAGTCACAAAGGAGCTCTCCCCACCCCCCACCCCTGCCCGCCTTCTCTCCACACTGGCATTTTCATAATACGGCAAGCTTGCAGAAGAAAGGTTTCCATTTTTTGCAGGCACAGTTTGTGGCATTTTTTAAAAACATCTGAATCTCTGAAGCACTTTGGACTCAGAGGTCCCCTTTCCGGTTTTGGGGCACTCCCTTTTTGCCTCAGGTAAAGGTAAAGGAACCCCTGACTGTTAGGTCCAGTCGTGACCGACTCTGGGGTTGCGGCGCTCATCTCGCTTTACTGGCCAAGGGAGCCGGCGTTCAGCTTCCGGGTCATGTGGCCAGCATGACTAAGCCGCTTCTGGCGAACCAGAGCAGTGCACGGAAACGCCATTTGCCTTCCCGCCGGAGCGGTACCTATTTATCTACTTGCACTATGACTTGCTTTCGAACTGCTAGGTTGGCAGGAGCAGGGACCGAGCAACGGGAGCTCACCCCATTGTGGGGATTCGAACTGCCGACCTTCTGATCGGCAAGTCCTAGGCTCTGTGATTTAACCCACAGCGCCACCCGCGTCCCTCAGATTTGCCTCAGACAATCCACAAATCTCTCTGAAACAGCCCCTTTTTGATTCTTGATTCGGGAGCCCTCCAAATCTTTTGCACACCCCTGGGAGGAACCAGAGGGAACACACCAGGGGGCAACAAATGGATGACGACATTATGAAGATGCCTCATAAAAAGGGATGGTGCCAAGTGTGGGGATTCTGCAGTGAAAGGCTGGTTGTGGGCGGGGAACCCCTCTTCAGCTACAAAGTAACTGTGCAGGCAATTCTCCCTAGCAAGGAACAGAAGCGGGGGCGGGAGGGGGTGTCAGGCAACCTGCAGCACGACTCAGTTATTTTGTAAAGTCAGATATTGTAGGGGAAGAGGGGAGGTGAAAAATCTGGCTGCTACTTTTGTCAACAGCTCTTTCCTTTAATATCTGCTTTGAATCTTGCGGTCTAAACAAAAGCTTTGCAACAAGACCCGCAGAGAGGTGACTGTGCAAGGCAATCTAAAAGTGGAGAGCACCCTCAGGTTGAGCGTTTGAAAAGGAGTATTATAAACTGCATTTCATTGCAGCCATTATTTTGTTCATTTATATTTTGTTCATTATTTCAGCAGCATTCAGCTCTTCCACCAGCATTAAGTAGGAATTCTACATTCGACTGATGGATCCTAAGGGGATGGTGCAGACAGATTTCATTTTAAAGGGCCGTATATGACTTCTACTGCTCATTGGCTCACAAAAATGGTCTCTCAAGCCAAGCATCCTGCTAGTTCCAGCTGTTGCACAGATACGTGAAAGAATTTCTTTGGAAATCCTTATATGCCTGCCTGCCAGAATGTAATGATAACTTTGTCTCTCTGCAGAAGCTGGCAAGCTCTGGACAATCTATTCCCCTTAAAAGTTGTTTCAAGATTATTTTCAATGTGCAAATGATTAGAAATTGTGGTGATATTATGTTTGCTGACGGTGGTATTACAAGACCGCAGTGCGTCACATTGGTTGAGATTTCATTATTGTTGATTTGATAGGTTTAAGATTGCTTTGAAGATAAGGATCCACCCTAGGTTAAATATTGAGAAAACTAATCCCGTTCCAGCATGTTTTAGCATATTTTTAAAGGGAATCCTATGAAGGGACTGATGGTGGGACCTATGAGCTCTGTTGTGCTTTAATTCCAGTCCTCCTCAGAATAAATCTGAATCTATATAGATACTATGAAGTAATATAACAAATGTGAAATTTGCAAACAGCAGGAGTAATTGCACATACTCTTAATTTACAGCCCATTTACTTGGAAGCAGTGGTGGCTTTGGGTCTTGTTGGGTAGAAGGCAGGAAGACCAGCAGTAGGTGGAGACAGAGCCAATGATTAATTCTAGTTTTGTCCCATCCTCCTGCCCGTTGAATTCTACTAGGGCAACGCTGAGGCTGTGTACACACAATACATTTTAAAGCATATCCGAAGCACATTTCTCCCTCAAAGAATTCTGGGCACTGTAGTTAGCTCAGGGTGGTTGGGAATTGTAACACTGAGGGGTAAGATACAATGCCCAGTATTCTTTGAGGGGAAGAATGTGTTCTGAATGTGCTTTAAAGGTATAGTTGGGTACACAACCTGAGACCAAGGACGCAGAATCTGATAGGCAGTGCTAACCCCTGGAATGGTTGCAAGTAAGCAGGTAAACAGGTGGGGGCTGGCTGAGGGCAGATAGAAGCTGGTGGAACAATCACCCTAATGAACACGGGTGGCGCTGTGGTCTAAACCACTGAGCCTCTTGGGTTTGCCGATCAGAAGGTCAGTGGTTCAAATCCCCACAATGGGATGAGCTCCTGTTTCTCTGTCCCAGCTCCTGCCAAACCTAGCAGCTCAAAAGCATGCCAGTGCAAGTAGATAAATAGGTACCTTTACAGCAGGAAGGTAAGCGGTGTTTCCGTGCACTCTAGTTTCTGTCACAGTGTTCCATTGCGCCAGAAGCAGTTTAGTCCTGCTGGCCACATGACCCGGAAAGCTGTCTGTGGACAAACGCCAGCTCCCTCAGCCTGAAAGCGAGATGAGCGCCGCAACCCCATAGTCATTTTTGACTGGACTTAACCACCCAGGGGTTCTTTACCTTTACCTTTTAACCTAATGGACTAGCCTCCACTACTTAGGTGTAAGGTGCAAGTTAATCTATGCAGCATATCAACGCACTCCAGGCTCCACAACTGTCATATGTACATTAGAACAGCTTCTGTGTTACAGCCAGTGAAAGAAGCCAGTCTTCAACTGTATTCCTTTATATGCATGGATCAGGCCCTTCACTGAATTAAATGTGCACTAAAGTAATTGTATCCACAACTTTCTGGATCAATGTGATAGCATTTTCGGTTGTAGTCCAGTCCCACTGAAGCCATCAAGCACTGTGAGAACAGCATGCTAAATTAGATGGGGGTATCAGCCTGATCCAGCACGTTCTTCTTATTATCTTATGTACGTGTTGGGAAGAAAGGAGAGCCAATACCCCACACAGCAGAAGCAATCCAGTATAAGGCCATTTCTGGTGTTCATTGTTTCCCTCTCCACATGCCAAGCCGTGGCCCTGATGTTACAGAACAGCCCTGATGCTGCCACAACAATGCTCAGGACAACTAGGCTTAAGGCACCCAATCTTACTTTGTATTTCTCACAAACAAAAATGACAACTCAGGGATAGATATGTATTTCTGTCACGGAGTGGGAAAAGTATTTCAGTTCATGTCAACATGTCCAAGTGCAACAGATAGCTGTAGATCAGAGCCTGACATTTTCTTTCCTTCTGAGGAATAATTGGTTTTCTTCCATGAAATACAAGCACAAACTAAGCAAGCGGGCCCCTAGCGCTGAAACCTTTTTAGTACAGTACAGCCTGATATACAGTGTTTTCTAAGAAAAAGGCCCACCATGTATCTGCTTACTTTTCATTCAGATGCCAATTTGTCTGAAATGGTCGGTCGTGTCTTCACCGGTTGTAAACCAAATGCAGCCTACCAACCATGCGGCAATCTACTGGAGGTGGTAGTTTTGCAGTTCTAGGCAGGTGGCAGAAACACTTGCACCTCTATGGCATCCCTGGTAGTGAGTCACCATTCATGGAGAGTGGACTGTGTTTCAGCATGGGGTGTCACTAGCTGCTCAAGCCAATGGTGGCAAGGCCAAGCCAAACGTTCTTGAGAGAACATAAATTCATCGTGATGCAAACCATAGGAACATAGTAAGGTGCCTTATATGAAGTCATTCCATTGGCCTATCTAGCTCAGCACTGTCTCTGATGATTGGCAGCGGCTGTCCAGGATTTCAGACAGAAGTCTCTCCCAAACCTACCTGGAGATGTTCTACCTGGGGCCAGCTTCACTGGTTCTTCCAACCTGTGCTGGGCCCAGGGATAACCCGAGAACCATAGTCCAGAATCCATAGGTTCCACTAGGAGTCAGTCCGACAGGGTCAAGGCAGGACACGAGGCAGGAAACCAGGCAAAAACAGGTACAGGATCTCAGGCAGGGTTTGGCATACAGCAGTGTTGCTCCCACAACCTGGGGCAGGGTCTGACAGCCTTTTATCTTTGTCGGGGTAACGGCCGGTCTTGATCCCCTGGCGATTCACCTGCCTGTCTCGCCCGAAGGTGAGCACTCCTCCTGCGAGTACTCAGATCTCTCCTTCTCTCAGACCTTAGTCTCTACAGCTCAGGAGACGTCGGTGGGTTACTAGACCCAGGGGCCGCCTCAGCCTCCCCTGACCAAACCGGTAGTGGAGCAGCTGTAAGTGATGGCCCAGCTGGTGTTCGTTGCAGGGTCTTGTTTCAGATGATGCCTGAGGCAAAGGATCTGGTGCAGACTGAGGCTCCTCTGGTTCCAAGTCTGAGTCCGAGTCCCAGGCCATCACACCACCAGAGTGAGAGCAATGTTTCTGGCTCTTACTTGGGCGATTTGTTGTTGGGAAATGATAGCTGGTTCTTGCTGAGATGCTGAGGAGAGCCATTGTTGCAGCTGTTGGATCAATCCATCAACCTCTGGTGGATTATTTAGAAGGACTGGGACCGGTATCACTTTTGCTCCGCGTGTGTGCCAGTATTCCTACTCAGCAGAATTACATCTCACTGCAGCTCCTTCCTTGGAAGCGTCTTTGGGGTTGAGGGTGCACACATTAGGCAATAAACACTCATGGACACCATAAAGATTCAGTCTAGTGTAGAGGTTTACTTGACAGGCTGAAAAGCATATTAGTAGCAAAGATATACAGACATTCACTACTGCCGTGGTTAAGGCATGCTTAGAGTCCAACAAGAGTCCAAGACTCTCTCTCACTGCAAGGTGCAAACAAGAGACTCACAACAAGTTACAAGTTACACATAACCTTTGTTATCAGTGCTTCCTGTCACACTGTACATGTCTAAAGAACAGTTCCCACAGAAATGTCCTTGCATAGACAAAACAATCTCAGCCTTCTGCTGCTTCTTGAAACTTCTTCTCTGTTCTCTCACACGCAGAGAGAATATCCAACAGCAGCACCATCTTTACTCCATTTCACACATGCACACTTTGCCCCTGCCCAGGTTTGCCAGCTACACAGCATGCAAAGAGAGTGGTGAAGTTGTGTGTGAGAGAGAGGCATTTTGGCTCAGTCCAGCTAGGAAGGCCATCAATTTTCAAGATGGGTGCCTTGTCATTTGCCTTTGAAAAGTGTGTCCCCCATATTTATTCAGAGGTGCTCTTTAAAGCTGAAATTCTGTCTATACTTACTCATGAGTAAAGCCCACTAAACTTCTGTGTAAACATTTTAAAGATGGGGTTCCTTGCTTTTTAGAAAAGTGATTATAACTGTGGCTTCGCTGAGACTGAGGCATTGCAGGTAAATTTTGATTCCTTCCTTTCCAGTTTTCTGCAATGGAGGCCTTTGACTTTCTATCAGAATTTTGATTTGGCCCTGCTTTTTGTCTTCCACTCCACTTTTTTGAACATGGTTGAATATCCTCTGGGCCATATTTATATCCCTGATTCATCTGATTGACAGATGACTATTATTCATACACACCCTTGCTTCTTCTTCTAATCCTCTCCTGCTGTCCTGGGAGACTTACTGTCAACAGGCCAGCTTTTTTCCCATCCCGACAAGCTCAAGAAGACAGGAGCATTCAGGAATCAATACTCATATTTTCTTCTTCAGACATCATATGACTGTTCATGTGACTTATGACAATTTATTCAGTAAGACAACTAAGAATCCCATAGCAGTTTGTGTACAAGGGGTTGTGTGTGTATCTCCTCTATAGAACCATGTATCTTTATTATATTGTCCAATCAAATAATCCATTAAAGTTATAGGGATGTTTTATGCTTACAGGCAAGGTTTGGATGGGATCATGCACAATAAACCTGCCTGGCCAAATTCAGACTTTAGAAGAATTAGTTTTACAAGCTGTCTTTTTTCCTTTTTTTTTAATATGGCCAATTGCTTCATTTTCCGTGTCTCTCGGCACATATGAAGAACAGGCGCGCACATGCAGGGTATCTGAGTTTCTGATTTACTGACCACTGATGGTCTCAGTTTTCACAAAAATATTTAGCTACAGGATAGTGTATTAGGGACATTCTTAAATAACGGCAACCGATAAAAGCTGAGCCTATAAAGGGTTCCATCTCCTCGTAGTTTTCTATTCTGAGAATTACTACCAGCATAATCATGGCTCCCTGCACACTAATATTTCCTCTGATACAGTATGATCAATGTTGTGGAAAAATATTTATTATATTTCTTCTAGCTACTTAAAGGCATTACTGAATTATGGGCATCGCAAAACGAATCCACTCTGCATTTTTTCTTTATGTGACATTTTTACAGTCTTCATTTTCTGCTTTGCAGCTGCTGAGCTGCAGTGATCACCGGAGGTCCCCTCTTGTGATTGCCACCAGGGTTAGGAACTCCTTTTATTGCATCCAAAATGCACTTCCCAGGAAAACACTCATGGTTTGGAGGTTTGTTTGGTTTTTTCATTCTGCATTTTAAAGAAATTAAAGCCACACTTATTCCCTGGCTTAAGTAACATACTTGATACTTCGGACAAAGAGCATCACACCTCTTGAGGAACAAAAACAAGAAACACATCGAGCAATTCTTACGAGATTCACAGAAATGCAATTTTGATAATCGTTTGGACATTTTGGAAGGCTTTTCCCTTTATAGAGTGAACCATCACCGCAATGAATTTTCACGTGAATAAAAACACACCCAAGAACAGCTCCAAACTACCTGTTTCTCAGAAGTACGTGATCAGAGCTTTACATCTCCTGCATTGCAGGGAGATGTGTCAGTGTTTGCAAAAAAAGGGGGGGTCTGACCTCCCTTTGTCTCCTCAGCCTGGTCCTCAGACCCTTGTCGGCGTAAAAGAGTCCACGAGAAAAGTATCCTTGCAGAGTACTTTCTGCTTTTGTTCTTAAAAGTCTTTCTGCAAAAGCGACTGACCAACTATACACATCAACACTACCAGATTTCACCAACCAAACAACCAACCAACCACAAACTAACATTTCTCACTCTATATATACAACCCGGTGCAGGCCGCTGACTCATGCTGACCCAGCTTTTTAAGAAACAGCGCGATTTTAGCCTTGACAAGATGAACTAAATGAGACCTTTGGGGTCCCTTCAAACTCTACAATTCTGTGATCAATGATGGCAACCTGTGGCCCTTTGTGGATGACAGTAACGTTGGTGTCATGTGAACAATGGGTTAAATTACATAGTGCTCATCCTGTCTTGAGGAACACATCCTCTGCATCTGGATGTTCTGAGATAAAGGTGCCAGGTGCACTATAGGTTGCCATAGCAACATTAGCGAGGTTGAATGACTTGCTAAGCCATTCACCTTCCAATTGGTTCTGGAAATAAACCTATGTGTCATCTCTAGGGCATTGTTTTCATTATGTCCTGATGTCCTGCTTTTGTGTCCTGATGCTGTCCTGTTTGCTGTCAGGGTCTGACTCTGAATATGTGAGGCCACAGGTTCCCCATATGCATTCATTTGTCATCTGAGAACCTTCTCTGTGTCCCCATCCCAGAAATGTTTGGTGGGTGGTAACAAGAGAACGGGCCTTTTCTGTGGTGGCCCCCCAGCTGTGGAATGCTCTCCCCAGAGAGGCTCACCTGGCACGATCATTACACGTCTTTAGGTGCCATGCAAAAATATTCCTCTTTGCCCAGGCCTATGGCTACTAAATCATCTATGTGGGGGAGTGGACTATTATTATGATGAGAATTTTACTAATAGGCTGTCTGTCATTATGTTTTTATTATGTTTCTATCACTGATGTTCTGTAATGTGCTTTTAATGTTGCATACCACCCTGGAATCTTCTGATAAAGGGCAGTATATAAATTGAAAGAAGAAGAAGAAGAAGTTGTTGTTTAGGGAAGCTTTTAATGTTTAACAGACTATTTGTATTTTCATATTTTGTTGGAAGCTGCTCAGAGTGGCTGGGGAAACCCAGCCAGATGGGCAGGGTATTATTATTATTATTATTATTATTATTATTATTATTATTATTATTATTATTATTTCCAGTCCCTTTAAGATACAGTCATACCTCATGTTATGTCTGCTTCATGTTACATTCTTTCAGGTTACGTCCCCCGGCGACCCAGAAGTACCGGAAAGGGTTACTTCCGGGTTTCGCCGCTCACGCATGCGCAGACGCACAAAATGATGGCATGCGCAGAAGTGGCGAATCACAACCCATGCATGTGCAGACGTGCTGCTGCAGGTTGTGCTCTTTTCATGTTATGAACGGGCCTCCGGAACGGATCCCGTTCGCTACCAGAGGTACCACTGTACATGCAAAAGTAAGTAAAGAAGAAGAAAGCAGCTCCCATTACACATGCTAATAATCTTAGAAAGGAAAACAAATCGATGCCATTAAGAAGAAAAAGTCTATTGCTTTCCCAAGAGCCATGAGAGACTATAGCAGGTTGATCCTATGAGCCACAACACAACAAATATGTGTTTAGGATCAGACACAGCAACTGCTGTGTCAAAGCACTGACAAGGCCAATTGCCTCACTCACACTGCCCATAATGCAACTGAGCAAATTGCGCCAGTGATTTATTCTCCTCTCCCCTGGAATGCTCTCTCCTGGCTTTGAGCTTCTGTCCCTGAGGGTCAGAGCTGCTTCAGAGAGATCCTCTCCACTCCCTCATTCAACAGAAGAATTGTTTATAATTGCCATAGATCTATTGATTTAAGTTAGATGAGCAGCAAAGTTCTGCAGCCGGGCATTCAAACACTCCCTGGAGTATGATGCTAAGCACCTGCTACCTCCCAGTCTTCTGCAAACTCCGCTGCTTCAAATTAAGGGTTGTTTTGGACACTGCACACGGTTTGTCTCCCAGCAGAAGATGCCCAATGGGCTCTCAGTCCTGTTGGTACCATCCACACGCTACATTGCTATGCTTTGCTGTATTTAAACGGCTTTTCCCACTGAATTGTACAGGAGCTTGGAGGAGAAGGAGAAGGTGGGGGTTCTTTTAAGCCATAATACTACTATTATGTCGCACCCGCTCTGTGGAACAACCCCCCCCCCCGACAGATGTCAAGGAAATAAATAATTATTTAACTTTTAGAAGACATCTGAAGGCAGCCCTGTATAAAGGTAAAGGACCCCTGACAGTTAAGTCCAGTTGCAGACGACTCTGGGGTTGCGGAGCTCATCTCTCTTTACAGACCAAGGGAGCCGGTGTTTGTCCACAGTTTTTCCGGGTCATGCGGCCAGCATGACTAAGCTACTTCTGGCGCAAGTGAACACTGAAACCAGAGCAGCTCATGGAAATGCTGCTTACCTTCCCGCTGGAGTGGTACCTATTTATCTACTTGCACTTTTTGGTGTGCTTTTGAACTGCAAGGTTGGCAGGAGCTGGGACAGAGCAACAGGAGCTCACCCCGTCGCGGGGATTCAAACCGCGACCTTCTGATTGGCAAGCCCAAGAGGTTGAGTGGTTTAGACCACAGCGCCACCCGCATCCTGTATAAAGTTTTTAATGTTTGATGTTTTACTGTGCTTAATGTTTAAATTTGTTGGAAGCTGCCCCGGGTGGCTGGGGCAACCCAGTCAGATGGGCAGTATGTTGTTGTTGTTGTTTAGTCGTTTAGTCGTGTCCGACTCTTTGTGACCCCATGGACCAGAGCACGCCAGGCACTCCTGTCTTCCACTGCCTCCCGCAGTTTGGTCAAACTCATGCTAGTAGCTTCAAGAACACTGTCCAACCATCTCATCCTCTGTCTTCCCCTTCTCCTTGTGCCCTCCATCTTTCCCAACATCATGGTCTTTTCCAGGGAGTCTTCTTTTCTCATAAGGTGGCCAAAGTACTGGAGCCTCAGCTTCACGATCTGTCCTGCCAGTGAGCACTCAATGGACAGCATATAAATAGATGATGATGATGATGATGATGATGATGATTATTATTATGTGACGTTACAAAAGGTTAAAACCCATTAAGGAGTTCAGCGTTAGGGGGGAAGACACTGGCAAAAACCCATAGGATTGCTGGCAAGGCAGATATTATTTAAATAAATCACATTTTTTAAACAGCACAGCACAGTATATGTATTTCTGCCCCATTAAAAGAAAGAGAACTGGCTGTTAGCCAGATTTTTAGGGCATAGATACGTTGTTATCTCATTTATGTGTAGACTTAGCAGGCAATAGTAATATATGTACACGAGACCGCAAAGATTTGGGAATGACAAGATGGAGATTATTAATAGCTTAATTGACATTAATGCAGTTGCCCTTACCCTTATTACAGTTTGTAAAATTACCTGAAACTACCAGCTGAAGCCTTATTATCCCTAGAGCTACCCAAGGATATGAGGCTTTATTCCAGGCCAGACCTAGGCAATGACATTGCCATAGATACTTAGCCGTAGAATGATTCCAGTAAATCATTATAAATGCATTATAATAAAGATGTTATGAGCTATCACATATTAACCTTCAGCCCCAAAAGAAAGAGCAGGAGCTCGCCTGCTCTGCTTCCACCTTTCGTTTTGCAAGAAACATGCTTTGGCTAATGAATTAACAAGTATTCCGCTGATGACTGAGCATGCCGTGTTTACTAACTTAGTATCTCCTATGAGACTAAAACCACTAAACAAATACCTCCAAAGGCCCCCATAAGAGACATTTTAAGGCTTCCTCAATCTAACAGCTCCCCAGCCACCTAATCTCGTCTTTGAATGTTATGTTTAGTTTTGCTCACCTAGCCCCCTATTAAATGTGACGTATGTGCCTTATATGAAATGTTACATGCATCTGGAGCAACAATATGCAACATATTGTGACCCCTTAAATGGTGGGTAGTTTTCCTATGGCCACTTAAATACAGTGGTACCTCTGGTTGCGAATGGGATCCGTTCCGGAGGCCCGTTCGCAACATGAAAAGCCCGCAACCTGAAGCGCTGTATCTGCCTAGGTGCGTGGCGCGATTTGGCACTTGTGTGCATGCGCGAAGTGCAATTTAGCGCTTCTGCACATGCGCGAGCGGCGAAACCCGGAAGTAACCCTTTCTTGTACTTCTGGGTCGCTGCAGGATGCAACCTGAAAAAATGTAACATGAAGCAAACGTAACATGAGGTATGAATGTAATGAAGACGGAGTCCAAAGAGAAATGAAACCGGGGATACTTTACTGCAGAAACTGGGGGGGGGAAACAGCATACCCTCCAAGTGTCCCGATTTCCCAGGGACAGTCCTGGAATTACAAAAGCCATCCTGGCTTCTGATTTGATCCCAGAATGTCCAGGGGTGGAGGAAGGGGGGTGCAATGGGGGCCGATCGCCCCAGGTGTCTTTGCTGAGGGGGGTGACATTTGGTGCGCCACCCACCCACAACTCCCAAGCCTACCCCAACCTGTCGGGGGAGGGGGGAGCTACGCCGCTTTGCCGGCGACATTCCCCCCCCTCCGCCTTCATTTTGACAGCTTGGGGAGGCTTGGGAGTTGGGGGCAGGAGGCGTGCCGAATGTCTGCCATGTCTAATCCACATCTAATCTTGCCCCTTTCTAAATTTTATTTATTGGTTTGTACTTTTGTTTTTACGTAATCTATTCCGGAAGACCGTTCGACTTCCGAAACATTCGAAAATCAAGGCAAAAAGGGCTGGCTGCAAGTTCAGTTGCGAAAATTTGAAAACATGCAACGGAAGCCATTCAACTTCTAAAAGGGGAGCATTTACTTCTGGGTTTTCGGCGTTCAAAAACCCAAATGTTCGGCCTCCAAGAAGCTCGAAAACCGAAGTACCACTCATTCCCCCCCCCCCCTCTCTGTGCTTATGTGGTTTTAAGGGGATTAAAGGGTTTTCTCGGGATAGTGTGTGTCCTAGCTCTTCTTCTGGGAGAGGGAGGGAGAAATGTTCCTATTTTCATCTGAGGAATGTTGGAGGTGTTAAACAGTGCATAATATGAGGAGAAATAAACTTGGACATCCCTTCCAACAGAGAAGTGTCCTCTGTCAACCCCTTCAAAGAGAGAATTGTCCTCTGTAAAGCAGGGCAGATGATGGTCACCCTATGCTGCAGAGTCCTACTTTGACATATTGCGTATAAGGTATGGTTATATGGTGGCTACCAAGTTGCCAAAAACACACACAAAAAATGTTTCTTGAGAAACACTTGGAAGTGAGAATGCTCTAGGCCTGTGTTCTTGGGCGTTGTTCCAAGATGGATGCCAGACCAAAAACTGTATTAACAGAAACCAAGAAAACCAGTTATTGTTCCTCTTACTGGTGTAGCCTGTTTACATTATAACACTTACTGACAAAGTAGCATCTAAAAATGTGCCATTGCTTTTACTTTCTTACATTAAGCATTCCTGCAAAATCTGATAAAAGAAAAAATGTAACTGCAACACGCCCCCCACCCCGAATGCTAACAAAAGCAAAGCAAAGGAGAAGAATAAAGAGATCCACAGAAAGCATCATAATTCCCCAATATTATTATTTTTAAGCAAAACCTTTCTGCAACCAGGGAATCCCAGAAGCCTTGTCTGTGAAGAATAAAAGAGGTGATGCCAGGCAACGTTTATAGATATAAAGCAGATGCATGAAACTTCAGAAATGTCTGGGTAAGGTTAAGCCTTGGCATTTGGGGGGGGGGGGAGTGGTGGAAAAGCGTAGAGACAAATTTGTCATTTTGTGCATTCTGGCCCAGAGCTAGCCACTTTCTTTGGTCCACATCTGCAAGCAAAGGTCAGACGCTGTCTGTCCAAACAAACTGATAAGAAGAAGTGGATCCATCACGCTAGCCGGGTCAGGTTGGAATGCACTTTGGCAGGTATTAACACCCCTCTGCCTCTATTTGAACTTCGGCAACATCACAGAATTAGTGGTATTTATGGCCGAAAAGAATTTCCATCTGCCCGTCTAAGTCTCTTGTACAAATCAGTGGACAAAGCCATTTAGATACACTAAATCAGTTTTACAAGGCCAGGAGAAGGATTTATCGCTGTTATGGACAGGGGAAGGGGGCTGCAAGGATCCGCTCGCTTGGCTTTCGTATAGAATGGATCCCACGGCCCTGCCAACTTTTGCCTTGTTAAATCTTTTAAGCCCATCTTTTCTCGGGGAGATTTAAAATCCCAAAAGGAGATTCATATTTTAATCATGTGAATTCTCTATGTGGATGTCAGTAGATTAGCACCTGAATTCTCGGTGGACTGAAGGGCTGAAACTCAAGCCCCAGGCCCAGCATGTGCTACAAGAGATTTCACTGTAACTTGCATTCATTGCCACCACTTTGAGGGCGCTGCTGTGCAACCCAGGCAAGGAAGCCATTGGCAGCAGGGCTTTGGCAGCATAACAGCAGCAGAGTGGCACCTTCCTGTTTCACCTCACATGAAGAAGAAGAAGAAGAAGAAGAGGAGGAGGAGGAGGAGGAGGAGGAGGAGGAGGAGGAGGAGGAGTTTGGATTTGATATCCCGCTTTATCACTACCCGAAGGAGTCTCAAAGCGGCTAACATTCTCCTTTCCCTTCCTCCCCCACAACAAACACTCTGTGAGGAGAGTGGGGCTGAGAGACTTCAGAGAAGTGTGACTGGCCCAAGGTCACCCAGCAGCTGCATGTGGAGGAACAGAGACGCGAACCCGGTTCACCAGATTACGAGTCTACCGCTTTTAACCACTACACCACATGGCGATATAGGACATGCCACCCCTGGGTAGAGCACATAGGAGTGGATGAATCTGTCAATTTCCATTTCTCATTTTTCCAATCTTAAGTTTTGTTCCCCCCATTTCCACCTCAGTTTGCAGGGAGTGGAAGGGAGAGTCCTCATGAAAATTCATCAGCATTTGGGTTTGAATTTCTCCCAGTATACAGATTTTTGTAAAGTAATACACACACACATACACTGGTAGTGAAAAATGTTGTTTTTACTAATCTGTGCATTCCATGGACACTTTACCCCCATAAAGTGTGTTGTACACGTTTCTTTCGCCTAGAGAACCACATTGCGAAATCTGGAGAAGTGTGAATTTTGAAGTAGGGCCTTGTTTCAGCTCACGTGGGGTTTCAGAAAGTGTGAATCGGGGAGGTTCACCGTTTCATGGGAAATGAATCAAATTTCTGCCCCGTTCCTAAGCGCCGGCATCTCGGGGGGGGGGGCTGGGAAAGACTTCTGCTTGAAACCCTGGGGAGCAATGATACTGAGCTGAGTGGGCCGACGATCGGACTCAAAGGAAGGCAGGTTCCTGTGAGCCATCAAGGAAATTATTATTCAGAAAACTGACATTTCCATTTAATTTTGCACATGTAAGGATAAGAAAAGGAAATGGTGAGAGAAAAGGAAGGTGTTTAAAGGATACTTTGCAAAACCATATTGAAAAATCAGAACTATTAGAATAAACAAGTTCCGTTTTAAATACTGAAATACTAAATAAGATGGATAACAACGTGTAACAGAAAAAGAAGCAATGAAATTAGGTTAAAGGTGTGTAAAAGAAAGTAATAGAAGTGGAAAGAAATTGCAGTTGAGTAGATTGGAAGTCTAACACAAAGGTGGGGTGAGGGGTGGTGGATGGTGATGGGAAAAGGAATTATCTGTGGGATTGAGTGTAGGTATGTTTGAACATTGTTAAGGACTGTATGAAATGTATATTTGTATGCTTGTATATTCGCAATATGTGTGTATTAATGCTGAATTATTTTAATAATAAAAACTTTTCAAAAAAGTAAAAAATAAAAGAGGACTGGACAGATAAAAAAGAAAAAGAAATGGTGAAAGAGATATGCTAGCGCATTCCAAACTTACTGTTAGTAACAAGTAACTTTCTAATGCTCACTTCAATTTATAGACATCTGTCTCACATCAGCTGAGCTGACACACCCCTCCAATTACCTCACCATATGATGGTACATTTATTTCACTTAGATGCTGATGGCGCAGGCTACTTTCTGTCTTTTTGTGCATCCACCTCCAGTTCTTTGTACATCTTCCCATTTTAAATAGCCCACAGGCATGGCACGTATTTGCATATTTCTGGGAACAGCAGGAACTGGGAGTGTTTTCCAATGTTTTCCAAGGAACTTCTTTCAGCTCTGTCGGAAATTTATTTCCTCTCACTGCGAAGGAAGCATGTGCATATTTCAGCATCTGCAGGTTAAGTTAACGAATGCAGAATTATTGTTGTTTTTATGCGTAAATTTATCTATGTGCTTGTATAGCTCCAAAATGAAGTTCTATTATGTGTGTGTGTGTGTGTGTGTGTGAGAGAGAGAGAGAGAGAGAGAGAGAGAGAGAGAGAAGGTTGAAAAGCAGCTGAAAGATGCTTGCAGTCTTAAAAAGAAAGTGGGATGTGGTCATTAGCGAAAGGGTATTTAAGAAAACTTGAAGAGCAGATTACATTTTAAGCGGGAACAGGATTTCCCCCCAGTTATATGTGCAAAATTACAACCTTGGATTGCAAATCCCATTTTCATTGTCCATACACATTATTTATTATGGTCCAAAGACACACAACAACAATTTCTAAAGCAAAATACAGCAGGAATTCAGAGAAAACATTCCAAGACAGTCCAGGGCATGTTGATTTCTAATTCTTATTACCACCAAGAGAAATTTTTGCCATGGCCAGGATAATATAATTTGTCTTATCTTCGAGAAGAAACTTGAGATAAAAGGTTTAAAAATTTCCAGGAAAATTTACCAATAAGGGTTTAATTAATTGATCCCTGACTTGTCAGCTCTCCTTAACCAATGTGGTTGACTTCTGAGTAGACACAGGTTGTTTGGTTCTTTGTGTTGCTGTACTTTTTTAAATGGTCTCGTGTTGAAAGGTCGGAGTCCGCAGACTCAGAAAGGACCCACAAAATGAGGCGCAGGGCTTTTTGCCACCACTCACAACATTTTGTTCCTCTTCTGTGGTGTTCATTTCTTCCTGCCTTCAACCCTCTCAAAAACGCTTTGCCTTCCGTTCATTCCATTTTCAAAATCACAAAATGGGTTCCACCCAAAAAATTAACCATTTGCTTCATTTATTCCACTTGCTGGCTGGGAGTTCAATCACATCTGAGTTTGCCGGGTTGGAGAAGACTGAAGTACCAGTATGCATTACTTCAAACACAGCTTTGAAACTCAAACTTGGGGTTCCCAATGGCAATGTCTTCTCTTTCTCTTTTTGTAACCACCAAAAGCAGCTTCTGGGGGGCCCCCCTTTTCAACCCTAGTATCATTTCCCTTTGGAAATCCCCTTCTAAGCTGCTACTGTCTGCCTGCAAAGCTGCTAATAGCACGAAATAAATCATGTAACTTATCAAGAAAGACATTGAACTTCTCACATCGTTTGTGCAATAAATCTTAATGCGCAGAAAAACAGGGGAGAGAAAATGATTGCACAATCCTACGTCTGCTTACTGAGAAGTAAGCTTTGTTGCCTTCAGCAAGGGTTACGCGTGCATAGAATTACAGCCAACATAAATGTCCAGCAATGGTAGGTTTTACACTTGCATTGAAGGCTAATTGAAGTACAGCCTGATTTAAGCATCGCCTGTGAAAACGTTTGATCTGTTTACACAGAGTTTGGTGTTCCATTGTGCAAAATGCTGAGGTCTAAGGCATTTCCTATCAGTAGCAATGCCACTGGGGGAAAAACAACAACAACATACTAGCCGCTGCCATAGTGCTGGTGGTACAATTTTGGAAGTTAGCTTCACACAGACCATGCTGCTCACTAGCCTTTAAGGATGCCAAGTGTAAGATTTAAATTAATGAGCTCTTCACTTATTGGAATGACTTCAGCACTTTAGCTACTTTCATAGATTTCTATTTACTTTCGCAACCTGAGACGTAAAGGAATATTTTGTGTGTGTGTGTGTGTGTGTGTTTGTTTATACACCCACACATATTTACTAGGCTAGCTAATCTCCTGCAACCATAGATGCACACAGTGATTTTTTTTAAAAAATGATGCATTGTTTGGGTATGAGTGTGTAGGAATTAACATAAATAGAAGAAATATATTGTGTACAAAGTGCTTGCTTTCAGATCCCATGTCCTAGACAGTGTAACCTCCAAGTTGTTTTCATCTCTGACTCACCATGTTATTGAGTAGCCAATAGTGCTTTAATACCATGGTAAATGTAATGTCAACTTTCTTAATAGAATCAATTTTGATTTGAATTAATTTATTCCTCGTGCAGTGTATATACATGCATCAGCTAAAGTGCAGATAGTGCAATAACCCACCATCAAGGTGATGTAGGTTCAAGGGAAAGAAGGATGACTGCTGCGGGGGAAGGGGGGAAACCTTGGTTTGCTTGACTCTTCCCTAGGCATTCATGGTACTAACCTTCTGCTTTTCACCTCCACTCTCTTCCCACAGAGCCAAAGATGTGGGCTCCCGAAACCCAAGTAACCAAGATGGGGCCAGCAAGAAATATTTTCAATAAGGTGCAATATATCGTTTGGGTTTATGAATGCTTCCCCACAACTTTTCCCTTTCTTTCTTCATTTATCTATGAGAACTTAATTGTGCAGCTAAATCTATCCCTGTTGGTGGGGAACGACTTGGGAGGAGCAGCCTGGGGAGAGGGAGCTGCTGCTACCACTGCTTAAGGTGGATATTCACATTGCCTAATGGTAGGACCAGCTCTGTCAACTACAGTGTTTGGACAGCAGGGGGAGACAGCCATGTAGAACCAGAGTAGATGATGAGGAAACTACTATTCAATCTTCCCCTTCCTCCTTGCTCCAAAATGTTGAAGGAGCAAGTGGTTCATATTTGCTCTGAGATCCCCAAACCCTTTTGACAGCCCTAAATGTTGAACAAGAGTGATCGCTCCTCTATGGAAAATCACCAATCCTCATTCCCCTGCTTTAGGAGTCCAAAGCTGGTGGCAGGTTCCTTTCTTTAATATGATTTGTCTAGAACAGGCAATGGATAAATGAGGTGCCAATAGCTCCAGGTAGGCATATAAAAACACCAGATTAATTTAGGGCATTCACTGCCACAAGATGTAGCAGTGGGTGATACCTCAGATAGCTTTAAAAGGTGATTGCGCAGATTCATGTCTGTCAATGGCAACTAGTAATGAAGGCTATTTTTCTACAAAAAGAGGTGCCAGAACTCACCATGAACGCCTCCCTTGTTCCCTTATAATGGCAATGGCACCCACCTGAGAGGTGCCAGAATTGAGTTCCAGTGAGTTTTGGCTGGGTGAAAAAAGCCCTGCTAGTCATGATGACTATTAAGGTAAAGGTAAAGGACCCCTGGATGGTTAAGTCCAGTCAAAGGCAATTGTGGCTCTCATCTTGCTTTCCAGCTGAGGAAGCCGGCGCTTGTCCACAGACAGCTTTCCGGGTCATGTGGCCAGCAGGACAAAACCACTTCTGGCCCAATCGAACACTGTCACGGAAGCCAGGGCACACGGAAACACAGTTTACCTTCCCGCCAGAGTCGTACCTATTTATGTACTTGCACTGGCATGCTTTCAAACTGCTAGGTTGGCAGGAGCTGGGACAGAGCAACGGGAGCTCACTCCGTCGCAGGGATTCGAACTGCCAACCTCCTGATCAGCAAGTCCAAGAGACTCAGTGGTTTAGACCACAGCGCCAACCGCGTCCCTCTCCTGATGGCTATATTACTATGTCCAAAACCAGAGGCAGCGTGCCTTTCAACTTCCCAGTTCCAGGGGAAACAACAACAAGGCTCTGGTAGTGAACTGTTTTATGTTACGTGTTCAAGCACCTTAAGGTTACAACGCAGCATAACTCCTCCCTGCCTATTTTAAGCACAGGTTTAAGCATAATAGTTAGGAGAGCACTAAGGCAGATGGTATTAAAATACAGGCACTTTGCATTTTCTATCTTGCACCATCACACTTAACAGCCCACAGATCACAGCACGCAAGGAGTTGATACAGCACAGAATTGAAGTTTAGAGTGTAAGTTTTTACCACAAAGATACTACTGCAGCAGTATTTGCCCAGTGTCCTATAGTAACAGATTAGGAACCACATACATTGATTGCCTGTCAGTGAGGAATTGTTTTGCCCCACACAATGTAGCCGCTTGAATATTTGCTGATGTTTCCCCAAAAGCACTGGGGGAATGAATCATTACTGAGGCAATTTACTTTCGGTTAGTGCATGAATGCCTTCCCGTGATGCCTTGATGCTTTGTTTGTCCTTTTATAAAAATTATTTATGGCCCGAGTGTGATCTTCTAAATCAGAATACTTATTCTGAAATCAAAGCCCCGGCATGCTAATGCAACTCAAACCCCTAACTAATTTTTCAAAGCCACGTTGAATATTCAAAAGCTGAAAATGAAGGAAAGGAGTTAACATTAATTAATATTTGAAGCAGTAAAATAAAAGCAACGGTGAAGCTAATTTTGCAGGACAATTAATCATGAGCTGTGCTAATTACACATGGGATTTTGCAAATGATTTTTTTTCCGCAGGTAGCCGGGTAAAAATGATAATCCGTTACCCATCAAAATCATTGGCTTCTCACCAATGTCCTCAGCAAGAGCAATTAGTGGAAACAGCAGAGCTCCAGTAATTGCATGTCAAGAGAGGCGAATGTGAGGATTTTAATTGCTCCAAATAAAGTCTATTTACACCTGGTTGTCCAAAACAACGGCAACTCAGAGCAAGCATGTAACCACTTCCAGGTGCCCCCATAAATATAGCTGCATGGGAGCAGTGCTCTTGAAGCTACACATGCAATTTTGAGAAGCAAATGTCAATAGGCACTTTCGCATTGAACTGCAGTGTCATCACTTGAAGAAAAGAACCACAAAATATAGAACTATGCTTAGATAAATGTATTGCTCACTTGAGGAAAATGTGCATATTCTTTAGATTTGCCAGATATTTATTGCTGGCATCCTTCCCCATTTGAAGAACTTTAACCATCTTTAAGGTGCCAGGGGCATCAAATTTACTGAATTTTAGGATCACCGATAAAATGTTTTTAACAAGACATCTTGAGAGAGTGTAAAATAAAAAAATTACCATATTCATGACTAGAAGCTTATAAGTTTGCAATGCTATAAACTGGATGCCTGTAATTTGCTTGTGACTTTCGAGGGGGAGGGGGGAGAGAATTAAGTTATCCTAGTAATTAGAAACTCAAGTGCCATTTTGTATTCCATCTTCCACTCCTTTCATGCTACCGTTAGTTTTGGGTTTAATACAGGAACACATGGATGCACACAATTGCAAATGATCAATAATATTTAACTGTGTGTCTAAACTCTAAATGATGATGGATATATTTAAGTATTACTTTCAAGGAAATTGCTACTCAACTGATCACGTAGCACCTTAAACATTTATAACCATATATGTTCAAAAACTGCCACTGTTTACTCTTTCAAAACAAATTGCTAAGGCTGCAGTCCTAAATACCATGGGGGGGGGTCAAGTCCCAATGAACACAGTGGACCTTACTTCTGAGTAAACACACATAACATCGCCTTGTAAATTGCTTTCCAGGTCCCACTGGTTTCTATTGTCCTCTGTCCTTTCCTTCCATCTTTAACTGCACCATACTGAGGTGCTAAACAGTGTCCTTCCTGCTATTATCCTTTTTGTTGGGTCTAAGCTGACAGCCATCACGTTGACTTGCCCCTGTGTATTCTGTGCATGTTCAAAATCAGCGTGTTCACTCTTTATAACACTGCGGCAACTTAAAAGAAGAAGAGAAAGGCAGGACTTGCTGAGAGCGGCTTCCGTTTCTGAATTACCCAGCAGATCACAGGTGTTTATCAGAATCCCGGAGGTGGTTTAGGTAATAAATGCTAGGATGGCAGTTTAAGCTTTTTTCCATAGAACCAAATCCTTATAGCCCTATCATTTGTATATATTGCTCACAAATGGCAACTTATGGATGTGGTGTTTATAAGTGGTTGCTTATGGTTTGGATTTTTGTGTGTTCAGACCCAAAAAACTTCCCCCTAAATAAATTCACACTTGACTCAAATTTTTGCTTTTGGTTTTGGGCAGAATGTAGGCCACAACTTTATTGATTACAGAAAGTGACTGTTTGCATAGGCTCTGGTTCAACTAGCTCCCTGCCATGCAGGTAGCGCTGACCCAGGGCACCAGCATAGGTCAGCCTAGGGTGAACACCTGGATAAGCGGAAAGCCGGGAACAGGCTATCTCTGCCACTCCAATGTCCCCCTGGACTCAGGCACGGGCACAACCCCCTCACAGGGGTTGATGAAACCATCGAGTTCCTGGATTCCTTTAACGGAATACCCTTCACATAGGGATGGCGAGAGCATTCTCCCATCGCTATCACCTGAACCAGAGCCCATCCGCAACCTTACAAGTTGTGACGATTTGCTACACGGCAGGCAAAACCCAAATGGCAACAGCCAATCAGCCAAGTGGGGGAAATTCCTGCCGTACCCCTGTCCCAATGACAGATGACACACGACGGCATAGCAAGGTCAAGCGCAACAAGCCCTAAAAGTAGGGAGAGGTGGGCGGATGTTCCGAATGCACGCGCCAAAAGAGGAAGCTCTGGGTCACGTGCATGGGCATAAATAGGTCCCTTGAACTGTTTGAACTGCGTCCCATTGGCCAGATTGTACCCAGCTTCGAGGGACCTACCAATCGGGTGTTGTGGCTTACCAATTGTACCCACCCACAATACAGGGTGTTGGTTGTCCAGGTCTCACCTCTTTAAGGGAGGACCCGTTTTATTTTTATTTTTTGTCTCTCTCTTTCTCTTCGTTTTCTTCCCTAAGCTTTAAATGTATAGAGGACATGGGGCCTAGGACTCTAGGCAACTACACAAGCTGCACACTGATGATGGTAACTGATCTTAGCATGTGCCTTTCCTAAATATTTTCCACAGCATCACATGCTGGCTTTGATTTCTTTAAGAAGCCCAGCCTAGCACTCCAAGCAAGCAACACTGGCAGCTGGATCTAGCTGCCATTTTTATTTCCCACCCTGGAGCCAATGTCAGGTCAGTTTTGCCAGCCCTCTGAACTTTCCCTATTTTGGTCAGAGTCACTGGCACCAACTCCAGAGGGCCCTGGTTGCCCAGGCACCTACACATTTTTTGTTGTGGGTGCTCAGCACCCACTCCAAGGGGCCTTGAACATGACTTCCAGGTCCCGTCCAAGGCCTTGGAGGGCCTTGAAAGCAGTATCCTATGCCTTGCTGGGTCTCCGACTCCACTTCTGGTTCCTCGCGAACTCCCAGAGATCCTATCCGAAGCCTCATGGAGATAGCATCTGAGGCCCTGTGGGGCCTTGGATGTGGCATCCAATGCCTCGGGGGGCCTTTGAAGTGGTGTCCTAGACCTCACAGGGCCTCTGATGCTTCTTCTGGGGGCGACGAAATGTGACGTCATGGCGCACGCGATGCCATGATGCCATGTTATGTTGACGCCGCTGGACACCCGTGATCTGGGGCCCAAGTAGGTGCCCCTGGTCAGAACTGAGTGAGGAGTAGACTTCCCTGCTGGCAAGCTCAGCATCCACAGGGCAGAGACAATATTGAAGGTGATGGAAGTTGTGATCCAGCGAAACCTCAAAAGTCCTCTCATCACAGTTGCACAAAACTCTGAAATCCTGAGCTAGTTCTTTGTCTTGGGACAAAGAACAAGTTGCCCTTCCATTCCATGTACAAATGCTAAGTGAGCTAATCTTCCTTCCTTCTTAATATTCCTGAAGCATCTTTATAGAATAGAAAGCTTGTCTATTTTCAACAGAAGCAGGTAGTGTCCGACTAGTTGCTTTTGCTTTTTGCCAAGTCTAAACCCAGTACAGGTGAGCAGGAAAAGTATTTAATGCAGCCTGTTATGTTATGTGATGGCCAGGTAAACTTTATTAAAACTACTTCTTGCATTCCAGAAAGGATGCTGCTACATTCCGGGGCTGCGTTATTGCTCAGCCTGCTATACCTCCGGTTGCCATAGCAACATCCTCCTAAGTATTTGTAAGGTCACCAAAAGAAGAGCTAACCCTCTTACTCCTGGAATAACTAATGCAGCTCTGTTGCTGGCTTGATGTAAATAGTCTCAGGTGACAGCCAACTGTACGTATAGTCAATTACAACTGCTCAAAGGAAATGATTTGTTGTAACAGCCACTGTTCAACCTCTGTGACATCAATGTTTCTATGGAAACAGTTGCCTATTGCGCAGCATAGAATTGAGTATTGATCAAACCAGGGCCGACACTATTTCAAGAGGCTCACTACTTTTCGGTGTGGCAATTTACGATAGGAACTCATAACATCACTGTATATTTCAAGCCCCAAGGAACCAATTTAGCAGACACTTACAGTAGAATATTAGCAGGGGTCAATAATGAAAGTCTGATTATGGACCTAGGACAATTATTCAGTGCTTTTGTTGTCTGCCCTTTCAACACTCCAGCAGCTATTAATATTTCCAAATAATAATAATATTCAGGTCCAAAGAAAGTGCTGTATTCATCTTCCATTTCAAACTTTATTTTTCATTGTTATGGGATCTATCAATAAAATTATTCAGCTATATTAGCCAAGCTCTGACCTCTCAGAAGTAAATAACTATTGATCAAGAAGCGAATCTGTTGTGCCAGAGTTTCCATTACCCGTCTCATTGGCCCAGCAGATAAGGTGATTGTTACACAACAGTGGGAAGGCGATTTCTTACACCAAACAGGCAAGTACAGTATTGTTAGCTGCATAAGGACTCCTCCCTTTTCTCAAACAGGGATGAGGAGGAAAAGCTGCTAAGCATATTAATTCCACCATAGGAAAAACATACTGAAGTCACCATCAGGAGACCATTAGCTTGGATTCCTGTCTCAAAGTCCTGCAGGGGTGGGAGTTGCTGATGGGCTTGCAACCTGAAACTGCATGAAGACACCCCCCCCCAGCCACACCCCAGTCACATAAATGTGGTAGATCATTTATAACTGGCACCTTTACACATGTTTGCAAGCCTACCGGTAGCCCTGCATTGATTGTTTATGAACTTGGGTGATGTTTTGCTCAGGAACCGCTGAAATCAGTTGTTGTCCCAGGACTGATGGTTTGAAGGTATATGATGCAGCAACCTTGCTGAAACTAAGGCCCTGTGTGGCCTAGACATTTTAAGCAGAATCATACCACAGTCATGTCTTCCCTAAAGGAATTGTGGGAATTCTGGTTTCTTAAGGGTGGTGAGACACGTTAGAACACTCCCATCCCCTCACAGAACTACAATTCTCAGAGGTGCTTGGAAGAGGAATTGGCTGTCAACCACTCTGTTGAGGGGAATGGGGTCTCCTAATGAATCTGAGCATCCTTTTAGCTTAACTGTTGATTTTAATTATATTTTGAATTTTTCAAAATACCTGTTTGTTTTATTTTTTGTAAACCTCGTGATGGCTGATTCACAATCCAGGAGTATGTGAGTTTTGTTAAATGAATAGATACATGGATAAGTAAAATTTAACTATTCTTCACACAGAGGTCTTATGTGAATTGCTGTGATGTGGAGAGCAGATTGAACACCATCCTAAGGTTGTCTTGAGTGGGGAGGAATAGTAATTATCTAATCTAAAAATCTAATTATCTAAAATTCTAATTATCTAAATAAAGTAATAATAATAATAATAATAATAATAATAATAATAATAATAATCTAATAATACTCCGTAGAACATCATAGGAAGATAAGCTGCTTTCCATTTATAGATTTGGACTAGGGGAAGTATAGGGGAAGTGGCTGAAGTGGAGCCAATACTGAATTAAAAATGATGGGAGGGCGTTCCACAGGGCGGGCACCACAACTGAGAAGGCCCTCTGCCTGGTTCCCTGTAACCTCACTTCTCACAGGGAGGGAACCGCCAGAAGGCCCTCGGAGCTGGACCTCACAGTCCAGGCTGAACGATGGAGGTGGAGATGCTCCTTCAGGTATACTGGGCCAAGGCTGTTTAGGGCTTTAAAGGTCAGCACCAACACTCTGAATTCTGCTTGGAAATGTACTGGAAGCCAATGTTGGTCTTTCAGGACTGGTGTTACATGATGTCTTCGGCAAAATACCTCCCCACCTTTCCCCCATTTAATCCAGGCTTACAGTTTCCACAAAGTTTGTTTTCTTGAGTTTCCCCCAGAGACATTAAATGGAAAAATAATATTAGAGGTCATTTTGATGTAGATGATGTTGAGTGCAGGGCTGTCTTAAGCATATGTGACGCCAGGGTGCAAAGATCCGCCCAGTGCCCCCCCAGGTTGCCCAGTCCCAGGTGCACAGGAGGGCGGAGCCGCCCGCTCGCCTCAGCATCTCGCTGGCTCGGTTGCCCCCAAACTCGCAGTGCAGAGCTGCCCACAGCAGGAGAGCCCATCATGGCACTCCAACCGACAGGTGGGCTCTTCCCCGGCCTAAACTCTCAGGCCTGGTGCCCCTGAGAGCCCATGCCCAGGTGCCCCACACCCCTAGCGCCTATGGGTAGGTGTAGATGTTGCACAAAACTTTCCTACATGCCCTGTGGAAGCACCCATTCCCAGCACGTTTGCACTCCTGTCTAAGTGACGTCTATTCTGGCTTGTTCATGTCCATTGCATGGAAGATGGCAGGGTCCCCAAGGATGTGCTTCCCAAGGGAAACTGGCTTCAGGCACCAGGCCTCTTGGCAGACCAACTCTGCATTACAATCGCACCTGCAAATATGACATGAAGGCTGGCAACATCAACCCCACTGTGTGGGAATCCCTTGCAGATGACCACAGTGTCCGGAGACAGACAGTCAGGTTGTGCATCCACAGCAATGACCAGAGGGGAAATGACAACTGGGAGAAGGAACACCATGTTGCATCTTTAACAGCAAAACTTGATGCCTTCCTCTGCTTTAGCTGCACCAAAACATGTCTCCCCTATATTGGTCTCTACAGCCACAGCAGGCACAGTTACTCTCCAATGGTTTGATTTTGAAGGCACACTCTTCCATTGTCTCCCAAGACTAGACGGATATCAACATATGGGAAGAGCCTACAAATGCCACACTTTTAAAAACATAGCATTGAGGTGGCCATTGTACAGTGGTACCTCGGGTAACAAACACCTCGGGTTACAAACACTTCGGGTTACGGACTCCACTAACCCGGAAGTAGTAGCTCGGGTTGAGAACTTTACATCAGGATGAGAACAGAAATCGTGCAGTGGCAGCAGGAGGCCCCATTAGCTAAAGTGGTAACTCAGGTTAAGAACAGTTTTAGGTTAAAAACGGACCTCCAGAACAAATTAAGTTCGTAACCAGAGGTACCCCTGTAGCTGCTTACCAAGATGGTGATGAAGGGAGGTGGCTTCATGATTCTTGAACTCTTTAGATGAGTACCTGCTTCTTTCATCTCCAGTGTCTTTTTGATTTACTGAGCTTGCCAGTAACCTGTGCCATGCAGGCAATACATTATTACTCTGGGATATGGGCGAAACATGGAAGGTGAAGGCTCCGGCAGCCATCTCTCTTCAGGACATGACACTGCCAAGGAAATCTGACAGCTTTTCATTCCTTTTATCCTGGCGCATTTCCTCCTAATCCAAGAGCAAAGTTCTAATTACTCGTATTGTCAAAATGCGCTTCGCCCAAATGGGAGGTGGGGCATGATATAAAGCAGTAAGTCTTTTCTCCCTTCACCTTCTACAGTAATATAATTCAAGCCAGGCATGGCCTTTCTCCCAGTCAGTCACAGCAGTCAGAAAGATCAGGCTCCTAAGTGGGCTTCTCTAAGAATGCGCTTTAGCATTTCATCTCCAACTTGGCATTGCACACCACTCATCACTATCAGTGTCAAATGCTACAGTATATCAGCCTCTGCAGCAGTTCCTGGCTAAATTGAATACCCTGCGTGTCCATCATTCGACATCCCCAGCACTCAGGCTTGCCCATCAGTTGGTAACAAGTGGTTTTATACTCTGCAAATTAATTCTGAATGCATGTTAGAAAAAAGCCAACTTCTACAGCTGACAGTAGTTGGCGTCAAGGCAGGACATGCTTTACACTTGGGTAACCACGCAAGAAGGACTTCTATCGTCTTAGAGTTCTATCATTGTTATAGACTTCTTCTGCAGTTTAGAACAGCAGAGCTGTAGAGGAGTGTGCAAAATATAAGGCTATCAGTTGCTCTTTTCTCCCCGCCGTTGAATTACAGCTTAGCCTGAAGGCAGACAATACTTTTTAAGAGGGCTCTGAAGTAATAAAGCCAACCGCATTAATACACTGTAAAAGAGGGAAGAGAGAGAGAGTGGAAACTGCTTTGATAGAAGGACTGTGGTGGGTACACTCTGTGTACACATCACAAATGTACCCTCAGTATATTTTAGTCCCTGTGAATTTTGCAGATTTTTGAAATGCTACAAAAACTAGCAAAACATGCTTCCTAGAGGTGACCGTATAGCATATATTATTCTTTATTTAGCATTTTTATTTAGCCTTGGAGGGGACAATACTAGAAGAAGAAGAAGAAGAAGAAGAAGAAGAAGAAGAAGAAGAAGAAGAAGAAGAAGAAGAAGAAGAAGAAGAAGAAGCAGCAGCAGCAGCAGCAATAATCACATAGATCTGTAACAGGTGATGCTGCTCTGAGGAGTTATTTTTTAATTCATAAAAGCCTGTGTGATGTGCACCACCAAAATGGAAGGGAAATGGCAGGGAAGCCATGGAATTGACAAGGCTTCTCTGCCATCTTATTGGTTTTATCAGAGAGCAGAAAATGGGAAAAGTCAATGGTATTGATGGTGGAGCAGGTGGAGAGGTGACACAAACTCACTTTGCCAGCTCATACCTGAAAGGCTTGTGCTGCACTTACAATGGAAGCTCCAAAAATCACATTTAAAAACACGCGCAGCAGCAATGCAACACTGGAAAATAACATGGAAAACCCAGGAGGAGGATTGCTGTTTGGAGTCTAGGAATAAATGAGTGAGCAAATTGTGTAAATGCAGGAAAGAAAGGGTGGTGTGGAAATACCAGTACTGTTAAGCTTCAATTGTATTTTTTAAATAAAAAATAATAATAATTTGTTTTGGAATTCTTTCTGTTTCTTAACATGTGTCATCCATAGTCCATCCAGTGACTCATAGGAAGTATGGCATGGGAAGCAAGTCTGTATATGGAATAAGTTGCAATATATCTCAACGTGTGACTGATTTAAACCCACAGGCAATGTCTTGACTTGTGGAGTGGACGGTATTTATGGATCTAATGCATTATATTAAGCAAATAGAAACTCCATAATAAATGAGTAGTCATATTGATAAGTTAAAACATTCCCCTAAATAATAATGGATACAAACCAAATATATTTATAACTTCCTTAAATTTTATTTTGAAAACTTTGGGTTACTTACAACAACCTGGACGTTCAAATAATTTTTTTGACAGAAAGGTTTGGGGGTTGGGGGAAGTGGGGAAGTAAATCACCTTCTTTTTGTAGCATGTATTAGAAAATGACCTGGCAAGCCAATTTTGGCTCTCTTAAGTAATTTATTTATTTGCAAATATAGACATTCTATCCTCACCTTTATTACTGAATGAGGATGTTTTTATTTGCCTAATGCATTAGACACATAAATTTCTCCCACTCAGCAAATCAAGTTATTGCTTACCTACAAGATACATTAGGAATGGGTTTAAATCACTCATTTTTTCCCAAGATATACAACAAGCTGGTTCCTATCCAGCTTTGTAATATATTCACAGTTGAAAACAGCAAGCAGATGTTCTTCAAAGCTCATTGTTTGTTGAAGCGATGCCCAATGCATTGTTTGTTTGTGGGACCATTTGTCTTTTCTCTGCCAACAATGTTCTCACATCAAGAGTACATGTTCTAATATGTATTGTCCACAATTACTATCATTGAAATGAATGGCTGCCAAGTCATTCCAGTGCCCTGGGAACATAGATTCTGCTGAAACTCATTAGTTCGCCACTTTGTTTAAACCAGAGATGTGTAGTGCAGCAATGGGGAAGGGAGCCTTCAAAAATTTAAGGTATATTCCCCCTCCCCTCTCTCTCTAAGCTACTGGGCCATGGCATAATGGGCTGTTTCTGCAGCAGTATTGCCTTTTTGGTATTTGCTCCTTCTCTCTCTTCCTCTCTCTGGCAATTGGAAGGCCATTTGGAAGATGTTAAGAGGGAGGAGCATTTAGCCCATAAAACATAATGCTTCCCCCACCCCCCAAGAAAAACCTCCAGTAAAAATACAAATGCATCCTAATTTCAGGAAATGGCAGGTGCATGCAAGGGAAGAGATCTGATTCATCACTAGTGAGTTTACTATACCCTGGCTAAACTGGCTTAAAGCACCTGTCTAATAGACAGGAAACCCTGGTTTTTATTTCTGTGGTGCTTTGAGAGCTAGCCTTCTGATTACATAGCTCAGTGGCAGAGACCACATATTTTGTATGCAGGATCATAGAATTATAGATGCAATGCAGGAGTCTTTTGTCCAACATGGGCCTCAAGCCCACAACCCGGAGATAAAGAGTCTCAAATCATGTCAAAAAATTGGGGTCGTGCTATACACAGATAGTGGCGTGAGGGGGAAGCTGTGTGCCACCAGCCAGCTGGTTGGTGGTCCACTCTCTAGGGAGCTTTCTGCCCGCAGTGCTGTGGGGGAAGCAGCTGCCCGCTTTGCCAGCCCCCAGCAACGGCCCTGCTGGGGAGATGGCACGAGTGCAATTCCCCCTGAAAAAAACTTCTGGGCCATCTCTCCCCTCATTTTCTTTAGATTTAGTCCCCCAAAATAGGGGTCGTCTTATCCATGGGGATGTCTTATACAGTGGTACCTCAGGTTAAGAACTTAATTCATTCTGGAGGTCCGTTCCTAACCTGAAACTGTTCTTAACCTGAGGTACCACTTTAGCTAATGGGGCCTCCCGCTGTCACTGTGCCGCCGCCGTGCAATTTCTGTTCTCATCCTGAAGCAAAGTTCTTAACCTGAGGTACTATTTCTGGGTTAGCGGAGTCTGTAACCTGAAGCGTCTGTAACCCGAGGTACACGTAAAAATACAGTTCATTTTATATCTCAACGTTCCCCCCCAAAGGAGCTCACGTAGCACAGTTGGACACCAGCCTGAATCCTTGGACACCTGCTGCTACTCAGAGCAGTCAGTACCGAATTAGGTAGATCCATTGCTCAAGTATTCTTTCCTGGGACCCACTGCAAACTTGTAATGAAGACTTTCTTTCCCACCTCTTTCCATCCCTAAGTTCCTAACTGGTTTGAAAACTTGATGAGCCACATAGGAAGTTGCCTTGAGGATGCTCAGCTTTGTCTAACTGGCTGTAACTCTCCAGGCGCAGCTGTTCTCAACCTGTGGGTCCCCAGACGTTGTTGGACTACAACTCCCATCATCCCTGAGCTCTGGCCTTGCTAGCTAGGGGTGATGGGAGTTGTAGTTCAACAACATCTGGGGACCCACAGGTTGAGAAAGGCTGTCAGGGTTTCAGACAGGAGCCTTTCCTAGCCATACCTGGTGATGCTGAGGCTCGAACCTGAAATCTTCTGCATGCAGAACATGCTCTCTGGCACTAAGAGGTGACCCTTCTTTGGCACCTTTTGTTTATGCCCTTTATTATTAATAATAATAATTAAATAAATTTTTATACCAAGGTTTACAACACAAAAACCACAATATAAAAAGAATACATAATAGAGGAAAAACAAACAAAGATAACCCCTGTTTGCCTGATTCATAGTCATGGATAGATGTGTACAGGGCCCAATTTAGGTCTGATGAGGCCCTAAGCTACTGAAGGTAATGGGACACTTTCTATATCCAGCTTTCATTTGTCAACAACAAATTGTTGCTGTTTTTTTATGTTGAATATATGCTATATGGTAATTTTTTGACCTAGTAGGTATCTAAAGCCATTTGTCACTGTTGCTGTATGCAGGTTTTATTTTATTTGTTTTTTATTGTATATTTTGGAAATGTACATCCAGGTTTGGTTTTTTCCTTTAAATTTTTTGGGGGCCCCCAAGAGAGTGGGGCCCTAAGCTATAGCTTGTTTAGCTTATACGTAAATCTGGCACTGGATGTGTATTCTATCAAATTTTTTTCATTAAAAAAAACCCTCAGAGTAAAACTGGGTGGGAGGAAGATTTTTTAAAAACATGCTCAAAATTTGAAGCAAATGGACAGGTGAGAGAGTGAATGATCAGATGTCAGTTGGTGAGAGAATCAGTGAACATATGTGCCTTTTCTGCTATCTTGCTTTTCCAGTCACTTTGTTCCATATCCACTCATGCCCAGTTGTTGTGGTTTTTCCTCACAACATGCATGCCAGCATTCCATGGCCACTGGGCATGCTCAGTCCACATTAGGACACTTGTGGAAGGTTACCCTGTCCTCTGTCTCCCCCCCTCCCCCCGCTACAAAAAGGTTTTTTGAACTTTTGCAAACCTCAGTCTGGTGATACTGTGTGTGGCTGTTGCTATTTTGTCTACACAGGCAATGGCACCCCAAGAATTGAATCAGAACTAAAATACTATAGGGATTTTATTTTATTTTATTGCTTCCCTGACATTTAAGAAATCTGACATTTAGTAGCTATACATGATTGGGGATTTGTTTTCCTAGCTTATTTGGAAGACGGTTAAACTTTCCTCTTTTTTCACTCAAGTTGCTTTCATTAATATTAAGTAATGGTTTAGGCGGAAGTAAACCACAGAGCGTTTTTACTTTGCAATTTTCTAATATTTTCAAATGCTGTCTAATATCTGTAATGAATCAGATCAGTTCTGAAGCATCCTGTCAAAAAATATAGCTCTCCTCGAATGGTTTTATTAAATATTAGCCCTTATCATTCGCTGCCTACTGTACACCAAAGCTTTTGCGCTGATGAAATTTCTGGGGGATTATCTATAAAAGCACCAGCTTCGGGAATGTGATCTGAATTTTAATGATGGTGCAGATCTAAATGTTACTTGGGCTGCTGTGTGCAGAGAAAAAGAAAGGCATCGTTGAGTGATGCAGTCTGTGGAGACTGTTGTAGTCCCCAAATTGCCTCCATCCTCAGTCTGTAAGCATCAATAGCCAACGGATATGCATTTGTTTTTCTATTCACCTTGCAGAGGAAAGCCCAGTGGTTCCATTGCCTCCTCCATTTGGATCAACAAATGCTCTTAATGTGCCACAATCCCACATCACCTGGAACTGCTTTCCCGGCAGGCTCTCTAATTGCTTTCCATACGTATGTGGCACACAATCAGAGTTTTACCATAAGTGCTTAACAGTGTGATCTCAGGCACGCTTCCTCTGAAGTAAGCCCCGCAGACTTCAATGAAACTTATTCCCAGGTAAAAGAACAAGTATGCAGCCCAAATAAAGCCACGTTTAAATTGCTAAGAGGTTTCCCTAACAGGCTTATAATTCCCAGGAATCCCATTGGATCCCTTTGTAGAACTGGTGTTGCGCTGGCTTGTTAGCTTTTAGGTATGGAAGCTGGTCTTAGGGACAAGTTTTTATTATCTAGAACTTCGTCTCTGAACAACACTAATTGCCTCTGTTCCTCAGGCTCCCCTTCTGCAAAATTTAGGCAAGGGGATCTGCCCTATATCTTCCCCTGTGAAGACAGATGCTAATAATTCAGCATCTTTATAATCTCCTTATTCTCGTTTGGTACACCTTTGACTTCCTTGTCATCCAGGGGTCCAACCACCGCCCTAGTTTTACTCCTACTAACATATTTAAATAACATTTTGTTGGTGATCTTAACGTTTTTAGCGATGTTCTCTTCAGATTGTTTTATTTGGCTTCCATTATTGTCTACCTGCACTTCCTTTGTCAACGTTTGTGTTCCTTTTTGTTCTCATCATTTGAAGGAAGCCTTCTTGCCTCTAATAGCTTCTTTAGCATCCTCTTCGCTCGGGTGGTACCCAGTGCTGGATTTATGTATAAGCTAAGCAAGCTATAGCTTAGGGCCCCACTCTCCTGGGGGCCCCAAAAAAATTAAAGGGGGGGGGGGAACTGGATGTATATTTCCAAAATATAAGAGAAAAAACAAATAAAATAAAACCTACATACAGCAGCAGTATTTTGTGGTGTGTAGGCTCCTATGATATAAGTAAGCCTGCTAGCCTGCTCCCTAAAATATCACTGATTTTAGATGTCTATTAGGTCCATAAATTACCATATAGCATATATCCAACACAAAAAACAATGACAATTTGTTGTTGACAAAGTCAGCTGGACATATAAAGGGCCCCATTACCTTCAATAGCTTAGGGCCTCATCAAACCTAAATCCGGCCCTGGTAGTACCTTTTCTGCTTTGCAGTCTACACTTTAGTTGAGTTACTTTTTGGAAAAACTTTGCCTTTCAACTTCCTTTTCGATTAAAAAGGATCAGACATTAGACTTAGATTTAAAATTCAGTTTCTGTTTGTTGTTGTTTTTTTAAATAATATTTATTGAATATTTATTGAAACTTCAAACTTCAAAAAAGGCAAGTTGTTTGTGAGGTTACGTGCCTACAAGAGTGGATCGCTAATTAAGGGGTGGACAGCATCCATTTTTTTTAGGGCTACAATCATCTGTCAGGGGCTGCAAGCTGATGGCAGGCTGAGGCAAAGCAGATGATGGATGGCGTCAGAGAAAGAAATGTTCTGAATTAACTAATCTGGAATAATCTCTCTCCTCCCCCCCCCCCCAACTGACTTTTCTGCCTTACCTATTCTTCATGGACGTAACCAAAATTTATGTTAGGAGGGGTAGAACTGAGCTACCTGCGAAGTAATTGGTCAGTTCGCCTATGGTTCAGTTGGCTTGCCAGTTGCATCACTAGAATGCTCCACAACATCATCCAAGTGACCTCAGCCAGTGTGGTGTAGTGGTTAAGAGTGGTAGACTCGTAATCTGGTGAACCGGGTTCGCGTCCCCGCTCCTCCACATGCAGCTGCTGGGTGACCTTAGGTTAGTCACACTTCTTTGAAGTCTCTCAGCCCCACTCACCTCACAGAGTGTTTGTTGTGGGGGAGGAAGGGAAAGGAGAATGTTAGCCGCTTTGAGACTCCTTCGGGTAGTGAAAAAGTGGGATATCAAATCCAAACTCTTCTTCTCAGCAAGCATTTGAATTTCAAATATTCTGATTATTTCTACTTTTACTTAAGTATTTTTACTTATTTGCTTGATTGGGGGGGGAGCTGCCCCCCTGGCTACACCTTTTACACCAAGACTCACAATTCTCCACAAAGGTTGTCATCCTTCACTGTATCATAATATTTGAAAAACTGCTTTTGCATAGGGCAAGCTCCATTGATGATTAACATCAAGCTACAGAAAAGCAGGTATTCTGCCTACAGTTCATGACAGAGAAGCATGTCATGGTGGAAATGTAATCGGTTTTAAGCTTTCAAGTCTGAAGTCCATTCCACTGTGAATAACATACCTATGGAGAGCTCTCTTTTGCATTCATTGCAGACCCAATGTTTCCAGCAATGGTATCTTGGAATAAACTTACTGAAATAGCTTCCCTCCTAGTGGCAGACATATGCAGAAACAGGAAGGAGTGCAATTGCAGAAACTATGAGATGCTTGGCAGCCCCCCCTTGTTCAAGTACACCTCCCAGTGTTCAAGTGAGCCTTTAAAAATCCAGCTTGGACACAAAATTAAAAACAGCTCTCTGAGTAAAACACAAAGCAAATCTATGAATGAAGATTTTGTAAGTGGTTTGAAAACTTGCAATAAAAACAATGTATTCTATTGTTGTGGTATAACTAGGAATTATAAGACATATTCTGCAAGCACAGCTAGAGCTTAGAACAGATTTATATGAGATTACACACTGTGTTTGTAGTAAAATGTTGTAAGCTGCACAAGAGCATTTAGCTGTTATTGCACATTTCATTGGCTACCAGGTTATATATTTAATTTTGGCACCATTTGTTTGTTTTTAATTATCGCATATAAATGTGAAAGAAATATACTATGTTCATCTAAACCTCAACTTCATTTGACCGTTTCTAATGTCTGTTGGTCTTCACACCCTCAACGAATGGTACAGCAGTCTCCTAGTGTTAGAAGCACAAAAAATGAAATTGTGTTTTAAAGAACAAAGAAGAGAAGGAGAAACCAGTGTGATAATCAGAATGCTTGGCACACTTTGCTCAGAAAAGCCCCAAGAACACTGTAATACAAGCATGGCAAAGACCAGCACTATCAGTCAACTTCTGATAGACAGACGATAGATAGATAGATAGATAGATAGATAGATAGATAGATAGATAGATGATAGAGAGCAATATGCCTCACTCAGCCTGGTGCTTCATTTGCAAAGGAAAACAGATACATTCAAATTGCTTGCCTTCAAAACCATTGGGGGAGGGGAACAATCTTCTTAAAGTTTGATAGGAGCAAAACAGTTTCTGATTTTGCGTTCACTCCTTTCACTAGAACTTAGGCAGGAAAATGTCTCATGAATTATGCCCATTGCATCTGTAGATGAATGTAACATCTCTGGATTGACCCATCCAGGTGTTATTACTGGCTTACAAAGCAATGTCTTAAACAAAGAGTACACACAAAACTGAAAAGTGCTCTAGGCAGGCCTTAATATTTCATAAATCAAGACATAGCACAGCAATACAAGACTCCTGATTGGCTAATGTGTGGAATCTGGAGAGTGACTAATACAACATCACTCACTTGTCAGAATTTATGGGACTCATCATCACTTAATTAACAGTATAAATATTTTTAAAAAACATTTTCAAATAAAACTTTACAATTGTAATAAGACCCTGCGCTCTGCTAAATGAGTTATGGGACATTAATTTACATCCAGTTGTGTTGAACTGAAGTGTGAATGAGCATGCCATAATTCACGCTTGTCATGTCTTATTGCTTTTTTTAGATAAAAAAAATCCAACAAATTATCAAAATTTAAGCGGGGGGAGGGGAGTTATCTTTGTTGGAAAACAGCACCAAAACAGATTACAGATAGAATTCTTGTGCCTTGTTGCTGCTTTTGTTCGTGCTTCTTAAATATTTTGAAAGCTCCGATTTCTCTAAACTTTGCTTTTATGGATCATCACTGTCAAATCACACAAAAATCTGGCATAAGCTGGTTGTAGGAGTTTGTCCACAGTGGCCTTGATCTGTGGTGAGAAAACCATGTTATCATTCACAGGATTCAACCTTCAGTGGATGAGTGGTGCTGTCACCATTTTGTTTTGTTTTTTGGCTACACCAGCTTCAGGCTGGCATAATTGAAGAGACCAAGAATTTGGCCTTTGGGGGTATAACAGGACTTTGGACTGAGTGGATTCAAAGCCACGAACACCATGCTCCAATCCCTGAAGCACTCCAATGCTACTGCCACTGGAAACTGGGGTCTCCATTATGGTGGAGCCCTCCGCCACAAGTTGTGCTCTTCTCTGCTGACAGAAGCCAGCAGAGTATATGACATTCCCCCTTCCCCCAGAATGCACTGGGCCAAGCATCATTTTAGGACACTCTGGAGAAAATGCCTTGGCAGTCACTTTTTTGCAGCAGCAGATGCTCTTTCCCTCAGGATGTCCTGGCACTTGATTGTATAAGAGGTATTTGTTAGGTTTCTGTTTTGCCACTGTGCAGTGCTTGGAGTCACAAGACTCTGTTTACATTCCAGACTGTTGGAAGTCTCACGGGAGACAAAAGACAGATGTTGATATTACTGGTTTCCTGTTTCTTTGTACCAGTTGCCTCTCTGCTTTCACAGAGAGAGGATGTATATTCTTTTCTGTCTGCGTAGTTAGAAATAAAACTCTTAGCAATGTAGTTCATATTTCTCGTCTTTCTGCTGCTTGGATACTCTGCATAATGAGGGAACGTGTCTGGATCCTCATCAAAGGCTTAGGTCGTTAATCTCCGTCGGAGGACTCGACTGGAGGAGTAGCTCGGTCGAACGCAAGTTCCGACAGTATTTGCATGTTGAGGTGTGATGGCGTGCCAGCTGCATGGAGCTCTGTGACAAAGAAGGAACCAGCAAAAAGCACCTCTCTCCCATCAGGAGGAGCATCACATGAGTAGAGTGCCGGTCACAGGATCTCAGGATACAAGCCACTGTGTTTGAGGTCTGCTCAAATCCAACCGCAACACGTGGCTAATAATGTATTATCAATAGTTAGGTCATCATACAAAATTTACAAAGCATAAACATCCACATATAATGTATGTATAGTTATGCAAAAGTCCATAAACAAGAAATAGTAAGCATAATAAATTGCTGCCAGGGGACACGGGGATGAAGGGGACACGGGACGAAGGCAGGATGCCTTTCAGTAGTCAATATCCAGCAATACTGCAGTGGTAGGTGCTTCAACGTGTAGAATGCAGCAATGAACAGCAAACGAAACAGGGACAGAACAGAACGGAACAGTGTTTCCGGAATAAGAATTTATCCGCTGATGAAGAATCATCCTTGAAACAGTTTACTTATCCCAGAAACACTGTTCTGTTCTGTTCAATTTATTATGCTTACTATTTCTTGTTTATGGACTTTTGCATAACTATGCATACATTGTATGTGGATGTTTATGATTTGTAAATTTTGTATTATGACCTAACTACAGTGGACGCTCGGGTTGCGAATGCAATCCGTGCGGGATGCATGTTCGCAACCCGCAGCGTTCACAACCCACAGCAGCACATCTGTGCACGTGCAGGTTGCGATTCGGCGCTTCTGTGCATACACAAAGCACGATTTAGCGCTTCTGCAAATGCACAACTGCCGAAACCCAGAAGTAACCCATTCCGGTACTTCCGGGTTTCAGCGGTCCATAACCCGAAAAAACACAACCTGAAGCGTCTGTAACCCGAGGTATGACTATATTGATAATACATTATTAGCCATGTGTTGCAGTTCGATTTGAGCAGATTTTTCTATATTGCAACACAGGGGTTTTGTCTCTGTTACACATTGTGTTTGAGGTGACAGGGAAGCCTCCTCTGTGGAGCAATCCATTGTCATCAAGGGAATCACATACATGCGCAAACCAGTACAAGACATAGCAGCCTGTGTTCCCAGAATGTCTCATCCAGACTTAACGGGACAGTCCGTTCTGGAATGTTTTGTATTTTCGCTCCTCTGTAAAATGGTCTGTCTAGCTTCCATTGCCAACCTTCTTTACTCCATTAAAAACCATACAGGCTTGGATCAGTCCCCGGTCTTTGTGGGTTCTGGGCATGCTTTGCTTTCCAGCACATTGCAGCCCAAATGATAAAAAATGTAATGACCCTGCCAGACTCTTAAGCATGAAGAATGGGAAGCGAGGCTTTTCATCGGTAGCTTTAACGTGTGTGTGTGTGTGTGTGTGTGTGTGTGTGTGTGTGTGTGCGCCTACCAGGCTACTGCGGCCTTGGCTAATATTTCGTCTGTAGTCATTTAATTACCCTGCCTTTCGTTTCCATTCACTTTTCTCTTTGCCCGATTTCCAGAAGCTCTGCGTTTCAGGGTTCCTGTTTTTCTAAATTTCATTATCAAAACTGTTACAGCAGATTCCATGACCAACCAACATGGAAGCTCCTGGAGCAGTTAATAATGCTTGTGGAGATGGTCAGAAGGAAGGAGAGAGGATGCAGAGGGGGTGCCCTCTGTGTAGTTAAACATCTCTTGTAATAATAACACACTGTATTTATGTCTAAGGAGAAGGTGCCCAGGAGCAAGACAGCGCATTATCCATCAGTTTCAATGTACAGGGTGCTTTGTAAGCTGTGTCTCACACAGCATCCTGGGTATCTCCAAGCACAGCCAACATGTTTTGATGTTAGAGGTCCACTTCATGTACTACAAGAAGTGGAGCTTCACATACGTTCACTGCACATTCCAGTGGGGAACCCTCTTCACAGAGCAGCCCTCCAGAAGTTGCTAGACGCTAGCTCCCATCATCCCTGCATATTGGCCATATTAGTGTTAGGATATAGTTCTGTTCCAACTTAAAGGGAACAGGCGTGACTGTTGTGTGTCAAATGCCTGTTTACTTCCAGCACAGACTGCTGGGAACTTCTGTTTTGTAGATTGCTTTTACTATTGCTGTTTGCTCTGACACGAAGGGAAGCAGACATGTTTTTCCTTTGTTCCCGAACTATGCTGAATAAATGCTGTGAATATGCTTACACGTGTCTCTATCCGCCACTTCCGTTGTGAGAAGATTTATTCACTCTGCTGATAGAGCGTGCCGAGTCTCTAAAGTTATCTAAGGCTCGTGTCACTGTTTGATGCTGTTCCAAGGGAGATCGGTGATCGCCCGGCTGGCCGACGGTGGCTGGAACCAGCTGGGGGGCTGCCTGACACCCCTGTCTCCCCAGCAGTATCCCAGCAATTAGCTAGGGCCAATGGGAGTAGGAGCCCAACATCTGAGGGCCGCAGGATTCACCAATTTTGCACTAAAGAGAGGCAGGTCTGCATCTATAGTTAACACACACCTGGGAGCTGAAGGCGGCTAAAGCTAAAGTGTGTCACGTGTCTGCTCAGTGGTTGTGTGCAGGTAATGCCCCAATTTCAGGGACGCGGGTGGCGCTGTGGGTTAAACCACAGAGCCTAAGACTTGCTCTGTGGCGGTTCGAATCCCCACAACGGGGTGAGCTCCCGTTGCTCAGTCCCTGCTCCTGCCTACATAGCAGTTCGAAAGCACGTCAAAGTGCAAGTAGATAAATAGCTACCGCTCTGGTGGGAAGGTAAACGGCGTTTCTATGCGCTGCTCTGGTTCACCAGAGGCAGGAAGCTGTACACTGGCTCCCTCGGCCAATAAAGCGAGATGAGCGCCGCAACCCCAGAATCGGTCACGACTGGACCTAATGGTCAGGGGTCCCTTTACCTTTACCTTAATGCCCCAATTTCAGTGCTGCACTTCACTGCAAGGACCAGTTGGTAGCCCTTATCTTTTGTGTTGTGTAAAAGCAGTGGTTAGATTTTGAACCTACAGGAAGGTTATAGTGTTCTTCATGAACTACTTGGATTTTTGCGTTGCTTTAAAGACGAGCGTTACTTTGTGGAATACTTACTTAACTAAGGATGGAGGGAAAATTCAGTTCAGTTCACATTTTAAGGCGAATCTACCTAATTGGCAGTTCCCTAATCAATGTACAAACTGAAACAAAGTTATCCTTCAAATTTCAGACAACCCTCCTCCCCCAAGAGTCCTTTAAAATGAATACTTTAGTGAAAAATAACATACAAAAATGCATTATATTAGGGGAAATTGGTTCCCAAAATGCGCATGCTAGGAGGAATGTGCATTAAAATGCTGGGTTTCATGAGGAATTAAATAAATCACAAACTGATACATGAATGTGGTGAACTGAACTATTCACATTTACATGATGTGGAATTTTTGCCAAAAATAACAGCTGAGTCCCATCTTTCGAAAGTACAGTCCCCAGATAATCTTTGTTGAGTTCACATGCTTGAACTTTTGTCTTTCCGTTGATGAAATGCTATTTCTAATAAACATTCTCCTCTGCACTGTACGATAATGCTGTCACTAAGATTTTTGACTCCTGGAATTTCTTTTGCAAATGACATCATGGAGTACCTCAGCTGTTGACGAGATACCAAAATCAAGTCTAGTGAAGAATATATAAATGAACCTGGAACTGCATTCCAAATGTATTTGGTGATGTCCTGAAATATTCAGGCTAAGCTTTGAGAAAATTGTGCACCACTGAGATCATGTCAGCTGTTGGTCGCATGATATGTCTCTCAGATGGTCACTTGATTACCCACATGCAATGTTGTTTACTGCGTTGGTAGTCATTATAATGTTCAGAGCAACTGGTGCTCATTGTGTAATAATCCATCCAGCTAAAGAGAAAGTTGAAATATTCTCTCAATTTTTACATGTTGTGATAGTAAAATCTTTGAACCATCCCCTTGAAGCCATGGACATGTAGAAAATGGGTTGAACATTCACGTTGTGGGTGAGTCCTTCAGGCCTCCATTGGCTATTTCATCTAGAACAGAGATATGAATCTGTAGTCCTCAATATGTTGTTGGTCCAGGCAGGTCCAGGCTGGTTGGAACTGGTCCAAGCCTGTTTGAACAACTCCAAGCTGGTTGGAACTGGTCCAAGCTGGTTGGAACCAGTTCACACCAGTTGGAACCAGTCCAAGCAGGATTGAACCAAGCCAGGCCAGTTGGAACTGGTTCAAACTGGTTAGATCAGGTCTAGGCTGGTGGGTATCAGCCCAGATTGGTTGGAACTGGTCCAAGATGGTTGGAAGCGGTCCAAGCCAACTAGGACTGGTCCAAGCCAGTTGGAACCGGTCCAAACCAAGTGGAGCCAGTACAGACTGGTTGGAACCAGTCAAAACTGGTTTGAACCACTCCAAGCCGGTTGGAACCAGTTCAGACCAGTTGGAACGGTTCCTAGGTGGTTGGAACCGGTCTAGGCAAGTAGGAACTGGATCAGACCGGGTGGAACTGGTCCAAGCAAGCTGGAACAGGTCTAAGCCGGTTGGAACCAGTTGGGACAGGTTGGAACCAGTCCAAGCAGTTTTGAACCACTCCAAACTGGTTGGAACAGGTCTAGGCCAATTGGAACCAGTTCAGACTGGTTGGAACTGGTCTGAGCTGGTTGGAACTGGTTTAGACCATTGGAGCTAGTCCGAGCCGGGTGAACAGGTTCAGACCAGTTGGAGCTGGTCCGAGCCGGTTGGAACTGGTTTAGGCCGGTTGGAACCGGTCTAGGCCAGCTGGAATCGGTCCGAGCCGGTTGGAACCAGTTCAGACCAGTTGTAACTGGTTCAGACCAGTTGGAGCTGGTCCGAGCCAGTTGGAACTGGTTCAGACTGGTTGGAAGTGGTCCGAGCAGGTTGGAGCCGGTTGGAACCGGTTTAGACCGGTTGGAACTGGTCTGAGCCGGTTGGAACAGGTTCAGACTGGTTGGAACTGGTTTATGCCGGTTTGAGCAGTTTCAGACCGGATGGAACCGGTTCAGACCGGTTGGAACCGGTTGAGGCCAGTTGGAATAGGTTCAGGCCGGTTGGAACTGGTTTATGCCAGTTTGAGCAGGTTCGGACCAGTTGGAACCGGTTCAAACTGGTTGGAACTGGTTCAGGCCCGTTGGAACCAGTTCAGATCGGTTGGAGGTGGTCCAAACCGGTTGGAACTGGTTTATGCCGGTTTGAGCCGGTTCAGACCGGTTGGATCCGGTTCAGACCGGTTGAAACTGGTATGAGTTGGTTGGAACCAGTTCAGACCTGTTTGAGCCGGTTCAGACCGGTTGGATCCGGTTCAGACCGGTTAGAACTGGTCCGAGCCAGTTGGAACTGGTTCAGACCAGTTGGAGCTTGTCCGAGCCAGTTGGAACCGGTTTAGACGGGTTGGAACCAGTTCAGACCAGTTGGATCTGGTTCAGACCGGTTGGAACTGGTCCGAGCCGGTTTGAACTGGTTTAGAACGGTTGGATCCGGTTTAGACCGGTTAGAACTGGTTCAGACCTGTTGGAACCGGTTCAGACCAGATGAAACTGGTCCGAGCCAGTTGGAACCGGTTCAGACCAGTTGGAAGCGGTCCAAGCCAGTGTGATGGCCTGGGATTCCGATTCAGAGGCTGAACCAGAGGAATCCCAGCCTGCACAGGAGTCCCTGCCTCCAGGGCCGGCTGAACTGGGGCAAGGCCTAGATTCTGAGGAGCCTGCACCTGTGTCAGATCCCCAGGAGCAGGCACCAGGTGAAACCATTCTGGCCCCAGAGGTGCTTGAGGACTCAGTGTCTACAGGTGAGCCTCCTCCGGGGCCCAGTAACCCTTCGGCCTCTCCTGAACTGCAAAGGCTGAGGGCAGAGAGGCGAAGAGAACTGGTTGCTCCCAGGAGGAGTGCTCGCCTTAAGGCCAAGGGAGGCGGGGCTCCTGGGGGCCGGGACCGCCCCTGGCCTTAGAAGAAGATAAAGGTCAGTCAGCCCGGTCCCACGTTGCGGGAGCAACGTCGTCGTTGGCTTCAGACCTTCCAGTGTTCCTGTTCCCTGCCCGGCCCCCTGCTCCTGACCTTCCAGCGTTCCTGTTCCCTGCCCGGCCTCCTGCTTCTGACCTTCCAGCATTCCTGTTCCCGCCCGGCTCCCAGCTTCGGACCTTCCAGTGTTCCTGTTCCCTGCCTGGCCTCCTGCTTCTGACCGGTTGAAACTGGTCCGAGCCAGTTGGAACCGGTTCAGACCAGTTGGAACCGGTCCACGCCAGTTGGAACCGGTTTAGACCGGTTGGAGCCGGTTCAGACCGGTTGGAACTGGTTCAGACCGGTTGGAACTGGTCTGAGCCGGTTCGAACCGGTTCAGTTGGTTGGAATCGGTTCAGACTGGTTGGAACGTCTGTGCTGAGCCTTGTGAAAGCAGTAGAGAGTATACCTGAATATGTCATACCCTTTGGATTGAAAACACCAAAGTTGCAGGCATCAGAAGGCAGGCTGCATTTCCAAAGAAGAAGCCAAACAAATTAGAAATTAAAAACACATTAAAAAAACTAACAAATGGGGAAGAAAATGTATTATAAAATAGTGAGTGGGAAACAGTTTTTTTTAAAAAAAATTATTAGACATTCGAACAAAACGTATTATCTTAAAACATATCATCCTTTATTTTTTCCCCATCCCCCCCATATAATGACCCCCCTCCCCCCCAACTTCCCTCAGCTCCAATCTCTGGTTTCTCTACAAACGCTATTCTCTGCCTGTTACAAAATTGTATAAATCCTTAATTTATCTGACTGGTTATTGTCAATAAAATGTTTGTGAGTGTTTATTCAAAACCTGCCAAGGAGTCCACTTCACTTTGTTGCTTCTTTAACTACTTTGTAAAAGGTTCCCATTCATCTTTAAAGTCACAGTTATCTTTGTCCCGTAGTTTATTTGTCAGTTTTGCCAATTCTGCATAGTCCATCAGTTTCTCTTGCCATAGTTCTTTAGTTGAGGTTTCCTTATTCTTCCATCCTTGTGCTATTAAAACCATCACCGCCGTTGTCACATATATGAAGATATTTTTCAGCTTCCTTGGCAGGTCTTTTCCTACAATCCCTAACAGAAATGCTTCAGGTTTCTTGACAAACATTAGATGGACCATTTTCTTCATTTCATTGTACATCATTTCCCAAAACTTTTTAATTTCATTACACTCCCACTACATATGGTAAAATGTCCCCTCCTTTTCCTTACACTTCCAACACATATTTGAGCTGGTTTTCTACATTTTCCCTAACTGCACTGGTGTCATATACCATCTATACATCATCTTCATATAATTTTCTTTCAACGAAGAACAATCTGTCAATTTTAAATCAATTTTCCATAACCTTTCCCAATGGGTGGGAAAAATTAACCAGTGTGGCTGCCAGAAGCAAAATGAAAAATGGAAAGAAAAAAAATCATGCTCACATCCTGGCTTTAGAACCTAAACTCATCTCTTTCTGAGCTTGTAACTTCTTGTTTTTTCTTATTCTTAAGTCCTCCGTATTTCTTTCTGATGCAACAGTCACCTCTAAAGCATCTCTCTTTATATGATGCTATAATATTCATTTGTGGTTCGAGGACCCGATCCCCCCAAAGTGGAATGAATACACAAGGACACGTGATATAAGGTTAATGGGCAAGAAAAGACCACAACTTTATTGATTACAGCAAGTGAAAAGGTATTGGCTTAGGCACTGGATTACGTCAGCTGACTCCACCCCCTCAGAGAGGGGTGAGTCTGAAACAAGGGGGGTTTATTCACCAGTAGGTGGAGCCTGTTGATGCTAATCCAACTATAGGCTCTCCCCTGATGTCACCGAGGGTCGTGCCATGGCCTCCCACCAAGCAGGCATCGGACAGAATACACAACCGCCAGATTCCTTTAACGGAATACCCAGTGGCGTAGCGTGGGTTGTCAGCACCCGGGGCAAGGCAAGTAATTTGCGCCCCCTAACCCATGGATTTGCGCCCCTAACCCTAACCCCCAGATGTTGCGCCTGGTGCAGCCGCCCCCCCCTGCACCCCCCACGCTACGCCACTGGGAATACCCAAAAATTGAAGGCATAGGCGATGGCCACACCTAGCCCTTCAACGACAAAGAATGAGGCTGAGGAGGGGCTGGCGCCGCAGCATTTAGGCTGCTGTGCACGCCCCCTCGGAGGCACCTGGTTGGGTGCCTGCCGATGGGCATGGGCACCAGCCAGGTGAGTGGGAGGCAGGGGGCTAATGCCCCCTGCTAGAGGGTGGCTCAGGCTCCCACCCACAACCACTCCCCTCTCTTCCAGGAGGAGAGTCTATACCCTTTAAGCAGCAATTTGCTTTCTCATTCCTTCTTCAGGCACATCATCAGAAGTGTGAAGTGGGCACTCTCCAAGGTAGTCTATACTCTCTAGCGATAGGGGAGGAAATCAATTCAGTTTGCATTTTAAGCCAAACCTACCTGATTTTCACTTTCAGGCACACTTCTTGAACCGAAACACACCCATCCCTCAATATTTGCACTTATTTTAATTTTGCAATGCAGTTATCCAGCCAAGTAATTTGTATAAAATATGTATACATTGGAGTAAAGCAGGCTTCCTCAACCTCAGCCCTCCAGATGTTTTTGGCCTAAGGTTGTTTGGAACTATGTGCTGTGATGTAATATTTTAAACAAGCCTGCTATAATAAATGCCCTTACTAGGGAGGGGTATTACACCATCAGTGGGTGGCAAAAGAGGCAGCCAATTAAAAAAGTTGGCAGCCATTTTGAATTTCTCAAAATAAAGAAGAAAACAACCGGAACAACAAAATGGCAGCCAATTCTCCTCAAACAGAATTTTGTCCACCTATGAGATATAACTTAAACAAAATAGCTGATTTTGAGGCAAGTGAAATGACTGAGAATTGCTCTTTCTCAATTTCGTAAGGTATGGCGTGTCCTTCTAAGCTGGTTTCTAGCCCCCATTTAGCTCTGTTCTATTGGTGCTTCTCTTATTTTTTATTATTATTTTCTTCTTTTCCATGTTCACATTCACACCATACATTTAACATACTCTTATACCACTTCCCTCATAGGGCTACAGTTCCCAGGACCAGGACTGTAGTACTGTCACCAGTATTGTTGCTCTCCATGACAGCCATTTTGTGTTGGCACCCATGGCATATATATTTTTCGAAATATGAGTACCAGCACCTCGTTCCTCCTTTCCCCCAAAATCACTTTGGGGGGTGAAATCCCCAAAAAGGATGTTACTTTTTTCTGTATGCCACAACAGCTGCAAGAATATTGTTAGCGAAGAATTGGAAGAAACAAGATTTACCAACTATTGACGAATGGCAGATGAAGATGATGGACTATATGGAACTTGCCGAACTGACCGGGAGACTCTGTGACCAGAGAGAAGAGACGGTGGAAGAAAACTGGAAGAAGTTTAAGGAATATTTGAAAAAATATGTTAATATTTAAACCTTAGAATAGCTTTGGAAGTGGATATAGGCTGTAGGGTTAGAAGTAGAAGATAGGGTATTTTAAAATAGTATTATTTGTAAGTGATAAAATGTGAAGTTATTTTAAGTGTGATTAAAAAAAAAAGATGGTTAGAAATTATGATATATGTAAACTGCTAAAGATGAAGTAAAATGAAAATTAGATAGGTGGGACTTTGGGAAGCCCACTTAACAATGTTTAGAAAAATAAGGATATGACAAGAATTTGTTTGTATTGTTTGTCTTTTCTGATTGTGTTTTTTTATTTGTGTTATAAAATGAATAAAAAATTGGGGTGGGGGGGGAGACACACACAAAATCACTTTGAGGGAATCCGTGACTGCTAAGGTCATATGAGAGTGATGCTCTTGTGACCTATATTTACTTTTCAAAAGAAGAATGTAACCCTTAATCTTAGTAACGCCAGCACTTCATTGAACAATGTTCTTTTCTGTTCACAGGCTAGAAATACAAATAGCTCTCCGAAGGGTTGCGCCATTGTGTGTTGTACAAACAAAGAACAACCCAGTAACGGTAATGTGGCATTGGTGTTTGTTTTACCTCAGACGAAAAAACTGGGCCCAAATAATTTGTAAGGAGATGCGTCCATGGAAAAAGTGAGGTCTGCAACGGAAATATCGAGACCATGCCCAGGTTTGTGTGCTTGATTTATTGCACTGCCGCTCCTATAGTAAATCTGCAACTCTTCCCATGAAACTTCATCCCTCCAGCCTGTAACCTTCAAGCCCAGGTGAGCATCTAATAATCCAACATTCTCCCCCTTTTCCCCTTCTTTAAAATGAATTAAAACTTATCATTAAGCAATAGAGCGTGTGTAAGAGGAGAAGAAATCTAGATTTGAGCAAGGTTCAATTACGAATTAAATGAGCTCCTCGGAATTGGCAGACGAGCCAATAGCTTTCTTCCCACCCCAATTTATGACTTTCTAAATCCTTTGTTGTTGTTATTATTTTTAACATTGCCCTCTGCAGACAACCCGGTGGAAACTATGGGGCTACCAAGTCTAGGGAGGAGCAAATGGCTTGACGGTCGTAAGCTTGATATGTCTGAAAAGAGACAGCTTAGGCTTCCATGGTGAAGAGAAAGGCATTGAGGGATGCACTCATTTCTAATGTTTATAAATAGGTATTGAGCCACTAATGCACAGTAAATACCTACATTCATTTTTTAAAGTTTCCTCAAGAACAGTAAGTAGATCAATTAGAGAGGACTACAAGTTCAGCATCTTTCCATGTACCATTAGTTGTTTAGTTAAGCAGCAGACAGTCCCTACACTATCTTTAATCTCTCTCTGCTGCATCCCCCCCCTTCCGCTTCCCCCTTTTCTTTTTCTCCTCTCTTCCCAATCCAGGAACTCCTCTCATTAAAACTAACTCTTCTGAAATATGCAACACTGGCTAGCTAGCCTCACTTACTAATGGCCTCAAATTGATTCTTAATTACTTGCGATTTTGGATGGCATCCAATTAAAATAGCTGAAGTTTCCGGTCTAATGTGTATTGCTATGCCCTCTCGTAAGCAATGGCTGCTATGCAAAAACCCTTCAGAATTAAAATCATACCTCGTCGTTGGGGCTTTTTTTTTTTTTGTACGGAAAAAAACCTTCCTGTGACAATTTATCATCAGGCTATAAAGGAAGGCAGCCCAACACTGTGAGGGGGGGGGGGAATTACATTTGTGCAGTGGCTCTGCTTAAGAAAAAGAAGGAACAGATGATACTAATTCAGAAGACGAGCAGGAAATCTTTTCAATAATTCACTGCATCTTTCCCATAGAACCGTGCGTGCTATATATTTTCTAGGCTTCTGCTTGGGCTCTAGGGTGCTAAAGATTTCGTTTTCATGTTCGGTTTTCTCCCATATACACACAGAGAGATAAATGAGGAGCTGCAATGAGAGACATTATCTTTCTGATTATAAGAGAAATCAGAATAGAGGTGCTGGTTTGTGTGTTGAGTTTAATAATAAAAAGGCAGGGTGTCAGAACATGAAGATCGTGCAGGGGACTGTTAGGTGATAGCGGTGTGGGTCACATGACTAGCTTTTGTATTCAGCATCAATAATTCACTGCCTGCATGTGGGAATTGATCCCAGCCAGTATATCCCCAGAGGAGCTTACACACTGAAGCTGAAGTCACACTCTTTCCCTTTCTTTTTTTATCTGCAGATTAACATAGCCGGATCAAAAGCCTTTGTCTCTTGCAAACATCTTTTGCCCCAACATTTGCACCCAGGAAAAAAAGAAAGAAGGAAAGGCTCTGTGTTTATTTGGGTAATGAATTGCAGTAATTAATGCACACATTGATTCCGATCCCAACTTTCCCCCTTAAAGGTCATTTCCATATTTAATTTATAGAAAGTGCACACAATTCCTTTTCAACAGAGCACAGCCCAGAATCCAAGAAAAAAAATATCCGGTGCCTGCTCTGAGGAAAGATGAGCGAGCGATGAGGGCAAGGGGTGAATTTCATATCATATTAAAAAGAGGCTGAACTGCAATGATTAGAAAAAATCATATTTGCTGTTTAGAGGGAGGAGCTAACAATGGAGGCTGTAACTCAATCTGCTAAAGAAAATAATCTCACTAACTTTATGAAGATATATTGGATTTCTACAAGTGCTGGGATTGGTTCCTGATATCAGGACGCCATTTAGGGAATTTTACTATGATTCTTGTGGTAATTTTAAACTTTGTGTGTGTGTTATTAAAACAATAGCAAGCATATTACGTCCCACTGATTTCAGGTGGAGCATTAAATGCATGCTTAATGCTGATACAAGAATGTATAGGCTTGTGATGTATATCTCTTCCCCTGAAATTAATGTGACTAAGACTGCAATCCTATGCACAAATACCATAACGTACTTTGAACAGGATAGGATTTACCTCTGAGTATATATGTCTAGGCTGGTGCTGTTACGGCGCTTAAATTTGTCTGGATTGTGCCATGCATGTTTTGACTATGGGGCAATCCATATTAAAACACACATAAACATCCTATATATTCCTTTTCTCTAAGAAGCATCATTGTTCTGGGAGTTCCACAAGGCATGTAAACATGTCACATATTGCTTACAACTAAAAAATATCTTTCCGTTCTAAAAAATATAGGCCCCTCGCTTTACAATAAACTATCCAGTTATGACTCATTAGGGAAACAAAGAGGCAAAATTGAATTGAAATGAAATGAAATAAAGATTTCTGACTAGAAAAGAGGCATTTCTGAGATGCAAGACGCTTAAGATTCTATTTGTGGGCAGCTAAAGATGTGATTTAAAACACACAGTGAGAAGCTCTGAAATATCCTCCCTTGTATTACCCCATAAGTAAAATTTCAATGTGTTTTTTTTCCTTAAGGAAAGGAAATTGTATGGACCAGAGATGCATCTGAGGAATGCAGTCAGATGTTTAACTGAAATGCACAGGTGCTGTTAATGCGAAAATTAAATCTCTTCCCCACACCCTCCACCCTGGCAGAGACACACACTCACAAGGACACAAAAAGGAAGAATTATTTGGAAGCACACGCCAGCTAAAGGAATACCTGATTAACCTTTCACTGACTCCTGGGATCACGTGATACAAAGCTTGCCTTCCTCCTAGAGTGATGGCTTTAGAAGAAGATGTTAAATTTAACCTCTGGTGCAATGATAAATTGACAATAAAAAATTCAATGGCTTGGTAATTACCAATCACTTTGGACATCGGCAACATTTTTCAGTTCTGTCAGCACTTATTGGCACAAAAGCTTCGGCTGAAATTCTCCCAGTCTCCCTTCTTTTTCAACTTTGTTTTGCACGATGCAGATTAAATCTGCCACCCTATTACGGATTCATTTTCCTAATTTTTCATGTCTGCACCATGCCCCAGCTGCACAAGGCTGATAATTGTGGAGTCCAGCCCTGATGATTAACATCAGAAGAATTAATTATGCCTGCCATTAAAATTCCAGGTTGCACGTGGTGATCAAGAAAAATTAAGCTTCTCCCGGCCTCTAAATCATCTCACCTTTCACGGGAGTGATAGTGCCTCGACAGCTAAACTGCTGTCTGTGTTTGACTAGAGGTCTAAACTATACACCCATTGCAAAACCGGCTAGATGTCCTGCAGGTAATTCCTGACATTCAGCTTGACGTGCTTAAACAACAACAACAACAGAGGGCATAGCATAACCCTGTAAACGAAGCCCCCACCATCATGGATGCATGTTGGGGAATTAAAAAGTATATGATGGAAGAAGCAGGAGCCTCACATGCCTAATGTCAGTGCCACCATTTTCCAACACTTGCTAAAGTCAATCCACTATTCTTTAGCATAATCCTTTAAATGAAGCCCCCCCCCCCCCCGCCCGCCCAGCAGACAAAATTGTAGGAATAGTGTATGGTCATATTCACACCATATATTTAAAGCACTATGATACCACTTTAAACAGTCATGGCTTACCCCAAAGAATTCTGGGAGCTGTAGTTTGTTAAGGGTGTTTAGAGATTTGGAACAGTGGCTTGCAGAGGGCCATAGTTCAGAAGGCAGAAGCTGGGAAATATTGGATAGGGAACAGCTAGGAGAAGAAACACTGGAAGGGAGAGGGTTAACAGGTTCACTGTCTCTGGACAGCATTCACCCCCACCTTCCCCAAAGAGCTCAGTAAGTGTTAGAACAGAAAGCGCAGAGGGTACAAGCTCATTGATGTAGATTAATAGGGACAGAAGGGCAGAGTGAGCCTTAATTTGGAGCACCGCCGTTCTAGGGAAATGTGTTCTTTTGTCTCTCACTGTGATTATTAAAGAACCTAACTGGTAAGACATTCCTTTTGCTGGATTTTCTTATTCACCGCCATGGAAGAAGCTGATTCCCCAAAGCCTGACACATTAGACCTACACCATGCACCACATGCTGTGCACATGGCGTCACATGCATGTAGGACCACCTGAAGATTGAGGAGGCCCAGTTCCCTTAAAACAAAATCAAGTTGGTGCACCTGACTCTCTGAGTGGTTTAGCAATCAATCCCTCGTCAAAGGGAATTATGGGAATTGTACATGCAGGGTCAGTGCTCTGGTTGGCAAGACTTACTGGTGGAGAATGGCTGGAAGAGAAGCCTGCAGCCAGACAGGCCATGCTATTTCTCCTCTCTCCAGCGAGGCCTGACAACAAGACAGATTAAAACAACAACAACAGGAAGGACCCAACTGTTGTTGGTAGGACTTCCGAGTTCCTTATAACTGAGGAGGAAGAGAAGGGGCGGTGGAGAGACGGCCTGACTGGAGTTCTCTCAGGAGGGAGAAGTTCCTGGAAAGAAACTCAAGAGGCCACAGGGTGATGTCTCAAACTATATCCAACAGGTGCCCCAAGAAAGAACTGCTGGAGTGTTGTCAACTGTGGGGGGAAAGCATGTGATGTAACACCCTGTCCCTAATAAACAACAAGAAACTATCCAGCTAGAAGTGGCTAATCATGTGCAGGAGGGTGGGGAACAAGGGGACATGGACACTGGGCCTTTTAGCATACTCCTGTACATGAAAACCCAACAGAGCTACATCATAGACTCCTCTCTCATCAGTCAAGGCTTCTGATATTGGCCTGAGATAAATGACTAACTCACCAAAGCCCTGTTCTTGCTCCCATGATTCCCAGCAGGTTTCTTTGTATGAAAAGTGCAACCATTTTTCTGATATAACCTTTGTGTGGTATATGTACAAAAGATTCCACATTTCCTGGGGGAAAACAGGGGACATCACTGCTGCATACCAGAATGGAGAGGCGTGAGGTGTCATCATGGTGCAAACATACCAGCAAGAACACTGGATTGGCTCCGCTGCTTCGTTTGCATCCCACCAACCTTGCTGCCAACCTTAATCCTCTCCCTTTCCTTCCTGGAGTGCTGCAACCCAGCAACCGGAGATCAGCTGAGCACTCCCGCACCACACTATCATCTGCTGCAGACCCTACACAATGGATGTTCTGTGGTTGCAAGAAAGTATTTGTGTGTGCAGCTATATGTGTAAAGGTCCCATCACTACAGACAGCTGAGCAATTCACACAAAGACTAGAGAGGAGTGCTACTTAGAACACCCTCATTCCTTACTCCTGTACAGTGGTACCTCGAGTTACAAATGTCTCAGGTTACAAACGCTTCAGGTTACAAACTCCGCTGACCTGGAAGAGTTACCTCGAGTTGAGAACTTTGCCCCAGGATGAGAATGGAAATTGTGTGCTGGTGGCACAGCGGCAGCAAGAGGCTGCATTAGTGAAAGCATGCCTCTAGTTAAGAACAGTTTCAGGTTAAGAACAGACCTCCAGAACAAATTAAGTTCGTAACTAGAGGTACCACTGTAATGTACTCCCCTCGGCTATACTTGAGGGACGATTCCAACAGATTCCATACGAAAAATGCTTATGTCCCTGCAGAAATGGTAGCATCGAATCAGTGGCACATGCCCTCCTCGCGTGCACTCTTTAAAAGACTTGTGGAATGAGATTATCACCCCTCTTTTATTGTCCATTCCAGGTCGCCCAACCACCGCCACAGTGTCTTTTCTCCTGGCAGATCAAGAGGAGCAGATGACTGCAAAGGTTGCAAGGTTTCTAGCTGTTCAACCCAGCTGTTCTAGCTGGGCAATCAGAATATGGTCCACTATTTGACTGCTGATTCAGGACCCTAAACTGTGTTTTATATAATCGACTTTTATTTTGTTCTGTGTATATCGCAATGTTCTTTTGTTGCTATGGCTGATGGGTGGCGCAAATAAAGTTTTCTTCATTCATTCTTACTCCTGTGTCAACAAACAAGAGAACAAGAATACCTGCAGAGGACTCAAATGGTCCACCATGGTTTCTTCTTAATCATCCGTATTAATTAAACTGTGGCGTGTGTTTTCTGTTACACATTCTAATATCTAATAAAGATGGCAGAGATGTTTCCACATATACCACTTTGTGAATGCTCTTCTTTATTAATGATCCTGGGGTGACATTGAGTGTAGAAGACACACACACACACACCTTCCAGCTATAAGCCTCAAAACCAGAATTGTCTTTTAAGTGACAGTTTGTCTTCCCTTCTTTTTCTCCAAGGTTCTCAGATCTTAATATTTAATATTTCTATTCCAAGACCTGTTTACTTGAAAATGCTAAAGGAGCGGGGAATGATGCATATAAACTCCAAAAATATACTACACTGACAAGCTGATATACAGTGTGTACAATGTTCTCGCAGAACTGTTTACAAATACAAGCCATTTTCAGGCAATCTTTATTTCCCCCCCTACAATCTATTTGCTGGACAGTGTAGAATGTAGTCTTCCATAATGCCCAGGGAGACTGAATATAACTGTCTTTAGGGTAGTAATATAAAATAATCTAATAGCTGAAGAATCTATCCACAATCGTGTAAAACTGAAGTGCTGTGATCCATCTGAACCAATCTGATGTCATGGACTTTGATGGGATTAAATCATTCTAAATCCAAATTCTTCAGATGAATTCACAGTAGTTTATCAACAGTGTTGGGGGATTTAACCCCTTCTTTTCTAACATTCACCTACTGCTGAGAGAAAATTGCTTTTTTATTTTTTTTATTAGCCAAGCATCTTGGAGAAATTGAAATATTCAGCCACAAAAGTAGATGTCTTTGGCATTAGAGGGAAATCTTTTACTTTTGCAACTGTTATAAACAGGAAATAATGGTTTCAGTGCTAGGTAAAGGCAACAATATAACTTGGAAATAAACTGATAAAGGAATGAAAACAGATTTCTAAGATTTTTAGGCAAAGGAGTAATGAGTAAGGAAAAACCTGTTGATTGACTCATTTCAAAAATGATTGCTGCATGAGCAACTCAAAGTGAATTTGATCTAGCCTAGGGTGTGAAATTTACTAGAGCCATAAAAACTAAGATGATATGCATTTATCATGCACTTTTTTCCACTCTATGTTTCGTTTCCAAATTACCATAATTGTGTATATAGCAGAGAGAGCTTGTGAGAACTTGCAACAGGGAGACAATTTGATGAACGGGTGTAAATATCATGCACCAAATGGTGACTGTCACTCACAACTATACAAAGTGCATGCATAAGCAATGCTTTCTGTGGAACCATAAAGTAATAGTTCTGATGGGGATATCCATATTAGCTGATAATAAGAAGCAGATTTTGAATATATACTTTGCAGAATTAAAGCAAACAGTGGCATAGAATCAATTACCTTCACCTATAAATATGTTACACAACTGGAAGGCCCAGAACGTTCAGAGATTGATTAACTTCTACTGGAAATCATGTGCCAAATGAAATACGAACAGCTCCTTTCAGACGTTTTAACTTTAAATCCTAAAGTAAATCCTAACTTGAAACATACCTCACAGTTATAGCAACGGATATTGTATTCTATATAAAATAGGCCATTTAGTACTTGTGATCATTTTATTGCACTGTCTCACAAATGACAACTAGTAGAGTGTTCAAGATTAAAAGAGCATTTATTGTATTTGTAACAGTATTCCAGGAATGCCATAAAAATGAAGGGTGAAGTCATACATTAAAACATTTTAACAACACGGCTTAATTGAAATAGTTGGAAGTGTTCCGTTTTCAAGGGCTGGGATCCAAACTGCTTCTCAGTCCCAAGGCTTGGGCACACCTACGGAGTTTTCCTCTTTTTTTCCCTTCGAGGGAAAGAAAAGGCCACACCAGTTTCAAAAGCAGTTTGCCATGCATATTTGCTTGGATGGGTAATATGGGGGGGGGGGGACTTTTCAAGAGACACAAGTCTAAAGCCCTTTTGGGGTCATGGAAAAAACAGAGCTGTAGCGAGGTGATCTTGCGCCCCTGGCAGAACCGCCCAGATTGCGCCCCCTAGCCACGGACAATAGCTCTTCTTTCCGCCTCTCCTCTAACCCCCACCCCTTCCACCCGTTCAATTCACCCTCTATTAAAAACCATTTCTTATGCACATTTCCGAGCACAATTCAAAGTGTTGGTGCTGACCTTTAAAGCCCTAAACGGCCTCGGCCCAGTATACCTAAAGGAGCATCTCCACCCCCATTGGTCTGCCCAGACTCTGAGGTCCAGCTCTGAGGGCCTTCTGGCGGTTCCCTCCCTGCGAGAAGTGAGGTTACAGGGAACCAGGCAGAGGGCCTTCTCGGTAGTGGCGCCTGCCCTGTGGAACACCCTCCCATCAGATGTCAAGGAAATAAACAACTACCTGACTTTTAGAAGACATCTGAAGGCAGCCCTGTTTAGGGAAGTTTTAAATGACTGGTGTTTTATTGTATTTTTAATCTTTTATTGGAAGCCGCCTAGAGTGGCTGGGGAAACCTGGCCAGATGGGCGGGGTAGAATTATTATTATTATTATTATTATTATTATTATTATTATTAAATCAATATTTATATTTATCAACATATTTTAGCCAATTTTGCACGTGCCCCATTGCCTGCGCTCCTGGCAGGGCCCCACCTTACCACCCCCTAGCTACGGCCCTGGGAACAAGCCAAGAGATTCTTTGGATTCCGCTGAAGAAGTCCATGCTAATTCAGTTTGGCCAGATTTTGAGTGTATCCCTACTAATCCATCAGTAACAGCTTGAATGTGCAGGTAGGCTAACCCACACCTACTTCGTTTTCCTCAAGACTTGTTGAGGTTCTGGCGAGTTCTGGGTGAAAAAAGCCCTGGTTTTCCTGCAATGCGCCCTGAAAATGTAAGGTCACCTGGGGAGAGGCCTAGATGTGTGGAACTGCATGTTTGAAGGTCCTAGTTATATCTTCAAAATGTCTTGTGCCTAGAGCAGGCACTTCTTCCCTAACCTCCTAAAGCCTACATATGCAGGCACTATTTACACTGGAAGTACACCCCCAAATATGTGCAACAACCCACTCCCTGTGGGATTTTCCTGACAAACTGTTTATTGAGCATTTGTCCAGATTTGCTTGCACAAACGCAGAGGTTAGATTAAGTGTGGCCTTAATTATTTATTATTATTATTATTATTATTATTATTATTATTATTATTATTACCCCGCCCATCTGGCTGAGTTTCCCCAGCCACTCTAGGCGGCTTCCAGTCGAGTGTTAAAAACAATACAGCATTAAATATTAAAAACTTCCCTAAACAGAGCTGCCTTCAGATGTCTTTTAAAGATAAGATAGCTGCTTATTTCCTTGACATCTGAAGAGAGGGAGTTCCACAGGGCGGGCGCCACTACCAAGAAGGCCCTCTGTCTGGTTCCCTGTAATCTCACTTCTCGCAGGGAGGGAACCGCCAGAAGGCCCTTTACTGAGTGTTCATCCTGTTTTGTTTATGGAGAGGTTATACAAATAGGAGCATTCTACCTGAATTCATCCTGATTTCCTTGTGTGGTGTTTATATGTCTTCCCATTGGTGTTTCATTCATCCTACACTTTTTAATGTGTTCCCGTGTCACTTTTCTACCAAAAGCCTTCAGGGTTTTTTTTTTGGGGGGGGGGGGTTAAGCGGGTTTATTGCAGTAGGGCAACAAGGTGCTTTAATCCGCTTTAATGGTGCAAACTTAAATTTATAGTATGTGCTTAAAAACCCTCCCACAAAATACTAACACTCTGGAGGCAGTATGATCACCAACTTCCAACAGTCAATTACTCCTAGGGTTATAAAGTTTAACAGCTTGCATGAAGCAACAGGCTGGGTAGTGGACAGGATATGCAGAAATGCACTGACAAATCACACGTGCAACTCATTTTTCTGCTTACCATGTTGCACAGGTTAACTTTTTGGAAACATGCATGGCAAATACATGTGCAAAGGGCCTCGACACTTTTTCTTAAAAGCATTTGCAAGATTTACTTGATTGATTGATTGACTTCTTATATTTATAAGAAGAGTTTAGATCTGATATCCCGCTTTATCACTACCCGAAGGAGTCTCAAAGCGGCTAACATTCTCCTTTCCCTTCCTCCCCCCCAACAAACACTCTGTGAGGTGAGTGGGGCTGAGAGACTTCAGAGAAGTGTGACTAGCCCAAGGTCACCCAGCAGCTGCATGTGGAGGAGCGGAGACGCGAACCCGGTTCACCAGATTACGAGACTACCATTCTTAACCACTACACCACACTGGCTTCCATCATGGACCCCAACACATGCAGTTCCCAAGAGGTCTCTCATCTCAAAACTGACCACACCCAGACCGGCTTAGCTTCTGGAAGGGTTAGCTTCAGACCATACCCTGAACCTCAGTTCAGGCAATCAGAGGAACACTTGGAAGATTGCAATCCCCAGTCCACTTTTTCCATGTCTGGAGCTGGCCTGTCATAGGTGGAATCTACACACATATAAAAACCGTTCTGAAATGTTTGGGTTTTTTAGCGTTTTAAAAATTACATTGAATTTTCCATAAGGCTTGCTATCACCATTAGTTTCACATTGTATTTTGCACTTAAAACACACTTAAAACATTTTATTTGCAGCTGTATAGTTGAGTCTCTAGTCATATATTTTTCAGTGACACAGCATTTTGGAATAACTTTCTGGTTCCTAGCCAGTTTTCAAAATCCTAAGCACATTGCCAAAGTTAATGGAATTTGCATCCAAGAAGTATGTTTAGCAGCACGGTGTTAAAGAGAATTTATTTTAAGGCCTTTCAGTTCCAGTAACCTTCTGCTGAAGCCAGTGGGACAATACCATTGTAGACAATATAATGCCTCCATTCCTCTAATAGGTACCCCACTAAATTTGTCACTTGAAAGAGAAGCAGTAGCTATATATCTCTGTGTATCTACTGTATCTTTACAGTAACAATATTCAGTAAAGGACTTCTTATTAACAATATTGCTTAGCCAAATAAAGAATAAAAATCAAAATACACATGGGAAGTAGTGATTAATAACACTCTACTTTGTTAGACTCTGTGTTGATGAGGACTAGCTCATTGGGTCAATAGTTCATCCCTGGGGATTTCTTTTCTTTCTTCTTCTTCTTCTTCTTCTTCTTCTTCTTCTTCTTCTTCTTCTTCTTCTTCTTCTTTACACGCTGCTAATCCATGCTCCTAGTCTGGCAAACGGGCCACAGAGTTTCTCTCACTCCCTCAGTTTTACAGCATCAGCCACACTTCCCCTTAAAAATATCTTAATTCTGGAACAATAATACTATCCTCCGTGGGCCATCAAAATAATGAAACTGAGCAGATTGCTGGTAATGTAATATATGCTGCTTTAAATCAATAATGTAAAAGGGAAAGGGAAATCCAGCCAACCATACGAGTGTGAAAGAACTGTTTAAAAAAAGAAGCCCACCATGCTAAGGAACTATGCAATGGATCTCCTCATCTAACCTTCCAAGGAGATTTCTGTAGCATTTCATTAATGCCCGTTTTGAAATACATTTTGTTGCTGTCCTATTACAGTCAGTGCTGGAAGCCCTTTCCAAGAAGGATAGGAAATCCTCACATAGACCTTCTGTAAACAGCAGGGCTCTCTCTAGCGCAGAGCTGAGCAAGGAAGGAGAACCATCCGTATGAGAGGAGTTTCCCTTCTTTCGCTACAAGATAACCAGTGGGCTAGCAAAGGTCACAGTACAAATGAGAGACAATTATCTGAGGGAGGCCTTGCCAGAGACAAAGATAAATTAATATGGATCTGGGGAAGCTGGGCCGAAGAGAGGATTAAAAAGATGTCCTCTTCGCCTGACAGCGGTGTGACAGAGGACACGTGGTGGCATGCCCTACCTTAAGATGCCAGGTCTTATTTACACACGTTAATTGGAAATGTCAGGAAAATAGAGTGTCGTCATACCTCTTCTTGAATCGGAGGGCCAAATCCTACGGCTGGTCACTTGTGGGTGGAGAGGCCAGAGCTTGAAAGGAGGAGCAGAGAGGTTGAAGAAGAGTAGCTCCATTGGATGGGTGGGTACTCAGCTAGGTTTTACTCAGAGTAGAACCACTGGAATTAATGGACCTAACCTAGTCAGGGTCATTCATTTCAATGGGTTGAACCCGCCTGACATTTTTGTATATGTTCCCTTCTCGGCTGTGCTATCGGACTGACTGGAAAACTCACAATGGCTGTATTTCCTAAGCACCTCATGGTCCAGCCTAATTTCTGTTTTAAGAAGAGGGCAGGGCTGGGATGAGGGGGAAGCAGGGGTGCCAACTTGAATAAAATTTTGGAGGGGGCCCACCCTGCATAATCCATTACAAGATGCAGCCCAACCCCCCCCCATTTAAATGGCAATGCCCAATGATTTGGGGGGGGGGGTTGGCCTGCTCAAATATTTTATTGGTGGACCTGAAGGGACCTTGGCCACTAGGAGTTGGCTCCTGTGGGGTGAAGTGTGTGGTGGGTGCAATAGTTTGGGCTGGGGAGATAGGTGAGGGCAATATTCAGATGTGGACTTCAAGATGTGTTCTGTGAAGGTCAAATCGTAAAACATGGTGGCCCTTGATTCTACCTGGCAGACTTTCCATAGATACAAACTGTTGAGAAGGCATTGACCACTTCCACACTCTGCTTGAAAAGTCAATGGACCGCCTTCTAGAGTAAAGGGAATTGGCGGAAGCCTGCTTAGAAATCAGACACCTCCCCCAAAATCATGCTACCACAGAGGAGTTTGAGTCTTTCTCTTCTTTTCCATGCTTCCAATCATGTTCTTCTGAGGCTGTTCAGCTCTTTGATATACACCAGAGCAGAGGGGAATGAATCAGGAAGGAAGGTGGCTTGAATGGAAGCAATGGAAACCATGCAGGAAGCCCAACAAAACACAACTAAGAGCTCAGCATCAAGCCCACGTGATGGCTGTGATAGGGACAAAGTTGCAATTTCTCCATAACTTTTGTGTCTTCTCAACAATGTCCAGCTGAGTATTTGGGAGTAGTGCATGTCCTTTTCAAATCTAGCACAGAACCTTCCATGTCATGCTGTGGGGTGTTTGCAAGGCATTTGAGGATAAAGTTGCTCGCGTCCGTCTTGTCTCACATGCTACAATTGTGGTAGATCAGTCAGTGGAGATCTCTAGTGCACTAACTGGGACTATTAATATGGATTAACTTCACTTGATGTGCGCAATGTGCCTTGCACATCTTTATGATCAATCCATGCCCCACTGGATATTAGAAGTTATTAAAATGTAACAAGCTCAGAAACTTCATTCTCTTTTTCTTTTTTTCCACAATTTAATCTTCAGCAGATCCAAAAGAAGGCCTTTGAATTTTGCAGTGAATTTTGCTCACCATGCACACATGACGGCTTTTGTGAGTAAAAAAACTTTATTATTATTATTATTATTATTATTATTATTATTATTATTATTACTCACCCCCCCAATTGAAATTGAAATAGCCCCTTGGACAACATATAATTCTATGTAGGATTGGACACTCCAAGTGTCCCTTTTTTCCAGGGACAGTCCCAGATTTATAGAAGCCATCCTAGTTTCTGATTTGATCCCAGAATGCCCCACTTTTCCTTAGGACGTCCCTTTTTTCATTTAAGAGATGCTGGAGGGTATGGAGTTATGTGATCCCCAAGTCAAGGCGATAACTAACTATACAACCTTCATCTGAAGGCAGTCCTGCATAGAGAGGTCTTTTTTAAGGTTTAATGTTTTATTATGTTTTAATATACTTTGGAATCTGCCCAGAGTGGTTGGGGCAACCCAGTCAAGTGGGCGGAGGATAAATAATAAAATTATTATTATTAATTTTATTACTACTACTACTACTACTACTACTATTGAAAAGGCCATTCCTATTTTCATCAGAAAAATGTTGGAGGCTATAGGTAAGTCAGGTGATGTTCGTGCACCAGAAAAAAGACAGATTAAAACTGAATTGAGAGCTCAACGCTTGCCCCCGTGGTCTTTTTCATAGGAAATCCTGCCTCCGTGCCTCGGCATGAAAACCACTGTTTTAGAGGAATGCTATTTTAGAGCACCTTTAGTGTGGAACTGTTTGATGGATGATACAGAACATAATTTCACCAGCTGTTTATATGTATTCGGAGAGAGCAGGATGCAATATACCTTCTGGGAAGAAGTCAATGTCTTTTCTTTGCATCTAGGCCAATGTTTAATAATTAATACTTATTTATTTGCATAGCTTTGCATGGTACCTATAAATCTGAGAGGGCTTTATCTCACATGTGGTGCAACAGTAAATAAAAGTGAAAGGAAGTAGCTAACAGAGGGTAAATGAACGCACCAAGGTTACAGGCAGAAACAGAAGCTTACATTTCACAGTTCGGCTTTCTTTCAATATGGAAGTCCCTTCAGCATAGTGGAATAGCCAGGGCCACAGAAGTATTTCACATACCCTCAGCATTTCTCTGATGAAAATAGGGATGTTCTATTCCATAATATTATTATTATTAATAATGCTATTATTCATACCTTACCCATATGACTGGGTTGTTCCAGCTGCTCTGGGTGGCTTCCAATGTATATAAAAACATAATAAAACATTAAACTTTTTTTAAAAAAAACTTCCTTATACAGGGCTGCCTTCGGATGTCTTCTAAATTACTTATCTCCTTGCATAAATCCATACCCTCCAACATTTATCCCATGAAAACAGAGACTTCCTAAGGAAAAGCACAACATTCCAGGATCAAATCAAAAGCCGAAATGGCTTCTTTAAATACGGGACTGTTCCTGGAAAATAGGGACACTTGGAAGGTCTAATTTCAGAGCCTGGTTGTGAGGGAAAGCCTTATTGGGCCTCTTCTATAAATCCACTTCAGTGACATGCTTTATCACTCAGGAGATATTAGGTGACAGCTATTTACTTAATTGCTTGGAAAAACCCAGCCAAACAGGGGTGTCTCGAGTTTGCCATCTTGTTCATTTCCTGCCTCTAGATTTACAGTTTAGCAACATTTGAACTTTCCGGGTTTTAAGTGTCCGAAGAATAAGGGACGCATTTCAACCACATGAAGTGCAACAGCTGGGAACATCTCCTCCCTACATCCAATCTCCTTCCCCTCACTTCTCCCTTCACATAAGGCCGACAACAGAGGCTGTATATTTGAACTCCGCGGTGTGCGGTCTCTCAAGCCCGGTCATTGACATGTAGCAAACTATCCTAGTAAAAGCTCTCAATCAAATTCAGAGACCTTCCCCCCCTCTCCTCGCTTTCCTCCTTTTCCTGCCAAATTTCTTTAGATGGACAGGAATTCTATATGATAGAAACACAACTCTTTTAAGGGAAAATGTCATCACTTAGGTATACGAGGGAGTGCCTGAGATGTGTCTGTAAACCTGAGGCTGCTGTCTGTTCCAGATTGTGGCAACTTTTAAATCTGTCAGCACAACATGAATTTCATATTAAGCTGTTTCCCGGTGCTTTAGCCAGGAAGTAAAGAGGGGCGCATACTGTAACATTTATGGGCGGACTGGTGCTAGGTCAACCATGACATCATTCTCCACTCTGCTGAGCCTGTAATGAGGTGAAAAGGCAGCTTTGAAACAACATAGCACTTTATTTATTAGGATATTTTAAGTGTGCTTGTATTTCAATTTATGATAACCCCACCACTTCCCACCGTCAAACAAATACTGTGGATTATAGCTCTCCTGGAGAGCAAAGCAAGAAAGAGTTGAGGGCTAAGGCCTCTTTTTGGCTGGTGAAAGATTTAATAGGCGGGTCCTGGTGGGAGATTTCTCCTGCTGAGAGGAAAACCCTGTTGTGGCAGCCCAGCCGGTTAGGAAAAAGTCGTGCAAACGTTTGTTGTGTTGCAGGTAAACTTAAAAATGCAAGCTTAAGCATGGAAAGCATAATGCTAGTGGTCAACAAAAGAGGTTTAAAGACTGTCTCAAGGCAAATCTAAAAAAATGTAGTATAAACACCGACAACTGGGAAACACAGGCCTGCAAGCGCTCCAGTTTTAGAATAGCCTTTACCAAAGGTGTCATAGACTTTGAAGACGCTCAAACTCAGGACGAAAAGGAGAAACGTGCAAAGAGGAAGGCATGTTTGGCAAACCCTCACCGTGATCAACTCACACCCGGAAACTTATGTCCCCACTGGGGAAGGACGTGGGGATCCAGAATTGGCCTCCTCAGTCACTTACGGACTCAGTGTTAAAACTGTGTTTATGGAAGACTTGGCTACAAGTGATCACCTAAGAAGAAGAATCTATAAGTCATAGACTCCAATTCGACAATTTTTATCGTATTTATTTATTTGAACTTTTGTTATTGTTTCTCCCAGTCATGGGAAGGGGCAGAAAATTACTTGGAGGCTGGAATGAAATGGACAAGGGCCAGCAGACTTGAAGTGGGTAAAAATTATATTCTGCCTAAGCACTGACCAAATTTCTGCTACCATGGCAGAATGTCAAATAAGAAGTTGTAAGCAAACTCTAACTTTGCCTCAATGAATTAAAGGTCACTCACAATAGCACGGCCCTGTGGGTGGGTGTATTTAAGTAAGTCCCATCAAGTTCAATGGGGCTCACTCCCAAATAACTGCATGAGTTTGCAGGCTGAATGTGGCTTTTTAAAAACAGCAAGCGAATGGCATTTCAGCAGGGATGAACCCTGTCTTTTTACATAAATTAAAAGCTTCTGACTGAAGGTTGCCATATCCAGCAAGCACATATGACTTTGAACAAAGCATGACACTTTCCTCCAAGACTCATTTGGGAATTCATGTTAATTAGCAATGAAGGTTAGATATAACAACAATGGAGAGAGAGAGATGGAAAAGCAAGAGATGCTCCATTCTTCCTATCAGGGTTTGTCAACCCTGGATTACAAATGAGTAGGCCATATATAACCACTAGATAACCATCAGCTGAAAAAAAGGAAGCGTTTAGAGATACAGCATTCCTCTTACTGGGTGGGTCTTCTTTAAACCTTGCACCCTGTATTTTAATTTTACATTCTTTTAAAATCACAGTTTGACAAGAAACTCAAAGACAGGGTAGAAGATGTTGATACTTACACTTCTAAGTTCACAGTTGTTGAAATCTCCCCTGATAAAGATCAGAGAGGTGGAAAGGCTGGCTAAATGCTGAGTGGCTGTGATGAATTAGAATACATATTTAAAATATGCTGTGAAACGGAAATAACTACTGTGGAAAACAGCATACACATTTTGATTTTCAGAGCTACACAGAGAGAGAGAGAGAGCTTTTCTTTTATGTGAGTGCAGAAATCCTTGAGCACATATACCAAGGTTTCTTTAGATCTCATTCTGGTTACCTTGACTCTAATGCAGTGTACCGCAACCTTGGGTCCCCAAATATTGTTGGACTACAACTTCCATTATCCCCATGGTCAAGGATGATAGGATTTGTAGTCCAACAACATCTGGAAACCTGAGGTTGAAGAGCACTAGTAATACATCAGCATTATTTTACATTGCACATTATGTTTTGAATGAGCAATTAATTGACCTTTTTTAAAAAATAAAAATAAACTACTTCTCTAATCTAAAGGGTGATTAATTCATGAGGGGCACATATATCTTTTAGAAAGTATTCACCCAACTCAGTGCTGCTAAGAAAGAAAGAAAAATTAAAAGAGAAAAAACTTTCACAATTTTGGTTCAGAATGAATCCTGGAAATGAATAAAGCAGGAATGAATCTGGGTCTGAAATTCATAATCAAGATCCTGGAGACTATATTGGTCTCAACCACTGATGGGAGTTGGAGTCTAACAACACCCAAAGAGCCAAAAGTTCTACATTCCTGTTTTAAATCAGCCCATTTGGAGAACTGACTTCACAAGGCAAGCAGTAGGGCATATGTTATCTAATCTACAGACACCCTTCAAAATTCGCACATTTCCAGATTTTGCTATCCAGCCAAGTAATGTATACAAAAAATGCATATATTTAAAGTAAAAAATTGAAGGATTAGTGAAAATAACATACAAAACGTATTTATTTGGGATAAATGGCTTTGCAAAAATGTACGTCATGGGCAGATCTGCATACAAGCGTGTCTATATTAAGAGAAACGTTCACTGCAATGCTACTGAATTTTCATGAAGACTTTTAACAACGCATGACTGGAGAAGTGAAAAACGGAGAGAAACTGAAAGAAACTGGGATTCACAGAGTCAACCTTCCCCAGCTAGCTCCTGGAGAAATCAGCACATCTGTACATTTCACTGCCTAAGTGAGGTTTGAGTCTGGAATAAGGCAATTGTTTACAAATGTTCATTTCTGCGGACTGCCCTGTGCCATATGGTGTTCTGAAATGCAAGAGGAAGGATTTTTCTTCTGAATCTCGCTCAACCCTTGAAACCAAGGAACTCCCGTAAATGCCCTTTGTCACATTTCCCGCTGTTTAGAAATCTCAGGATTCTCTTTTACTTTTTATACTCTTGTTACTTTGGTTCACCCTTTCTTATCGTCCCTGAGCAGGGGAGCCGAAACAAGAAAGGGTCTGCAGACAATGGAAAGCAATGCTGAAGCAGCCAATGAGTCAGAAAACCTCCCACCTTTATCCACTCCCAATCAGTACCAGCTGTAGCCCAATTAAACTTAATCTAGTCACATGCTCATGTGTTCCTCAGAAATTAGAGGAAATCAATTCAAATGCTAATGAGAAAACCCATAATTTATTATCTGCTGAGGAATGCATGTTACATTAATTTTAACTGTAAACAATTATTTTATTGCAAGATTAATTGCCCCCATTTTGCACAACTTCCTCTTTTCATATTTTTTTTTTAAGGAATTAGTTTTCTGCGGCTCTTTTTGTTGATCTGTCACAGAACTTTAAGACTTTCTAAAAAAGGATAATCAATTTAGGGGTAAACTACAAATGCTGTTTTCTGTTCTTCTGTCAAAGGGAAATGTGATAAATGCCTAGGGCAAAGCATGGCGAGATCCAGTTAAGGGCTCTGGATAGAAAGAAAGAAAGAGGCAATAAAGCATTGCATGAAAATAAGGAGCTGCATAAGCCAAAGGTTCTAAAATTTCAGTCTAGCCACTTTTACGATGTTTTGATGTATCTTCCATGCACTTGGAGCAGCCCTTTTGGTGCCTGTCATGCAAAAAGCAACTTCTCCTCTCAATAACCACCTCATAGCCTATCTAGACAAGCTTAGTAGTTCAAGGAAACATGCACCAGTATTGTTCACCACCTGGAGGAACATCAATTCCCAGGCAGTATTCCATACATTGTTGATAAAGAAAAAAAATGGAGGAAAAAATTGCTGAAAAAAATTGTCAGGCAACCCAAATAATTATCTTCCAGTCTGGAATGCTAGGGTGTGTGATCTGCTCAATTTCAGTTCTCTCGGTTTCTCATTTTTTCAGTCTAAAGTCCACTTCTCCTTTCCAGAGCAATTCGCAACTTTTTGGGAAAGTCCCAGTGAAAATTCATCAACATTTTACCTCACATTTCTGAGTATTGTTGTATGCAATTCTGCCTAAGCCCTATATTTAATGCATTGTTGCATGTCAAGTTTCTGAATGTATGGATTTTTACACACATTTTGCTTTGGTATATGCATTTTTGTACCTGTTACTTACTTAGAGAAATGCATTGCAAAATTCAGAGGAGTCCAATTTTTTTTTTTGTGACGGTTCTCACATTGTTTTGTAAAGTGTTGATTACCTAGATTCATCTTCAAATGTGAACTGAATCAGAATTCTCCTCCATCCCTTTATGAACATTTTTTTAGTACACGTAGCCACACTACAAATTACATTGTGGTGAATGTGTGTTTGTTGTCGTATGTATGCTTCACTCACACAGACTTATGAGAGGGTTTTTTTTAATTAACCCCCCCACACACAATTTTCTCACTAGTCGCCTGAGCTCTATCAGGAAATTCTGGGCTTCAGTTTTGACTGTGTGATTTGCCACACCACTCACATTCCAGAAATATATAATATTTTGATTTATAATAAATAAATAGATAAAGTTTATGTTCACTTCAAAATCATGAGTAAAAGGGGGCAGAACTTTTACTTCCCTCCCTTGCAGTGTTCCAGAGTCTGCTGAAGATGCCCTTCTTGTTTTTCTAGCATGTCTTGACCAAGCAGGAATTCAAAGCAGGGCATTCTTGGTGGTGGCCCGCACAATTATGGAATTCCCTTCCAAATGGCTTTTGCTTGTCCCCACATTGGTCTCATTTAGGTGCAAGGGAAAACATTGGTTTCCGATAATTAATAAATCAATCCCATTAGTAATTGAATTGCCTCAAATTGTTGCTCTTACTTACAACCATTACTAACCAAATCGCTTAGCTTTTTAGTTTGCGGGGTAGGGGCAGATTTGATGAAAATCTCCAAGACAGCATCTTCCCCAGGGCCGGCCCACCCATGAAGCAAGGCGAGGCGACTACCTCAGGTAACAGGATCCAGGGACAGCAGATATGGCCTCCAAGGAATGAATCATCCACTCCTGATGCTGTTGTCACAATGACAGCAATAGCTGTGGTGCATTGTTTGGAGGCCAGATCTGCTGCCACCTCAGTAGACCCCACCATCTCTGAATACATTTGATGAATATTTATTTATTTATTTATTTATTTATTTATTTATTTATTTATTACCCATCTGGCTGGGTTTCCCCAGCCACTCTTGGAGGCTCACAACAGAATATTAAAAATACGACAAAACATCAAACACCAGTCATTTAAAACTTCCCTAAGCAGCGCTGCCTTCAGATGTCTTCTAAAAGTCAGGTAGTTGTTTATTTCCTTGACATCTGATGGGAGGGCGTTGCACAGTGAGGGAACCACCAGAAGGCCCTCAGAGCTGGACTTCAGTGTCTGGGCTGAACGATGGGGGTGGAGAGGCTCCTTCAGGTATACTGGGCTGAGGCTGTTTAGGGCTTTAAAGGTCAGCACCAACACTTTCAGTTGTGCTCAGAAATGTACTGGGAGCCAATGCAGATCTCTCAAGATCGGTGTTATGTGGTCCCGGCGGCCACTCCCAGTCACCAGTCTAGCTGCCGCATTCTGGATTAATTGCAGTTTCCAGGTCACCTTCAAAGGTAGCCCCACGTAGAGTGCATTGCAGTAATCCAAATGAGAGATAACTAGAGCATGCACCACTCTGGTGAGACAGTCTGCAAATAGGAGGTCTGCTGGTCTCCTCCCACCCCTAGGGAGAAAATGATGGGGGCTGCCCTCTGGGGTCTCCTAGTCTCCACACCCACCTAGTATGATTCAGAACGGAGGGCCCACTCCCTGCCTTTGATTCCCATTTCACCTGTCAGGTAAGGTTGATTTGATTCACCCCCTTGTTCCCGATGGAAATCTTCACCTGCCATCTTGTTCCTGGATGTAGATCTTCACTCACTCCTTCTTCCCTGGTGGGTGATATCTTGTGGTTCACCTCAGGTGCCAAAATGTCTTGGGTTGGCCCTGTTCCACCCATACAGCAAACTCATTCCATTTTGTGAATTATTGGGGGTGGGAGCTCAGTTCACTTGAAGAGATAAGCAGCATTGGATAATTTTCTGCTAGTTGCAGCTCTAAGGTCTCATCCACCATCAAGGGGAAAGGGTTTGCAAGCCTAAGTAGCATTAAGTAAAAAAAGAAAAAGAAAGAAAATGCTTATCCTTTTCCAATACGTTGATAAAAATGCACTGGCGTTAACCTCACGGTTTGGCTTCTGCAGTCAGCTACTGCTAATTAGCCGCCTCCTAGATTACTCTAATGTTGAGGGGAACTGTTTAAAGTTTTGTGTGTCATACTAAAAAGGGCTGTGGTATTTAAAAAATGAGTCTGTAAAAAGACTATTAGATCTTTAATGGTTTCATTAGGGTCCTAGTACTTCATTATTTTCACCTTAAGCTATTTTCATCACATAATCGAACCCAAGTGTGAAACTTGCACAGCCAAATATGTATTAAAGGCTTTACTAAGTGTTTTTAGAGATTGCCTTTTTCCTGTTTTTCCCCCCTCTCCGCCTCCCCCACCGCTGGCCCATCTGCCCCGTGCAAAAATATGGCATCAAGACACCTTTTAAGAAAAGTAGAAAACTTTTGAATAGCTCATAATTATTTGTTTTAAATAAATAAAATGACATTTTAATGACACTAATTTCAACGTCTGACATATTGGGTGAAAGGCCTGTAAAAGGTTGTGCCACAATATATTTATTAGTATTTGGGGTACCACTAGAATCTTTGTTGTTTTTACAACCTAGGAAGTTTTTTTGTTTTGTTTTTTAAAGTGTTGTCTTTTTTGGGTCCAATACTGCAACAGTGTTACTGTTTGGTTCTTTTGATGTTAATTCTGCTTGTATAACTGTGCAAAAGCATTTTAAATAATTAAACCTTAGCATATGCTGTCTTTTAGTATAGATCATGCTGGCAACGTTTTGAAAATTCTAGAATCTAGGAGTTCATTTCCTCTCCCCCCCCCCCCCGGCTCTATTCCTTCCTAGTTGTTCTGTTGTTGGCTGTTTCAATACTAAGCAGGCTTCCATTGACTAAATGGCTCTGAGTACATTCAAGAACACAAGCTGGCTTAAAGCTGCTTATCTTAATCCCCAGGTACAATAAATCCTACTGTACTTTCTCATTAATATTCCTGCCGGCACTCCTGGAAATAAAAATAAAATGAGAACCAATACCTTTCTCCAACCTTCCACTGCACTGATTGTTCAGCTTTGTGAAAAGACTTACATCAGGATCAGTACCCTGTGTACCATAAGGATTTAATTAAAATTGGGAAGTCACTAATTGATTAGCATTAATCTCTCTTTTTCCCCCAAGTACCAGTGTGCAGAAGAATTCGGGAACTGAGGGAATGGTGCCAAGTTTACACTTTTAAAATATGGTATACAAACAACTACATTATCTTGAATCATAGAATCACCGTTGGAAGGGACCCTGAAGATCATCTGGTCCAATCCCCTGCAATGCAGGAATATGCAGCTGTCCCTTGTGAGGATCGAACCTGCAACCTTGGCATTATCAGCACCACCAACTGAGCTATTCAGCTGATGCCACAAGAATGGGGAACCTGTGGCTCTCCAGATAGTATTGGACTCCAGCTGTTATCCTGCTTAGAGAGGTCAAAAGATTACGGGAGCTAGAATCCAAGATCATCAACAGTTCAATGCAATCAGGAGGGCTACAGACTCCCCATTTTGTGCAGACAGAGATAGAGGCTGTTCATAAGGTAAAAGGGTAAAGGTAAAGGACCCCTGGATAGTTAAGTCCAGTCAAAGGCAACTATGTGGTTGTGGCTCTCATCTCTCTTTCAGGCCGAGGGACCCGGCGTTTGTCTACAGACAGCTTTCCGGGTCATGTGTCCAGCATGACTAAACCACTTCTGGCACAACGGAACACCGTGACGGAAACCAGAGCGCACGGAAACACCATTTACCTTCCCACCGCAGCGGTACCTATTTATCTACTTGCACCGGTGTGCTTTCAAACTGCTAGGTTGGCAGGAGCTGGGACAGAGCAATGGGAGCTCACTCTATCACAGGGATTTGAACCGCCAACCTTCTTATCGGCAGGCCCAAGAGGCTCAGTGGTTTAGATCACAGCACCACCCACTCATAGCATACTGTTGTCCCCACAGAAAGATTAGGAACATAGAATGCAATGTCAGGCTATTATGCTATCCAGAATCATATTTGGTCTGGAAACAGCTGTTCAGGGTTCCAGGCAGAGATCTTTCCTATCATCTTCTTCCTGATTCATTTTGTGTGTGCGCGAATGTGCTTTTAATCTGGAGATGTCAGTAGCGATGGTGGAGACCTTCATAGTAAGTAGAACTTCAGTGTGAGCTCTGGAGGTTGCCCAGAAAGAAATATGGCATTCAAGGTGGAAAAGGATCCCCCCACTCCAGAATAAAGGGTGCCAATAGACAATGTGGCTCTAACTCCTGTGTTTATTCAGAAGTAATTCCCGCTGTGGGTCTAGCTCCCATTGTGGTAGGTGAGCATATGACTACAGTCTGAAGATACAGCGCATGACTTTCCACAAAGATCCCAGAAAACTGTACTTCTCACAGAGCTACAGTTCCCAACACACTTAATCTACAGTTCCCAAGATTCTTTGTGGTGGTGTGGGAAGAGATATGTGCTTTACATGTTCTTTTGATGTATGGCATGTATTCAGCCATAGAATAGAAAAATAAAAATAATGGAATACATAGTCGGTGCAAAGATTTGATGACGGCCCACCTTATTTTTCCCTGAATAACTTTTCCAGCCTGGTTCCCAAGCAGCTCTTTGGTTCTTTGCTTTACTTCAGTGTCTCTTCTCCCCTTGATTATGGCGTGTGCATTTCTGCAGCTTCCTCGAGGCTTTTAAGACTCGTATTTTTATGAGGAGCCACAGACCTGTTCTTCAAGATGGAAATGCTGCCCTCAAGCTGCCATTGCAACCTGAAATAAGGATGCTTTGCCGCCTCAGGAGGGGAAAAGAAGACTCCAGGGAACATCTATTCATACATGTATTTATCATCTACAGCACCATGAAGAAAAGCATGGTATCCCCAACATTTGATGTTTATAGGGAAATAGAATTTTCCCAGTATTGAGATTAAACCAGAAGGAAGGGGAAACGATTCCCTCAGAGCTAGTACCAAAACTAGACTTAGCTTCTTCTTTTTCAAAAAATAAAACCAACATGCTTTGGTTTCTGTGGGTTTTCCTCCTCTACCTTTTCTGTTCTTTCCAGTATGCTCAATTTGTCACACACCCTCAGGGCTTCCCTGCATACTCAGCCCACCACCTGTGGTTCTTCAAGTCTTGCCCATGACCCTCAGAAGACGAAGAAGAAAGCTCTCAGTACTCTATTCAGGGCATCCGCCTTTTTAATAGCAATGTTAATTATTTGAGGTGAGTAAATCACAGTCAAGATAATGGCTGCAAAAAAATTAATAGACATGGTTTTTATGCTATAATATACTAGTGTACTAATCATCAGAACAGTTAATTGAAAAGCACTAAATGTTTTATTATCCATTCAGAGCTCTTTCTGCTTTTGCCACACAATTCTTTCTTTTTATTTTTCTTCCCATCCCAAGTTTCCAGGGGGCAGGGGACAGTGTGTGAAAGAAAGAACTATCGGGGGGGGGGTGTGGACAGCTCCAAAGTAAATTTTTATAAGGTGAAACTTGAAGAGACACATAAGCGACAAGCAAGCTGAAATAACTGAATCTTGGTTGGCATCCCAAATTTGGGACTGCAAAGAGGTTGTGTGTGTGCCAACTGTGACTTATTAAGATTGTTGGGGTGTGTGGTCTCCTCTTTCACCACCACAACCACACTGGATAACCACTTCTTTGTCAGGGTTCAGCACTGGAGTCCTGACAGACAGACACAAATCTCTCGCTCTCTGTTGTACCACCTTGGTCAGAGACTGGAAGGCACCAGAATAAAGCCCAAGCCATGAATCTCCAAGCCATGAAATCAGGTGGCCAGGGGAAACCAATCACCTCCCATTTCCTCCCATAAAACAGGTAGGACCTGCTGATGTTTGAGTAACAGTACCAGGAAATGCTGCTTACCCGTATTTTTCGCTCTATAACACGCACGTAGTTTTTAGAGGAGGAAAATCCGTAGGCATGCCACCCGTAGGCATTCCCTCCATAACACGCACAGACATTTCCCCTTACTTTCTAGGCGGAAAAAAGTGAGTGTTGTGGTGCAAAAAATACGGTAATTTCTGTTCGGAAGCTGCCAAACTACCCTCTGACAGACTGACTCCACCTCAGAATCAGCTACTATAATCTTCAGGCATGCTGTCATGAACATGTAATGTCAGAATCGTACAAGTACCCAGCCTTGACATTTTTGCGTGCAAGTAGATTGCAATATATATTTAGGTAGAGAAAAATGCACATCTGTTCCCTTGAAAATGTTTTTCCTGCAACCGTGTTATAACATTGTAGGTGCCTTGAGGTGGGGTCAGCCAATGTCTCTGGTGCTGTGGGTGAGGCCACTCCCCATATTACTCCCATGATTCCCTCTTCACATGAGTAGCACATGAAAGGGGCTAGGGAATAGGTAGCATTCCACAGGCTCCATTTGGCCTTGGAGCAGAGAAAATCAAAGAGAGTTAGCAAACTTTTAAAAATTCTTCCTCATTCTGCCCTTGTTTTTTGAGCTTTTGAGCCTTTATCTCCTATTAAGGGACTCCAACACCTGCTTGTCTGTGATGAGATGGCTTGTTTGTTTACTACTTTTTCCTGTTGTCAGCTGAAAAGCCCCTTCTCTAGCTAGATGCTTTATTTAGCAGCATGCTCCTTCTGTCTTCTCTATTTTCCTATATCTTATTCTGTAGCTTGACTCTCTCATCACGTCTCCTGACATCTCAGACCTCACAAACAGACCTGACATGGTGAGGCGAGTGCTCACGGGACCCAGAGGATACCATTGGCATTTTATTTTTTATTTTTTAAAAAAAAATATGCAGATTTATTGCGTTCAGTTTTTGTTTTGATTTGTTTTATTATATCTGTATGCCGCTTTTAATTCAGATGAATCCCAAAGCGCCTCACAAGCAACAAATAACAATAACATGATAGAACATACTAGAACATCACAAACACAGCATAATTCCTATGGAATAATTCGCAAATCATCGGTGAAACAATTGCAATCTATAAAGCACCGTTAACAAAGCAACAGCTGAAAAACATGGTAAATGTCACAATTAAAGCAAAGGTCATATTGTATGATGAACAAATCAATACAGCATTTATAATCTATAAAGCAACATTAAGAATATTAACAAAAATAGCAACCGAAAGATAAACGAAGCCCTGTTGAGTTCATACATACACTCTCTGCCTTTACGCCATGTTATGTTTGCCCCCAAAGGAACCACTCCAAATATGCCAAATGCCCAACATTCATAAACAGATACATATATATATAACACAAACACACACACACACCTGCATGTGATGTGGTGTGTACCAGGGGTTCATTTCTATCCGCTGAGTGCCAGATACCTGCAGTGCTTTCCCACCTTACTCTAATAGCTATGAATATGCAAGCAGAAGGTCATTTTGAGCAATAAAGTATGTAGAGATGCACATTGGGAACAAGGGAATTAAATGATGGATTGAAAAATAAGCTGGTCAGTACAAGGTAGCATACACTGGCTCTGTACTCTTCGGGCTAACAGATTTTTTCCAAAATGGAAAAATGGAGAGGAAGGAGAATGAAATGTCATTGGAATTAGTGAGTCAGCAGTTTGCAGGTGTCCCATGTTATTTCTGTAGCCGAAGGCCATGTGAAACTCCCACGTCTGTCAAGGAGAGCTGTCCCTCCCTCCCTATACCTCTGGTCTTTTCTGCCTTCATTATCCTTCACCCTGAATGATGAAGACCCACACTGAGCATGTGAAGTTGTTGTTGTTGTTGTTGTATTTCTTACCCATCCTTCACCCTAAGATCCCAGGACAGGTTGCAACAATGATAACACAATGTTAAAAACTCGTTTACAACAACTTAGAATCACAAGCATTGTGCAAAATACACATTGTTTGAAATAGCTCGTGTTGCTTTATATCTATGCCCTACGTCTCCTGCAACCACAACTACAGTGGTACCTCGGGTTACATATGCTTCAGGTTACATACACTTCAGGTTACAGACTCCGCTAACCCAGAAATAGTGCTTCAGGTTAAGAACTTTGCTTCAGGATGAGAACAGAAATCGTGCTCCGGCATCGCGGCAGCAGCAGGAGGCCCCATTAGCTAAAGTGGTGCTTCAGGTTAAGTACAGTTTCAGGTTAAGAACGGACCTCCGGAACAAATTAAGTACTTAACCCGAGGTACCACTGTACCAAGAAAGAAGGAGAACATTATATTCAAGTTATTATAAACAGCATATATGTATTCCTAAAACAAGAAAATGTCAAACAAACTGTGTGGAAGGCAGAAACAATGTGTCCTCTCTCTTCTTCTCCTCCATACACACCTACCCTTTCTCTCTGCACTTTGATTACTGGCAATGCCAGTTGAAAACGTTAGCTGGTCAGATTTATTGATGCATTTAACAAATTTATAGACCACTCTATTTATAGACTATAAGGCCATTGAAGCAGTATATGCCTGAGATACCTAGATTTGACCTCGCCACAGGTTAGCCATAGGAACAGAGGCAGCAGCACCACCTGCTGGATCCTGGACCCCTCATTCAGTCAAGGCTGAATTCTCTGCAGCAATAAAACCAGCAGGTGAAGCTCTCGTGACCAGGACACATTTAGTGGAGGAATTTGAGAGGGAACCCAGAGTGCTGTCTCACAGTGTATGTAGGACCAAGAGACATGGATGGTGAGGGAGCTGCAAACCTGTGCCATGTTTGTCTTCCTGACGGAGAACGTGCAAAACTACACCTTCAGGAACTTGAGGCCCACCAATCCACATTACATGCTAGCAGACAAGATGAGAAAGCTTTTGCTAGACAAGAGTGCACTGTCCTGGAATAAAGATGTAGGTGGGGTGTCCCTAGGGGTGAGGAAGATCATCCAGTGCAGGAGACAAACTCCTGGGGGAACGTGACACAAAAAAGCAGGACTGTCAGGAATCATGCTTTGCCTCTGGAGCTGCAAAATTGATTCCATGCCCTCATATTGGACACCGATTCTCGGACAGAGGCAAGAACAGCAGTTGCAGAACTCAGAAGACATCAAGGTGGAAGTGCAGGTACAGTGCACAGAACGGTTCCTCCTGCTCCTCAGAGAAGGAAGAGACGTGTGGTGGCGCAGGTGACTCCCTCTGGAGGGGGGCAGAGGCTGCATTGTGCCGAGAAATGACTCACAGTTTCAGTTGTCTCTACACTAATGCACAGGGTATGAGAAACAAGCCAAGAGATCTTGAGCTCTTAATACAGGATGGCAAATATGACCTAATAGGCATTACTGAAATCTGGTGGGATGAGACTCATGAATGGAATGTAGAAAATGAGGGGTCCAGCCTGCTCAAAATGAATATTCCCCCTGCCTTGATCCCGATGTAGATCTTCACTCATCCCTTCTTCCCTCGCAGAGTGTGCATGCCATTTTGTGGTTCGCTTCAGGTGCCAAAATGTCTTGAGCTGGGCACTAGGGACTGGCCCTAACTCTTTCTGAACAAAATGCAGCAGTGGAAGGACAGACCCACACGGCAAGAAAAGGTTAAACTTTTTATTAAGAAAGAGGCACAAGCTGCTGTAAGGATCCTATAAAAATGCTATTAACATAAGGCTTAATTTGGTCCTAAGCGTGCAAGCCTATGCAAACATATATGGGGATGGGCCCCGTTGAAGTGAGTGGGGCTTACTTCTGAGTAGAGGTGCATAGGTTTGCACTGAAAGCCTGTATCCCCACGTGACTAGTTCCTGGACACAGTTCCAATCCTGTCCACCAGCCTGATTTGGAACTTTTGTATTACCAGACAAAGTCTGACACAAATCCCTTGTGTTAGATCAGGCTTCCTTCAGAAGTCAACAGAAACTATTTGTCAATTAGAATTGCGCAAAGGCTGGTTTTATTATACTTTTACAGTATTTACCATGTGCAAATGTTATGAGCATAATAAAACACTTTGTTATCACTTGCTCGTAAATCATTTATTGCCCAGGAGTTCCCTTAAGAGTCACTTTGACAGCATCAGCATAAAAGGAAAAAAGGAGACATGTTTTTAAAATCAGGTAGCTGAATGTGATTCCTAATAGATCTTTCTCCTAAATTGCATCTTATTCCCTCAAGGGTTCTTGACTACACCTCCAAAATGTTTTAACCTGGTTTTTGTTCCTCGATAGATCTCTAAAATAAATGCCATATAAATAGAAACTATTAATAAAAATTCAATTGGGAGTGAGAAAAGGGAGGGGGGACCTTTGAGTTCTCTTTCTGCCACACACAGGCTGCATGACAAAATCATTCTATTAGCAGCCTAAAGCACATGTTTCCAATCACAAGCTGTTTATATTGTCAGACTTTTTCATTTATTCTGTTTGGATGAAATATATTCATGGTAACAAGAACCAGTGCTTTTTTCAGGGGGTATTCAAGGGTACATAGTACCAGCACCTCTCTTATTTTGGGGTAAAATTGTGACACTTACTGTAACAACTCCATGGTCAGTACCAGCACCTGTTTTACTGGGGCAGGCGAGCGCTGACAAGAGCAACAACCATGGCATCACCAAAGTGCTTGGATGGAATGCAGCATATGACGCTATTTTATGCATTTCATAGAAGCATAGAATTGTAGAGTTGGAAGGGACCATGGGGGGGGGGGTCATCTCGTCCAACCCCCTGCAATGCAGGAGTCTTGTTGCCCAATATGGAGCTCCAGCCCCCAACTCTGAGATTAAGAGTCTCGTATATTATTATTGTTTTGAGTGACCAGGATTTTGCAGAATTGTGGAATCAAAGGTATATCCCGTAATTGCCTCTCTCTCTCTTTTCACTCTCTGTTTTTGCACAGGTCCTGATGTGGTTCTGAGATGGATCCAGAACGTAAATCAGGAATAACTATATGCAAATATATTGCGGGCACTTGCATACCTATTGTTTACCTCCAAGGACTTTTCATGGATAATAAATAGCGTGTGATGATTTACAATATATTAGGGTTGCCATATGTCTGGAATTTCCTGGACAGAGCTGAGATTCAGCCATCTGTAACAGTGCCTGAGCAGAAATCGCTTAAATGTCCGGGAGAATCCGGACCTATAGCAACCCATGTCAGAAGTTTAGATTTGGGCAGATTTCCTTAAAAAGTTGGACAACTTGTATCCAGATTTTCACTTTTTGAAATAGATGTCCATTACTTGAAGAAATTCAATCTCCAGCTTTTTTAGTTCAAGCTAGGAAGAATTTGTGTTGGACTCTGAAGATCTGCTGTCAGTGGAGAACCTTTGACCTTCCAGTTGTTGCTGAACTTAAACTTGCATCTTCCCAGGTTGTTGGCTATTGACTGGTTGGAGTTGCAGTTCAGCAACCAAAGGTTCTCCACACCGGGTGTGAACAATACTGTGCTAGATGGACCAGTGATTTGACTTCTCATAAGGAAGCTTTTTATATTCAGTTATCTGACCGTGCACCTTGCATGGTCCTTGAATAACGAGACTTTGAGCTTCTGCACTCCATGCGCCCAGTTTGAGGGCCTCTGTAACACAGTTTGCTTGCTATGTGAATTACCACTTTCTCTTTTATATATATATATATATAATGTTTATTTTATTTTCTGTTTTACAATTTAGAATACTCATTTAAACATCCTTAAAATACCAATGACTTCCCTTCTTCTCTTTCCATGGTTCATTTTGCATAGCATAAATCCCTGCATATTTTACATAAACTAAACCATTCAGTATTCCATTATTACACCCATCAACCTTACTTACACTGTTGAATTTATCTTAATGCTGCCACCGTTTTCAAGTGTATGCAATTTTCCCCCATATATTCAATAAACATTTTCCAGTCTTCTCTAAACGTAGGTTCTTCTTGTTCTCTTATTCTAAATGTTAGGTCCTCAAGCTGTGCATATTCCATCAGCTTAAGTTGCCATTCTTCTTTAGTTGGAACCTCGCTCGTTTTCCATTTGGGGGCTAATAAAACATGTAAACATGTGCTGCAGTAATGGCATACATAAACAACTTTTTTGACACCTGGGAATTTCCGTCTGAATTATCCCCCAAAAAAGGATTCTGTGATTTTTTTTGGGGGGGGGGTTCTTTTAAACATTTTTTTCAATTCATTATGAATTATTTCCCAATACAGTGGTACCTTGGGTTACAAAAACCTCGGGTTACAAACATGTCGAGTTAGACTCCGCCAACCCGGAAGTAGTACCTCGGGTTAAGAACTTTACCTCAGGATGAGAACAAAAATCGTGCAGTGAGAGGCCCCATTAGCTAAAGTGGTACATCAGGTTAAGAATGGACCTCCAGAAAAAAATAAGTTCATAACCAGAGGTACCACTGTACTTTTTTACCCTTTTACGGGTCCACAACATATGAAAGAACGTTCCCTCAACCTCATTGTATCTCCAGCACTTATCCGATTCAGTACATCTTTGTTTGCTAAGTTAATTGCCACTTTCTCATGAAGTTCTTCTATGTCCCCTCCAACGGCTGCCACAAATGCCCAGTAGGAAATGTGCAGGCAATGGCTGTGATTCACATAGCAAGCTGCTCCACGCATTGCAGCCATAGTCTGTTCCACTCATCTGGAGGAGAGTGTGCTTTGAGTCATCCCAGTAGGATGACCAGCTCGCAACCTGGAGAACATGCTTTTAAATTCTCCAGTTCATCATCCTGTTCCTTCCTCAGCCTTGCCACATGTCCTCTTCCCCATCTGCACAAGCAAAAAAGCAATCCAGGTGTGTCACACATTGGAGAGGTGTGTGTGTGTAAAATAACAGAACTGAGAAAGAAACAGATGGGAGAAGCTACAGCTGCCTCCGCTTCCAATGCATCAGGGTATATAACGGCATAAACACATTCTCTAGTTTGCAGCCTGGCAATCCTATCACCAGTGCAGTGCAGATACTGAGGCTGCGGAATGGAGGCTTGTGAAAAGGCAACCCTGCAAAAACAGCAGCAGGGTGTTGAAAAACCATCCAGTAGCATTTTGGAAAATGCTCATTGCTCCATTTAATTTGTTTCCGGGAGTGGAAGTAGCAAGCCTTGCGACCTGGCGTGCACAAAATGTGCGCACACAAAAAACGCCCCATAGCCTATAAACTGTGAATGATATTGTACATTTACGACAGCCATTCAATTATCAAAAGGGAAAATGCAGTAGAAGGGAGGGAGGGTCTCTGAGGTTTTCTTGACTTGAAGTATCCCTCCCTAACATCCATCCCACTAATTTTACTTTACATTGTATTCATCTGGTGGACAATAAAAGGTAAAGGAGGACTTTTTCTTTGCCTGTCAGCAAATGATGAATACATGTGGTAGAGATTATTTAATACCACCAGACCACCAGGGAAGAAGATTTAGGTGAGCAGCAGCAGAGCTGTGCCATTTATTTTTATTACCATGCATTTAAAATTACGTTTACAGATAATTGTTTTTTCTCTCTCCAATAAACTAAGGTAAAGGGGGGGAGGCGGGGAACCAAAAAACAAAGGAGGAATTTAATAATATTAGACCACCAGGGAGGAATTCAAAAAAGTTGACTTTTTTTCCTCTCTCTCTCTCTTTCTTTTTTGGTAGTATTAATGAAGTGGGTTTTCTTTCAAAATCTCCAATTATTTTTAACTGCAATTTCTGGAGAGATAATTTTAAGCTAGAATGACATGATGAGGTTTCATCTGAGGGAGTTTTCGCGCAGATTCGGTTGCTCCTTTACAAGGGTAATTAGCTAATCAAATCGTCCCTCAACACCAGCAGTTTTATAACACCTGTGTAGCTGCCCACATGCTCATAATGTTTTTCAGCTGTAGGTCCCTATAGACTCAGCCCTCCTGTTTTCCATCATTTTTGGCTAGGACATAAGTCTGCTCCCGCAGAAATCAAATTAGGCTTTTAATGGGAGCTGGATCGAGACTTCCTTTTGTTTTGTATTACCGAGTCTTCCATATTACATTTGGGCAGTGAGTAACTCTATGGTTGGGTTTCTTTGATTTCATGTTTGCCATATTTCAATTGGAAGAGAACTCCCCTCCCCCAGTACCTTTGAATTACTGCAAATGGAAGACAAATTCTCCACAACGGAAAATTCAGCAGGACTCTAAACACAGACACCTCAAAGCATGCAGGAGCAACCAGAGGTACCAGCTGCTGAAGAAGAACGAGTGGTGTGCAGCACATGGCGTTGCACGTTACATCAGGATGTCGGGGGAGCTGGGGGTGGAGCTGAACATGGCAGCAGCATGGTGGCAGCACAGCTTCAATAACCATGGCTCCTCCTCTTCCTCTTCCTGCCATTGCCACTGGTCTGGGTCTGCTTCTTGCCTCCTTTCCCTTCACTGCAGGAAAAGAAGAAGAAGAGTTTGGATTTGATATCCTGCTTTATCACTACCTGAAGGAGTCTCAAAGCGGCTAACTTTCTCCTTTCCCTTCCTCCCCCACAACAAACACTCTGTGAGGTGAGTGGGGCTGAGAGACTTCAGAGAAGTGTGACTAGCCCAAGGTCACCCAGCAGCTGCATGTGGCGAAGTGGGGAAGCGAACCCGGTTCACCAGATTACGAGTCTAGTGCACTTAACCACTACACCACACTGGAGGAGGAGGAGGAGCAGGAGCCAGCCTGGGGCCACACTCAGCTCCTCCTCCACTTCTGGACATTGTGGGGGCCACAAGGGCTTAGCCCTAGGAGATGGCACCTCTGGGAGCAACAAGCTACATTCAAGTGAGTAAAAATATCTTCTGCTCATGCAAAGCTTTGCACGCACTGTTAGAGTTGTTCAGTGGAATCCCGGATCTTGACCTTATGTATAAATGAATTCTTTCCACCACAAGAATGAGTTTGATGCTTTACTGCAGAACATCTCCAACAAAACACACGCTGACTTCTCATGCTTCAGCTTCCTGCTGCGAGAGCTCTGTAGCTTGTGGTTCCTCTGTAGCTTGTCTCGCTGAAATGGAAAAATACCAGCCTTCTCTGATGCTTTCTTGTGTAGGGTAAATTTCAGTCCCAAACGATTCCAACAAAAGTTATATATGGGTAACTGGGAGGAGGGGTTGGAAGTGAAGCAGGTAAGCAGTTTTCAGTAAACCGAGATCTGTTTATGAGCTGCCAAGCTTTCCTATATGAAGTATTAAGAAAACAACGTTGAAATGGTTTAGCGCAATGGTTTAGAGCTGGTTGGGGAAAGAAGCAGTAAAGCCTTCTGTGAAAAGCAGGTGCTCCTTATTACAAGGTTTCCCATTCTTTCTCTTTCTGATACACACACACACATCTGCTAACTAGACCTCTGAGTTAGTACACGGGCTCCCCAAATTCAAATCTTCATTCATCCACACAACATACTGGAGTCACTAGGCTGCATCCAACATTAAACCCCATTGAAGTTCATGACCAACTTAGGCCCACTTATTTCAATGTATCTGCTCCAGTTAGAAGTTCACATTTCCTGAACCATTACATGAAGCAAAATGCAGCTACCTGTTGAAATTCATGCTTCTCCAAATGTTGTGTACAGTGGACGCTCGGGTTGCGAATGTGATCCATGGGGAGCGGCACGTTTGCAACCCACAGTGTTCGCAACCCACGTCTGTGCATGCGCAGGTTGCGATTTGGCACTTCTGCGCATGCGCGACCCCGAAGCCCCAAAGTAACCCCTTCCAATACTTACAGATTTCGGCGGTCTGTAACCCAAAAAAACGCAACCTGAAATGGCTGTAAACCAAGGTATGACTGTAATGCAGTTCTCCAGCCAACAAATGTGTACAGATATGGGTGTATTATACGAAAGTGTGCCTTAAAAATACATACATTTGTAAAAATGCTCCATGTAAGGGGAAATGGCTTGCAAAACTATGTTAATTTGGAGAAATGTATACTAAATGTCATTTTCAATGAATATTTTTTTTTTTATGCTAACCAATGCGGAATTGTGAGAAACTGAGAACTGAGAGAAAATAAAATCGAAAAGATTCAGCCATCCTTACTAATGTAAGCTAGCATGTTGGAGCACCCTGCAGGGAGTGTGAGATTCAAATGCGACAGATAAATCAGCCAACTTTTTATTATGAAATGCTCCTGAACCACAACTAACTCATACAGTATATTATTAGGATCTCAGTCCTGCATGTACGCCTGCCAAAACGTCAAGATGGCTGATGCTACAGGGGTTCATGTGAAACCCTTCACTCTGAATGCAGATGTGAGGTGTTTCTGGCATTGCACCAGCCTGCCCCATCCCAATGATGATGCCACCCACCCCCTCATGTGTTATATGTTTGGTGACCAAGAGAAGCAGCCCTATGCAGGTGGGGGTGAACATACATATATCTCTCCATGTGAGGACAATTCTCATTGGCTTGAAATTATGGAGAGAAGACCTGAGCACATATATTGTCTCTGACCACCATAACCAGAAATACACTCCTAGTCCTCAATCCAGCAAACGGAAGCTCAGGCATAGCTCCAGAAGCTACGTGTTTGCGTGGCAGTTCTCAATCCATCACAAATCCTGTATGTACAGAAAAGCATTCCCCAACCCACCACAAGCATCCATTTTGGAAAATTGCCAGGAGGTGACTGAAGGCTGGATCATGCATACAGCATACATTCACACTACAGTACTGGCCATCCCCAGCAGTTCTTAGCCAAGTTCCAGATTGTCATGGGAACACTCTCTTTAAAAGGTTCATTTCACAAAGCCACACTGACAGTCACAGGAACCAAGAGCTGGTGCAACAAAATGAAACAAACACATTTGTACCATGGAAGCCAGAAGAAACCAACCAAGGGATCAAGGGAAGTAATAGTGTCACTGTATTCTGCTCTGGTCAGACCTCACCTGGAGTACTGTGTCCAGTTCTGGGCACGACAGTTCAAGAAGGACACTGACAAACTGGAACATGTCCAGAGGAGGGCAACCAAAATGGTCAAAGGCCTGGAAATGATGCCTTATGAGGAACGGCTAAGGGAGCTGGGCATGTTTAGCCTGGAGAAGAGGAGGTTAAGGGGTGATATGACAGCCATGTTCAAATATATAAAAGGATGTCACATAGAGGAGGGAGAAAGGTGGTTTTCTGCTGCTCCAGAGAAGCGGACACGGAGCAATTGTTCCAAACTACAAGAAAGAAGATTCCACCTAAACATTAGGAAGAACTTCCTGACAGTAAGAGCTGTTCGACAGTGGAATTTGCTGCCAAGGAGTGTGGTGGAGTCTCCTTCTTTGGAGGTCTTTAAGCAGAGGCTTGACAACCATATGTCAGGAGTGCTCTGATGGTGTTTCCTGCTTGGCAGGGGTTTGGACTCCATGGCCCTTGTGGTCTCTTCCAACTCTATGATTCTATGAACCAATGGCTAAAATGTGTTGTGGTGGTTGGCCAACTTGTATGTGGAGAATCAATAAAATGTAGCAAAACCTCTCTAGTGTTGTAGGGCAGGCTCGTGTTACTTTGAGTTTAAAGCCAACGATTCTGCCATCTAAATTTGTTGGTTACCTCAACCCTCCAGAGAAGTTTTGGGAACATAGAGGGGAGGAGAGTGAAGAAAGTCCCATTGAGCAAGGGGAAGTTGTTCTGCTTCTTTGGTTGGATACTAGCCCAAGGCAGTGAGAGTAGAATACACCTAACTATGCTCAGGCATATATTGCATACCTTGTATGAATGCATCTGTTCCCACATTCCCAAGCAAAATCCCACCCTGTGAGGCTCTAAGGCCTCAGAGCTATTCAATGGGAAATTTTTGCATGAGATTGTGTGCGAGGAGGGAAAGCAGACCCTCCAAGTGTCCCTATTTTCCAGGGATAGTCTAAGATTTACAGAAGCTGTCCCAGTTTCTGATTTGATCCCAAAATATCCTGCTTTTCCTTAGCCCTGTATAGGGAATATAGGGAAGTTTTTTTTAACGTTTAATGTTTTGTTATGTTTTTATATATATGTTGGAAGGTACCCAGAGTTGCTGGGGCAATGCAGTCAGATGGATGGGGTATAAATAATGAAAGTTATTACTTTTATTTTTATTATGGAATGAGGTGTCCCTATTTTCATCGAAGAGATGTCGGAGGGTATGGCATAGCCACTCTTCCCTCGATGCTGCAGCCCCCCAGATCATAGCCACTACTCCCCCAGAGAGGGAAAGAAAGACAAAACACAGATGTAGCTGTTTGCTATGCAATTAAAGTTTGGCCCTTACATTGTCAGAAAAGGTATTACAGTAACATATGAAGTGCAAAGTGCTCTCTCTCTCTGCCCACCCGCCTTGAATGCATGATGAGCAATTATGCAGTGCAAAAGTCTGTGGGGATTTTTGTGCCAAGGCAAATAAAATTTGGCAAAGTGGCCACTGGGCAAAACCAGTTCCCCTAGAACTGTATTTAGCGCCTAGAAAAATGAAGGGTTTTTTGTTTTTTTCCTTAATGACAATTATAGAATTAAACCAGACAAGTCGCATTAATTTAAAATGCAAATTTCAAACCACCGAGAGTACCCCGATGAAATCCACGGAACTGGTCTGCCAATAAGTAGCGTCCAGATTAATCCTTTCAGCATGTTCCCTCTGCCTAGTTTTACAACAGAAGCCTGGCAAGAGAAACGAAATCCTCTGCCAAACCTTCCAGCTCTGCAAAACAACCACAAATGCATCTGTTAAAAGGTTTCTGTGGCTTTGCAGAATTTGGTTTGCCAGCTCTTTAAAGTAAAACAAATGTATATTTTTTGTGGGTTTTCTACCCTTTGCATGGCTAGGGTCACCAAGCAGTTGAGAATGGTGATAAATCACAACAACAACAACAACCCCAGATCATCTTGTTTTATTTATCTGGGTGGCTTGCCTGTAGGCCTCTAGTTGTCGCTGGACTACAACTCCCATCAGTGTGGTGTAGTGGTTAGGAGCGGTAGATTTGTAATCTGGAGAACCGGGTTCGATTCCCCGCTCCTCCACATGCAGCTGCTGGGTGACCTTGGGCCAGTCACACTTCTTTGAAGTCTCTCAGCCCCACTCACCTCACAGAGTGTTTGTTGTGGGGGAGGAAGGGAAAGGAGAATGTTAGCCGCTTTGAGACTCCTTCAGGTAGTGATAAAGCGGGATATCAAATCCAAACTCCTCCTCCTCCTCTTCTTCTTCATGCCTGACAACTGGCAGGCTGTTTAGGGCTGATGGGAGCTGCAGTCTAACAACATCTGGAGGGCCTCAGGTTCCCTGCCCATTTTAGGGAAGCAAAAGATGGGATCCATCTGAGACAGACCCCGTGCTAGAAGAAGGAACTGGAACCAAAGCTAAAATTGACAAGAAACTAAGAGTCCCCTTCTTCACTGAAGGGCAGCAGGTGCAGAGCTGTAACTTGCCCTAACGCCACAGGGATTCAATTCACCTTTTAAAATCTACTTCACTGAATCCATCTTGGCAGATATGGAGGTAAACACAGGAAGGAAATCCCACCACTGCATGAGCAGAAGTCATCCTACTTGTACAATGACTTTGTGGGATTCGCCCCACGATGTGCACATGTTGTGTTGACATCTGAAAAGGGGACACCTATGTAAGCTTCAAAACCATCTCAAGCCCTGTGTGATCCATGTGAACGTAGCGCATGAAGTCCGCAAAAGGCAACAGGGTAGAGAATGTGTTTTGAAATGGCAAGGAACATGCCAACCGCCCTCAGCTACAATGTGTAGCTAATGAAGGCAGCATTGAGGACATCCAAATAACAAACTAAATCTCCAGTCCCATGCTAAATTCTGGTCTGCTAAATAAATTACTAAGGCCATCCATATTATCATTCCATTTAGCTTCTGCAACAGATGTACGGTCCCTGCAGTTCTTCCTTGGTTTCTCAGCCCTTCTCTAAACTGGTCCATGATGCAATTATCGCGCTCTGGCACAAGGGTCGACAGCTGGTAAGCAATAGGCAAAGGAATTGTGGAATTTGATAGGTAAGGCGTGTGGATTGATTTACCTTTTGAAACACATCTGCATTTGAATTTGAGCATTTGAACAAAAGCTAAGGCTTTGATCCTTAGCACATTTTTGTATTTTGCTCCTTGTAAGGAGGTCAGGGGAAACTGAGGCGGTTGTTCCCTAAGGAGGTTGTTTTCTTATTTTCACAGCTCATAAGAGTTTTTGACTCCTCTTTCTACACTCTATTGTATCCCCTTTCTCCCTGCTGCTTTCTAGAAGGCTTCAAAGTGGCAAAGAGCCTACTCTAGGTGCCCATGCTGTCTGAGGCAAGGCAGGTGGAGACCAGAGAAAGACTATTTTGGGGGAACACTCTCTCCAGGGATATTCACCCGGGACCAACCCAAGAACATCAAAAGAGCCTACTGGATGATCTAGTTTAACATCTAGTCTAACAATTTTGCGTAATGTACACATTTTTGCACAACTGTTTGTCCTAATACAATGCATTTTTGCATGCCATTTTCACAGACACGTGCATTTCAGTGCACACTATAGCCTAGTGTATGCATTTCTTGATCGGAAAATGGCACAGCAAAATTCAGAGAAGCAAATTTCTAAGGACGGAGGTGTTCTGATTCACAAATTGCTTTGGAAAATGGGGATTGAGTAAGGTTCGCCTCTAAATTCGGAATGAATCAGATTTCTCCCCCACCCCTAATTCTGACCACCTCCCTGGCAGTACAAATACAACAATCAATTAAACGAGTAACAATTATCTGCCTTTGGTGGCACCTAAAATCAGCTTCCTGAGTTGGCCATCACATTCCGCATAACAGCAGGATCACAGGCCTTCTAAGAAAGTTAAATAATTGGCTTCCAAATAAGATGATTAAACTATGTATGCATGTGACAACAGCAGTTGGAATATTATATGCACAGAAATGGAAAGAAGAGACGGAGGAGAAGCTTTTGAAAATAATGGACTACTGCAAGACTTAGCATAGCTGCATGCATTTATTAGATTGACTTCCTGCCTTTCCATATGAGAAGTGCAAGTTAGCACACATGCTTGCCCCCACCCCTGTTTTAGCCTCACAACAGCCCTGTGAGGTAGGCTTTGCAGAGAGAAGATGACTTGCCCAAGTACGTACAGTGAGCTTCAGGCCTCAATGGCAATTTGAAGCCCAGTCTTCTGTGCCCTAGTCCAGCACCCTAACTGCTATCCCGCACTGCTTCTTTTGTGATTCTTCCAATGCTATGTGCACAAAGGGCTGTGACTGGCGTGTGCAGAATTCAAACCGTCCCACCAGCGCACAAAATGAACCATATTTGGTCAGTTCGGATTCTGTTTCCTTGTTCCCTCTGCCCCTAACTTCTGAAGCCTAATTACTGTCGAGAGCAGCTGTGTATGCTGCCAATTGCCTTCCCTACAATGAACAAGTTTTCAATAGACAAAACATCTATTCTGCTTCTAAATTTGTTTTTAATTTAGAAGCAGAATAGATGGGGGGAGAGGATAGAGAGGGTGCCCCAGCTGTTAACACCCCTGGCTTGGTTCAGCCAAAAGCAGACATTGAGCAGACATTAGGAAACACTTAAAAAAAAAAAAAAAAAGCCTTGTAGTTTGTAATGATTTAATAGCAGACATTTCTGGCTTTGAGTGAACTCTGAAATATCCCTGTACAACAGGACAAATGATAGACTACTGCTATTAATTTTACCTCATAATGCCTGAAATGCTGCTTCAGAAATACATGCAGTATTTTTACTCGATTTTGTCAGGTAAATACTAAATTCTTTTGTCATAATAACTTTACAACACTGTGTTTCACCTTGTCTTGCCTTGACTGCCAAAGGTAATAGGGGTTGTTTTATTATGCCCATAAATTGGCTCAACTGACTTACCCTTATATCCTGTTTCCTGAACTTAACGAGAGATTCTGCGCTATTAGGGAAAACACATCATCCTACAGCAGGATCAAAACCAAAGGAAGCCCCGATGGTAAATCATGTTAATTTCTGGGAATCTTCACCAGGCAAACCTTTAACATTCCAGCAGAGCTTAAAACAAATTCAATATGTTCATCGACGATCATTTTTGCTGGCTGCCGTGCAATTATATTTAATGCACTCTCTAAGATTCCTTGCACCAAAAACTTTGTGTTTCTTGGAACGGGACACATAAGTCAAGCTACGTCTGGCAAAAATTCAGAACCACAAATATTTACAAGAAAGAATCCAAGTACGTGGGGTTCCAAACCAGTTTTATAAAAAGTGTTGGGATGTTGCTTTCAACAACATTTCTGTTTTCATTGAAAGAAAGGGAGTTTTTATTGGTTTTTATATAGCGTCCAAAAAGTAAGTTACAACAAACACTTTACATTATATGTCCTTTTCCACCACAAAAATCCAGTCCTAATTAAGCTTAAAGAGCAAACAGCTGGAAGTTTCCTATATCAAAGCATGTTGTGACCCCAGGGGATGCCTCAGGAGCCATTATGCAACGCCTATCCTTTATGATGCAGTTTGGCAAAAGTTTCCACTGAATCCAGTCAAGACTCCTCCAGATTAGTTTCAGCCATAATTTGGAGGTTGAGGAGCTCTGAACATGATAGTGTCTGTGCAAAGAACCTGGATCAAGAGCACTGCATGAGCACACCTTTTTACAACCACAGCAGAAGGTATTCTGCAACTTTATTCTACGTTTAATATCTCCTAAAGGCAATACGGTGGCATCATCATCATGTCAGCTATGCACACAATCTCCAGATTACGGATGAAACTAGCTTGCTTGAATCTTTAGAAAATAATAATAATAATAATAATAATAATAATAATAATAATAATAATAATTTATTATTTATACCCCGCCCATCTGGTTGGGTTTCCCCAGCCACTCTGGGCAGCTCCCAACAGAATACTGAAAATGAGATAAAACATCAAACATAAAAAAACTTCCCTAAACAGCGCTGCCTTCAGGTATCTTCTAAAAGTCAGGTAGTTGTTTATTTCCTTGACATCTGACAGGAGGGCATTCTACAGGGCAGGCACAACTACCAAGAAGGCCCTCTGCCTGGTTCCCTGCCACCTCGCTTCTTGCAGTGAGGGAACCGCCAGAAGGCCCTCAGAGCTGGACCTCAGTGTCTAGGCTGAGCAATGGGGGTGGAGACGCTCCTTCAGGTATACCGGGCCAAGGCCGTTTAGGGCTTTAAAGGTCAGCACCAACACTTTCAATTGTGCTCAGAAAAGTACTGGGAGCCAATGTAGGTCTTTCAGGACCGGTGTTATATGGTCTCGGTGGCCACTCCCAGTCACCAGTCTAGCTGCCGCATTCTGGATTAGTTGTAGTTTCCGAGTCACCTTCAAAGGTAGCCCCATGCAGGTCGGAGTGAAACAATATAAATTGAAAGCATTTGCAGACGACTTGGTATTAACATTACAGGAACCAGTCTCCAGTACTAAAAGAGTGTTAGAATTAATTTCTGACTTTGGTCGGGTGGCGGGGTTTAAATTAAATAAGCAAAAAACCAAGGTTTTAGCAAAAAATTTGACAGTCACAGAAACAGATGAGTTCTCTAAAGAAACGGAGCTGAATGTGGTTAAAAAAGTAAAATACCTAGGGGTGTATCTGACCTCCAAAAATTTGAATTTGTTTAAAGATAACTATGAGAAATGTTGGTCAGAAATCAAAAGAGATTTGGAAACATGGTCAAGATTGAAACTTTCCTTGTTAGGCCGAATAGCTGCTGTAAAGATGAATGTATTGCCGAAAATGTTATTTTTGTTTCAGGCCCTACAGATCGTGGACAAGGTGGAATGTTTTGGAAAGTGGCAGAAGGATATTTCTAAGTTTGTTTGGCAGGGCAAAAAGCCCCGAATAAAGTTTAAAATATTAACTGATGCGAAAGAAAGAGGGGGATTTGCCCTGCCAGACTTGAGGTTATATTATGAATCTGCAGCCTTCTGCTGGTTGAAAGATTGGATTTTACTGGAGAACACTGACGTCCTAGATCTGGAAGGGTTTGACAATGCGTTTGGGTGGCATGCATATTTGTGGTATGACAAGGTTAAAGTGCACAAATTGTTTAAAAATCATATTGTCAGAAGAGCAATTTTGATGGTCTGGACAAAATATAAAGACTTATTGGAGAGTAAGACTCCGAGGTGGCTCTCACCGGTGGAGGCCAAGGCACGTAAGAGACTTAACATGGAGGCCCATTGGCCTAAATATTGGGAAATAATTGAAAAAATTGGAGACAATTGGAGGTTGCTGAGCTTGGAAAAACTGAAAACTAAGGTGCGAGATTGGCTGCACTATGCGCAAATTCAGGAGGTCTTTAAAATAGATAAAAAGGTTGGATTCCAGGTGGAAAAATCAAAACTAGAGACTGAATTGTTAGAGCCAAAAAATAAATTACTTTCGAGAATGTATAACTTGCTGCTTAAGTGGAATACACAGGATGAGACAGTCAAATCCGCCATGATAAAATGGGCGCAGGATGTGGGGCACAACATTATGTTTGTAGACTGGGAAAGGTTATGGAACACCGGTTTGAAATTTACGGCATGCACTGCCTTGAAGGAAAATATTATGAAAATGGTATACCGGTGGTACATGACCCCAGTCAAGCTAGCTAAGATATACCATCTGTCTGACAATAAATGTTGGAAATGTAGAGAGGCGGAAGGGACATTCTTTCATCTCTGGTGGACCTGCCCGAAAGTGAAGGTCTTCTGGGAAATGATCCATAATGAACTAAAAAAGGTACTGAGATTTACCTTACCTAAGAAACCAGAGGCCTTCCTTCTGGGCATGGTGGACCAGAGAGTGCTTAAGAAGGACAGAACCTTTTTCATGTACGCTACCACAGCAGCAAGGATCCTGATTGCAAAATATTGGAAGACACAAGATTTACCCACGCTGGAGGAATGGCAATCACAGTTGATGGACTATATGGAATTGGCTGAAATGACTGGCAGAATCCGAGACTTGGGAGAAGAAACAATTGAGGAGGACTGGAAAAAGTTTAAGGACTATTTGAAAAAACACTATAAGCTGTATGAATGTTAAAAAAAAAATGCACCTTTTAGGAAACACTAGCCTCAGCAAATGTAAGTTAATGAAATGAAAATTAAGACACAAGAATTTAGAGGTAAAATAATGAAACAACTTTATTGTGTTTAATACAAAGCATACAAGAATTGGGTTATAGTAAAATTGAAATCAGGGAACATGATAAAATGGAAGATACAATAAGTTTTGAAATAAGTTAACAAATTGCTGATGTTTTATATGACAGAGAACGCAGGGTTTGGAGGATGTGGGGAAGTCCTTTAGAATTGATGGAAAAAGAACATGGAAATTTGTTATTCTTCTATTCTATTTTCTTATAACTATCCTTTATTCTTTTTTCTGTATTTCTTAAAATTAATAAAAATATTATAAAAAAAAACAAAGGTAGCCCCATGCAGAGTGCATTGCAGTTGTCCAAGCGGGAGATAACCAGAGCATGCACCACTCTGGTGAGACAGTCCGCAGGCAGATAGGGTCTCAGGCTGCATTCCAGATGGAGCTGGTAGACAGCTGTCCTGGACACAGAAAAGAGTGGTTTTGACAGATTGTAGAATCGTAGAGTTGGAAGGGATTCCCAAAAGTAATCTAATCCAATACCCTGCAATGCAGGAATCTCAGCTAAAGCATCCATGACAGATGGCCATCCAACCTATGCTGTAAAAAGCTCCAGGGAAGAAGAGTCCACAACCTCCCGAGTGGGACCATTCCACTGTCAAAAAAAGCTCTTGCTGTCAGAAAGTTCTTCCTGGTGTTTAGTCGAAATCTCCTTTCTTGTAACTTGAAGCCATTGGTTCAACTCCTGCCCTCCAGAGCAGGAGAAAACAAGCTTGCTCTCTCTTCCATGTGACAGCCCTTGAGATATTTGATGGTGACTATTGTATCTCCTCTCAGTCTCTTCTTTTACAGGCTAAACATACCCAGATCTTCAACTGTTCCTCATAAGACTTGGATTCCATGCCCCAAGTTGTAAACAAGTCCAAAATAGACAGAGGAAATAGAGGCAGGGGAAGATGAGGAAGAATATGAGTGATAGCCAATGTTTCTCGGGCTCAGAGTAGGTCCATTGGTCTAAGTGGATCTATTCCAAGGGTGACTTTCGCTGGAGATCACCTACAGTTGATTTTCCTCGACTGTCATTCCCATAGTCCCTAAGGCAGTGGTTCTCAACCTGTGGGTCCCCAGATGTTGTTGGACTACAACTCCCATCATCCCTGAGCTCTGGCGTTGCTAGCTAGGGGTGATGGGAGTTCAACAACATCTGGGGACCCAACCCACAGGTTGAGAAAGGCTGCCCTAAGGGAAAGGTGGGTTTTGAGGAGGTGTTTAAAGGAAATAAGTGGCTTCAGAGAGATATGTTGGCAGGAGTTTCAGGCATAAGGGACTGCAAGGGAGAAAGAGTGAAATTGTTTCAGGGAACAGGAGGCCTTCGGGCAGTTGAAGTTGATGGAGCTGGACATGTACAGTAGTTTGCCATGCACTTAATGACAGACACGGGGAAAGAGCCATTAGTCAGGGATGGAATACATGAATTATAGACAGAAGTCCACAGGTTCAAACCCTGGCATCTTCAGGTAAAGCAAGACATGACTCCTGTCTGCAGAGACAAGAGTGACCTAGATGGACCCAATCAGAGGCAGATATGGGGGCACAACCTGTTCAGTCACACTGGGCACAGAACCTCAGCGGCACCACAGGGGATGTCACAACTATGATGCAGAATGGTAGGTGAGAGGCGGGGGAGAACCAAATTTTTGAGTTGTACGGGGCACTGCTGAAATTTGAGACTCCAAGATCCACCACTGTCGCAATAGGTCTGATTTGGTATAAGGCAGCTTCCTATTTTATATCTTTATTAATTTAAAATAAATACATTTACGAAAAACAGACGTTCATACATGTAAACAAACATACAATCAAACAAACAAATAACAGAAAAATCAAACAAACCACCACACTATAAGATATAAGAAGATTAATATAATTATCATCATATATACTCCTGGTATTGAACACCATTATAAAATTTACAGAAAAGAAATTTTAAACTGACTTCCAGTTAATCTCACTGTACTTTGTCTATCCATTACTTTATACCGCACAGTTACATTTTTCTTATATAATTTCTTTTTACCTCCCTACAAAGATTCTCCAATCCTTATAGACTTTTTGTTTTGGTTGGCCTCTTACTCTTCCTGTCACTTTCGCTAGCTGCAGATATTCTACCATTAGGATTTAAGGCAGCTTCCTATGTCCATCTGAAACATGTTCACTTTTCAGTTGTCTTAGCAGGGTGTTGCAGAGATCACATTCTCCGGACTACCACCCAGAGCTACCCCAGGGTATGTGGTGCCTCTCAGGGGAATAAAAGTGGGGGGAAGCCTTGTTACCCTAGTCTGACCCTTTGTGCTTGCTCCCACTAGGCTAACTATTCAGTTGTATCCAGCCCCATCCATTTAAAGCACATCTCCCACCCTCACACCCACCCACCCACAAAGAATCCTGGGAACTGGAGTTTGTTAAAAGTTCTGGGAATTCTAGCTCTGGGGGAGTTGAACCCTGTGCTTTAAATGTGCCTTAAATGTACAGTTTATGTGCAGCCAGAATCTGCTAGCTGGGAACCCTTTGTTTTCTTTAGAGGCACGAGGAGGCCACATGGACAAGGAAAGGGCTGGTGGAGGGGGGAGTGGAGTTCATGAATTACTAAACCTTGCATCAGCCATGTATCAAACATACATAAATCAGGCCTTCCTTTTTCCAAAAGGCCAAGCTTACTTTATTACCTTTCCATTGGTCTGTTTTCCATGGAAGCCCTTTAAGAATGCTTAGAGGGAGGGGAGGGAGGAGGAAGAAACACTTCTGCATTTGTGGCAGCAGTTAAAAATGTTTAACACTGGCAAGCTTCCAATATATACAATTAAAATTACTGTAACCCTCCGCAGCAGGATGGGAATTCAAGTTATCCGCCAAGTTAGCACCATCCACGTAGTATTTAATAGGTGTATTTTGAAATAGATCTGTATCATTAATTTCTCTTCACACACACACACACACCTTTCCTATATGCATTCATTTTATTTTTATTTATAAAAATATTTCTGGACCGCCCCCGCATAGAAGATATCAAGGCAGCGTGTAATGAAATACGATAGTATAATAAAACGTAAAGTACCATAAAAACAATAAAATAATGCATTTTTTTCCAGATGGGAGTTTATTCTGGAATTGGTGTCAATTATTGTCAACAAGTTGTTGTTTTTTGCATCCCGCACTGTCATCCTCAAAATACCATCCCATTCTTTTTAGTTTTTAAAATATTTGACCCAGCTTTTTCCTGACTCTGGAAAATCTGATCATAAATAGCATCTTTTTGTGGGGGAGACGAGTACAAATTTCAGTGGGTGGTCTCAATTGCTGCAGCCCTGCTTCTGTTTACTCCCCACCAGAGCAGAACCTAGCTATTTTGTTTCCAGTGGAAAGGAAAGAAACTTATGACGATCATGATCATATGATAACATTGCTACATGCCCACTTTGGAGGAAAAAGTCATTCAAGACCTTCACATGATAAACGTGTGGAGACTCTGCCACAATGCACATATTAGGATTTTTAAATAATGATAACAATACAAGATACAAAATCCCAAAAGGAAATAGATATTGCCCTCCTGGAGGCCACATTCCAGGTGTAGTGGGTGGAGACTGGAAGTAACAGTGGGCAGGAAAAATGGATATAACTCTTACCTTTGTACAATAGGCTACAAGCCCATCATGCAAAACTCTACACACAGAGATATTTCTCCCACCAGGCCAACAAGAGTTCAAGGACACATTCTGGACAGGCAAAAACATTTGAGGAGGTCATGGAGCATGGCTGGTGAGTGGTCTGGGGAGAGAGAATGGACTTGGGATAGTTCTGAGGACCAGATAGGCCTGGAGATCTGCATTCACCCCAGGCCTAAGGTTTCTCACACTTGCCTTAAAATACTGCTTGATGGCGATTTGCCTGGGTTCCCCTTCATTGGAAGGCACTGCTCTGTGGTTTCCAAATTGAAAAGTTTATACTCAAAAAGTGGGTTGTGGTTGAGGAGACCTTATTGATGGGTTGCCAGCATCAAAGACAGTGTGAACTCTGACTCTAGTTTAGTGACTTGAGCTACCTGGTGTTTTCTACCAGAGAGAAACCATCTAGGAATTCCTGAATGCTCATTGCTTTTCTGCCCAATATTCCCTGCTAAAAGGTCTTATCAAGATAGGATCATAGAATTGTTGAGTTGGAAGGGACCCTACAGGCCACCTAGTCCAACCTCCTGCGATGCAAGAATATCAACTAAAGCCTCCATGACAGATGGCCATCCAACCTCTGCTTAAAAACCTCCGAGGAAGGAGAGTCCACCACTTCTCATGGGGGTCTTTTCCACTGTTGAACTGCTCTCACTGTCCAAAAGTTCTTCTTGAAGTTTAGTCAGAATTTCCTTATAACCTGAAGTCATTGTTTTAAGTTCTACCCTCCCATAGGACCCAACTCCTGGGGGGCGAGGTCCCTTTGCCTCCCCAATGAAATATCTGAAGGGGCCAGGGCCCCCCAAAGTTGATGGGCAATGCCATTTGAATGGTGTGCATGTCCCGCATCTTGTGATCGATTATGCAGGGTGGGGCTTACCTGGAAACCCCCCCCCAACATTTTATTCAAGATGGCACCCTATACCCTCTGGAGCAGGAGAAAACAGGTTTGTGCCATCCTCCATGTGACAGCCGTTTAGATATTCCAAGATGGCAGGCTATCGTATCTCCTCTCAGTCTCCTCTTTCCCAAGCTAAACATACCCAGCTCCCTCAACCATTCCTCACAAGGCTTGGTTTCCACATCTTGTAAGTAGGCTTTGGCCTCGTGCGACTTAGCTCTGTTTGGATATAAAATATTCAAAACATTCCTGAGATGCCAGCCTATTCATTTCGACGGGGGCAGGCTGTCCATCAGGGGCGTATTTAAAAGCCTCCACAATGTGACCTTGGCAGTCTATCTCCTGTTGAATTAATAATCATCGCCTATATTACAGATGGCAGCCAAAATGACACACATAAAGCAAGCGTTTGATTTACTGCACTTCTATTTCAAAAACTCATCTGATATAGAGCGGTGCAACTCCCAGCTCTCCCCACCCCACACGCTACCCTGCACCAGCCCTGTTCATTTGATCACAGTAAAGTATCCCCAGTCACATTTCATACTGGCCATATATCTTGTGAAGCTATTGATAACTGGACCAGCGTTGATGGGAGACAGGCAGAAGAAGCCAAAGCTCGGGTCCTGAGCCAAGGATCTGCCCGAATGACCTTTCTGTCACATTAGCACATATGCATCTACCAAAAAAATTGGTGGTGGGTTGCAATGATCTGGTCATTGCGTGTCAAGACCCCATAACCACCCCCTCATTGAAATGAAACCCACAGGACACCAATATTAGGTTAATGTTATTGGGCAAATTTTGGCCACAACTTTATTAATTACAGAATGTGAGCGGTATTGGCTTAGGCACTGAATGGACCCGACTATATCTGACTCCTGCCCGTTGCGCAGGGAGTCTGGTAAGGGTAAACCACCAGAAGGGGGAGCTCCATCAATGCAAACCAACTCAAGCTCCCCCTGGGTTGCCGATGGGGTCGTGTCATGGCCCTAGCCCCGCCCCAGGCTTTGGACAAGATCCACACCCCTGGATTCCTTTAACAGAAAACCTTTAAGCTTGGAGGGGCAGGTGAGGGCCACACCTCCCCTCCCCCGTCAAAAGGTCAAACAATGCCTAACCGCAAAACCTTACAAAGTTGTGGCGATTGCTACAAGGTAGGCGAAAACCAAATGGCCCCAAGCCAGTTTTGCCAAGTGGAAAAATTCCTAGCAGGCCCCTTAATGGCAACCAACTGCGGTCCATAGCAAGGCCAAGAAGAAAAACCTGCAAAATAGGGAGGGAGGGAGGGAGGGAGATCGAAGAGGGGAGCCAAGAGGAAGCCTTCCAGCTCCCGCCTTGGCTTAAATGGTCCCGGCCACGCCCCCACCAGCCAGCAGATTGGCTGGCTGGTCACTGACGTGGCCAGGATCCCCTGGGCAACGCGGAACTTCGTCTCCACCCCCCAGAGGAGAGTGGGTGGCCATGTGGTCCACCGCAACTCTTCCCCACGGTGAGGTGGAGCGGATTCGCAATACAACCGCACCGTGGTTTTCCTGCAGGTAAATGAAGCAGGGGAGGAAGTGGCAGCAAGAAGCGTTGTAGGAGCATCCATTTCAAGCTTCAAAATGTAGCCCATGCATAAACGGGGAATTCCCTGTACAGTTAATAAAATTAATTATTTTCTAAATTCTTTGATGCTGGCCTTTTCGCTTTGTTTTTCAGCCTACATAGCTGAGGTATATGTGTGAATTCTGTGAACATTTGGGTTGGACATATATAGGTCTTCCCCATGTGATTGTGGCCGTGTGTTCCAAATGGATGGCAAACACAGACTTCATGTTTAAAGCTTTGCTGTTGCTGCTTTTGGCATTACACTCTAGATTTTAGTTTATTTATAGCAGCATTTTAATATGTTTTAAACTTTTGGATACGGCGTTTTTTGTTTTTATAACTCTCCTGTTGTGAAGCCATCCTATAAATAGAACACTGAGGCACAAAGAATAATAAATTGCTCGATTACTAATGTATAAAATTGGCATCACATTTTTTCTCACCCCAAAGTTTTTTTTTAAGTTACTTTTGCTTTTGTCCACTCATCGATCAGCAATAATACTCTTCTGACATTACTGATTTAGATGTGGTATGTCCAAGATTTGATGAATGCCTGACAGCTGGCTATTTTGGCCGGCTTCATCGTTTGGCAGGCTTTGTAGAGTCTGAGCATGTAGTTCACTTAGGCTGAATTCACATGAGAAAATACAATACAAATTAGGTACATTCTGCAAGAATTATTTGGGAGTATATGGCTTCCCTAATTTAGGACAGAATCCTACACGGATTTACTCACAAGCAAACCCCAAGCAGTTTTCTGGCAGTTCGCAACATGTCCGTCCTCCCCTTTTTTAATGTCCCTCTCTTAACAAATACAGTGGTACCTCGGGTTAAGAACTTAATTTGTTCTGGAGATCCATTCTTAACCTGAAACTGTTCTTAACCTGAGGTACCACTTTAGCTAATGGGGCCTCCCGCTGCTGCCGCACGATTTCTGTTCTCATCCTGAGGTAAAGTTCTCAACCTGAGGTACTACTTCCGGGTTAGCGGAGTCTGTAACCCGAAGTGTCTGTAACCTGAAGCATCTGTAACCCGAGGTACCACTGTATTAAAATGAAATTAAATATAGGCAAATCTGAATAAGGCTATGTAAAACCTAATCATGGAATAAAAGCATAAAAGAAACATAACATTCTAAAACTTCCTGAAAAGACACAGAGACAGTTTTTCTCTCCCAACAGAGGTCATCCATAGGGGCGAGCAATGGCAGACTTTCAAATTTCAGTAGTGTCTTGTGCAATGCCAAAATTAGGCACATGCCCCCTCTCACCTTTTGTTCTACATAATTGTTGTGGCACTCTCTGCGGTGCCCTCTCGGCTCAGCACGAGAAAAGAACCAGCGAAAACCCTAACTCGTGTGTGTGTGTGTGTGTGTGTGTACAGCATCATTACAAAGCGGTTATATTTATTCTAATTGTTGCTGACTTCACAAGCGCCTCATATGAAGATAGTGAACAAAAAGTCAGTCAGCTTTATTTGCTAAAAAGAAACCTCGCTGATAATTGCAACAACTAGAGCCAAGATACTATTTCTAAAATGGAGGATATTTTAAAATAAGGCAATTTGAAGTGCCAAGGGAAGGCCAATTCACATTTTAAAAATGGTGACATGGAAAGCCTGCCACAAATGGCCCACCCTTCAACATCTTCATAATTGCTAAATAAATAAACAATTGGGGACTGAAGTCCCGACATGTTCATGGTACTTCCTCTACCAGTCATATATGTCTCGAGCCAAGTTGGTTTTCCAACTCATCGGTTTCATTTCAGCTGTGCGTCCCACAAGGGCTACCTCAAATTCTTATGCCTGCCCCTGCCTCCATATCCAGTGTCTTGCAGGCTTCAGCCAAAACTTCCAAGCTTCTCTCCTCATCAACCGCTGCAGCTTGAATTCCCTCCAATTTTGACTAAGCATCTGTCTGGCTCATATTTGTGGTGTTCAACCAAGCAGGCTAGAAAATGGAGACAGATGGCAATGGATTAACTCTAACATTTCCTTACTACACGGCAACCGTTATAGATTTCTCCATTATATTTGCACAGCGTATTTCTATTGACAGTTCCATTACGCAGATTGTGATAAAAGAACTGCTTCTTAACATTTATGAATGCCTTAATAAGGATTTGTTCATGCTGAGCTTGTCCCTCGGCCATGCTTGGCAAGTTCACCCACACAGTTGAACGTCTAAGGATCCTGCCTCCTGCCAATGGCACTGCAGAAGGCCGACTGCTTTTGTTGTTGCTGCTGCAGCTGCATTTTGTATATTACCTGGAGATTTCTAACAGTGCCATTTTTTCTAGAAAACCATAAACACCTCCCTTGTTCTCTTATAATGGCAATGGCGGCCACTTGAGAGGTGCCAGAACTGAGTTCCAGAGAGTTCCAGCTGGGGGAAAAAGTCCTGCTCCTAAATATTAAGCAGTCGAGAAATTCTCTTAAATAAATAAATAAAATAATGGAAGCGCCACATGCCTGTAAGCTCCTGGAGGGGAGGACATGGGACCAGCCCTACACCAGATGGGTAGCTAGCAAGTTTGCCATCATCTTGAAATGGTTTGCACAATTAACTGTGGTTTCTCCTTTAGACTGTTGTCTTTGCTCTCTTTATCCCTTCTAAAATATGGATATGGGGCTTTCGCCATACTCTGCTATTTCTGCCCATTGTCCAAAGAATGGAATGAAAACTGGGAAGGTTCAACTGGGAGAAAACAACCTGACTATCTCCAATGCCCGGCTATTTCTTAGATTTTGTTTTGTTTCATTCAACACTTTCTGAGACCAGTATCTCATCAGTTCCATAGGAGAAGCTACTTAGGAGACACCCCTCTCCCAGAAATAGGTTTTTTTTAATTACAATAGACTTGCAAGGTTTGTGAGCATAACTTATGAACATGCAGCTTTCTGCACTTGGCAAAAAATAAAAAGCAGGAAATAGATAAAAGAACTACTATTATGCACAGAGGAAGAAAACTGCTGCTTACTGGGAGAGAGAAGGCAAAGAGCGAGGCAGTGGGGAGGTCAGCACCTGCTGGTCCAATCCGGCACTCCTGCTGGTTTGCTTGCACCATGCTGATCTCTCGGCCACCTTGCCCCTCTCACCCCCAGCAAGCAACCCCAACTCAGCTGTCAGGTAAGTCCTGCTTCCCCAACGCTGAATCCAAACAAAACTGTGTGGCAGGTCCCAGTTTTTGAAGGAATAAAGTAGTGTTGTCAATGAACGGGGACAGAAGCGATAAAAAAGAAAACCGCGGACGCCTCCTGGCTTCCATCCGCACATTATCGTCCAACAAAACATTTTTTTCAGGCTTTTCAGTAAGCTGGTGGACCTTGAGTTCATGAATGGCCAAAGCAGAAGATGCCCATTTATGGTCTGTTTCAGTCATTCCTTAAACTGGACATTATTTTTTTCATATTCTCTTCGTTGTACACAATTCCTTTGAGTAGTCATTGTTTGGGATACAAAACCCTTCAGTCACCTCCCCGGTAACCTATTTCATTTAGAACATAATAGATGTATGTTATAATTATCACTGGGTACGCGTTAGTTGTAAATTTGTAATGATTCCAAACTTTGGGAGGCTAACGCTTCATCATTCTCTGCAAAGCGTTTTTCTCTTTTGCAGCGCTGGGGTTCTGCCAGGAAGTCTCTCTCCCCTCTCCCAGCATCTGGTCCCCAGGTTCCCTAAACCAAAAAGCAGACAGGCAAAATTGAGACAAGAAGCCTGCAATATTTATGAAGTTCTTTGTGTGAAAGCATAACTTCCTCTGTCCGCCGGCCGCAATCTTCAGAAGTATCTGGTTGTCGGTTTATCAAAAACCGTGAAAGGAAATCAAACAGAGCACGAGAATGTTGTGCGTGCCTACTTAGATCAGTATATCCCCCTGAATGGATCAGAAACTCAGCTGCTCCCATTGAGTAATTTAAACAGAGTCCCTGCTTTACACCCACAATATAATTTCAAGTGCTAATTTATGGAAATTTGTTTAATCCTTTGGGATTAAACAAACAGTGGCATTTCAGATCAGGAATATGGGAAGCTGCTACATACCAGGCAGAAACTTGGACCATCTCTTTTTATCTATTTATTTATAAATTTATATCCCACCCCTCAAATAATTTTTTCCAGCATTGATGGAATGTGGCTGCAGCTTGGCTTCGTGTCATAGACAGGGTTCAATATTGCCTTATTTGACTGAGAGTGGCCCTCCAAGGTTTCAGGTCTTGCCCTCATTTGCCACCTGACCATCAGGGACTGAACTTTCAGCATGTCCCACCAAAAGAGGTCACCCTCTTCTACTATATATTTTGAGGGGGGGTGATTGTCCAGTTGTTTGCTCTCTATGTATTTGGAATCCTCTTGAGATATCATTGCCTAACACGGCTCCAGAGTTCCTGATGTGGGGGCAGTTGTTTTCATTGATGTTGGGCCACCAACTGCCATTTTGAATCAAGATGGTGGACCAAAATATCACTTTGGTGTGACTTGCCAGGTTTGGGGTAGAAGCTCTGCTGTTTCTCAAGATATTGTCACCAAACTCAGCATCTTGGGATGAGGGTGGCAGTCCAGTTATATAATTATTATTATAATCACCATTATCATTTGTACAGTGGTACCTCAGGTTACATACGCTTCAGGTTACAGACTCCGCTAACCCAGAAATATTACCTCAGGTTAAGAACTTTGCTTCAGGATGAGAACAGAAATCGTGCTCTGGCAGCACAGCGGCAGCAGGAGGCCCCATTAGCTAAAGTGGTGCTTCAGGTTAAGAACAGTTTCAGGTTAAGAACAGACCTGCAGAACAAATTTAGTTATTAACCCAAGGTACCACACTCCATCTGATGTTCACAGGGCAGTTTGCAACATAAAAATACAAAAGGAGAACACAAAGTACATAACAAGCAAAAACCGATAACCTTTAAAAGGCCTGATTATATATAAACATTTTCACCTCCCTGGGGAGTCACTGCAGAAAGGTCCATTCTCATGTTGTCCCTGTTATATACTGAAGTTCTCACCCTGGGCCAGCAGGGGGATACTGTAGATAGTTATGCAAATGAAGGATTGAAAGTGACGTTCAGTGATTGGATGGATACTGTAGATAGTTATGCAAATGAAGGATCGAAAGTGACATTCAGTGATTGGATAGTTTTAGAAAGTTGTTACAGTAACGTGGTACTGGAGCTCTATATAAGCAGGCTGACTGAGCCCTTCAGTTCAGTTCTGTTCTGGCCTCTGAATAAACAAGAGCTGTTTGAAGAATCGCTGTGTCGTCTGATATGTTCACCCACAACTTAACAGTCCCCCTCTAGACCCCTTGCGGAGAGGGAACATGAAAAAGGGCCTCAGATGATGATCACAGGGTTTGGGTTGGTTCATATGGGGAGAGGCAGTCCCTGAGGTATTGTGGTTCTGACCGATCTAAGCATCCTAGAGCAAAATATACACCAAGAGGTTTAGTTTGGTCACAATACACTTTGTCATTTATGATTTCTCCTCACTCTAAATGTAAATAAGCAGGAATAATTAGCCATGATGCCATGAAGCCCCCCCCCCTTCTGCCAAAACATGTTCTGTATACCCAAAACTGGTTCGTCATCTGTGTTCTTTTCTGAACAAAGTTACCTCTGATTTGAAAATGCTCTTGTTTGTTTTCTGTCCAGCAAGAAAGAGGCATCTGGGTCCTTCCTTTACATCACCACTCGCACCGATAAGCTTAACTTGTCTTCCGAACCAATGATTTATAGTCTTGTTTCATCACATTGCAGCTCCCCAACTCTTATCTCACTTTCTACAAACAGACCGTGGAAGGCTGGCCATGAGGCTGCTATCCCCAAAAAACACAAGCCCAGCAAACTTCTACAACGTAAGTCATTTGTTTCCTTTTTTCTTTTTACCAGACAAGCCAACAAACATATCATAAAAAACAAATTTGACCAGGGATGCGGGAGCAAAGAAGGCTCTCGATTCAGTCTCATATTATGGCGCACATTTGTCAGCTGAAACTACACTAGTGACTAATTGCCTGCCATTCTCAGAGTGACTGACCTTCTCACCTTCGAGGGAATACAGCCACTTTGGAGTATCCATACTTCCAATGTTTCCTAGCAAGAAGGAAACATCAGGCCAGGGCCCCATTCTAGTCAGTATAGGCTCATCTCTTTGGGTGAAAGGGGCACTGCCCCATCAACCACAGTTTGCCCTCAGCCAGCCCTGCCTGCCTGCTTCCTTACCTTCAACCAGTCTAGGGGGTAGCCCTGGCTGCCAGCTCCCTCTGGCTGAGTTGCCTTTGTAGAACTCCGAAGGGAGGAAGATGGAGTCTATATATATATATATATATATATATATATATATATATATTTGCTTTCGTAGATTTTCACGGGTACAGGAATGCAGGTTTTGGTGTCCTCGGGTGTCTTCCCGTGTAAAAGTTGGGGTGTCTAGGCGACGTTTCGACGAGGTCTCACTCGTCATCTTCAGGCTGGTGCTTTCGGCTTCTTGTTACTGGAACAGAGCGGGATCTCAATGTTTGAGTTCCTATAAATACTGTAGAGGGGGTGTGGTGTCTAGCCTCCAATGTTCTGGGCAGAGAGGAAGTTTTCTCAGGAAAAGTTTTCTCAGGAAAACTCTTCACAAAGTTCAAGAGGTCAAGACACAAAGACTTTAGCAACTAATCCACACCTAATGACCCACCTAAGTGGTACTCAGGATATCACTCAAGAAATCACTCAAGGTATCTCTCAAGTAATTAAGGAACAAAAGAAGAAAAGGCACACTAGCCTGGGAACTTCCTCTCTGCCCAGAACATTGGAGGCTAGACACCACACCCCCTCTACAGTATTTATAGGAACTCAAACATTGAGATCCCGCTCTGTTCCAGTAACAAGAAGCCGAAAGCACCAGCCTGAAGATGACGAGTGAGACCTCGTCGAAACGTCGCCTAGACACCCCAACTTTTACACGGGAAGACACCCGAGGACACCAAAACCTGCATATATATATATATATATATATATATATATATATATATATATATATGTAGTGTTCTACAATCACATATACAACAAAAAAACAAGGCTCCAAAGAATCTCCTGGACTTCCCTCCTCTCCTATGTGGGTCCTATTATTAGTCATTTCCTCCTGCATCTTTTATAAGAATCCAAGTCTTTTACATCTCCATTATATCCAAAATTCACCATTAAACTACAAGTGTTATTCTAATCCTACTAACAATTTTATAACAATTTTTTACTAACAGTTTTTCACAACGGTTTTATAAATTTCCCCCATTCCTTAGTAAAATTTTGGTCTTCCTGATTTCTGATTCTTCCAGTCATTTTTGCCATTTCAGCATAATCCAGCCACTTAATCTGCAATTCTTCTCTGGTTGGTAGTAATATAATAGCAGTAGTAGTAGCAGCAGTAATTTATCTTTTATTAAATGTATAACAAACAAGGCTAGGTGATCTTCCACCAGCCCTGTGCCTAGAATGCCTGGGTCTGAACAGTTTTGCCTTTGGCATACTGCTTTCCCCCAGAAAACTCTCTCTTTAGCACTAAATCAGAGCAAATGCCAATCTCCGGAAAACTCGACTGACACTTGCTCAGGTTTTCCCAGGGGGAAGGGGAAGTGAGCCTTAACAAAGTATTCCAGCAGTTCAAATTTTATAAAGAAAACAATAATAATACATTTTATTTGTGCAAGAGAAATTAGCCTCCTTAAAAATACCGTTTGCGTGGCTATTCCCTCCCCTTCCCACAGGTGGAGTAAATAAGACACCGGACAACAGAATTTAGGTTAATGGGCTAAAAATGGCCACAACTTTATTGATTACAGGTAAGAGTGGTATTGGCTTAGGCATTGGCCCTAACAGACTATCCGGTCTAACCGGGAAGGGTTAAACACCAGCAGGGGGAGCCCCCCGAGATGTACATCCGTAGGCGCTCCCCGAGGGGTTACCGCTCGGGGGCGCGCTTTAGCCCCTAGCCTCCTTAGGTTTCGGACGAGGCGACGCCCCTCAGAGTCCTTTAACGAACTACCCTTCATGCATTGGGGGAGGTGATGGCGTTCCTCCCCCCCCCCGATCTCATTTGCATAACAATACCCCGGCCAATGCCTAACCGCCACCCGAGCCAGGCTCGCCGCCAATACCCTCATACCTGTAACCAATCCCTGATACCCTGACAAATATCTGCCAGCCAAATGTCATTCCCTGCATCAGAGAGATGCACACCATCCCCGCGATAGAGTGCTTCCTTGCTGAAATGAATGCGTGGGTGTTCAATGACTCGCCCACCCATTGCCACCACTCTACGCGCCACCAAGCGCTCGAGGATCCTCCTGGCTCTACTCACTGCCACAGGATTAGTGGCGTCCCTCCAGTAGCGCCTCTCTAGCAAAGATGACCAGATTACTGTTATGTTTGAGTAGGAAGCCCGCAAATTCTCCAAGTCGCTAAAAATATGCCATCTCACGTCCACCCCTTTTCTATAAGCCAGGTCATTCTCGCCCAGTTGGATGACCAGCCCGTCAGGTGGGCCTTCCACTGCAATTCTTTTTGATACTGCCGGGAAGAACTCTTCCCAACGCATTCCCCGCCGTGAAATCCAAGACAGTTTGACATTGCTGGGGAGTTGCAGGTCACCGCACCAACCCCTGGTGACCGCCCGAAGTCTCGCCCAGTGCACAATGCTGTGACCAACGATCCAGAGATGCACAGCCCCGACTCCTGAAAGAAGAGAATAGAAGAACCGGGTCAGGGGAACGCAGAGGAAGGGGGGTTAGCGTGGTTTGTGGATGTAACCCTTGTACGCTTTCGACTTCCACCGACCCATGTCCATAATCCGCTCTGCCGGTAGACCCATGTGGACGGCGGTGGTTGCCGCCCCAATGCGGAATGAGTGTGCAGCATATTCCTGTGGTGGCAGCCCAATGGCCGCGATCGCCTTGCGCATAACTCTTGTAAACTGATGTTTCGACAGGCGGGAGCCATCTGCGTGTATGAAGAAGGGGCCACTCACCTTTGGACTTATGCACAAAAACTTCCCAGCGTCCTTTACGGGGCAGGGGCCCGCTTTCTCAGTTGCCTGCAGGCGGATTAGGGCCCCTCTACCAAGCTGATCGGTCTTTGAGCTACGGATCTTCAAAACTACCTCTGAGCTTGACAAGGACACGTCTTCCAACAAGAGCCCCCTATTGCAATTAAATGGCACGTCCTCACAGACCACCTCACCAATGCGTAAGGCCCCGAAGAAGGCAAAGGAAAATGCTGTGGAAAATAATCTGGCCTCATACCTGGACCAGCAGATGCCCCTGAGCACTTGCTCAGGTTTTCCCAGGGGGAAGGGGAAGTGAGCCTTAACAAAGTATTCCAGCAGTTCAAATTTTAAAAAGAAAACAATAATAATACATTTTATTTGTGCAAGAGAAATTAGCCTCCTTAAAAATACCGTTTGTGGCTCTTACATAGCTTAAAATCAGATGCAAAATCTATCCTAATGTGGTTATGTCTGAAGATGGAGGGAGGCTAATAAATTAGAACGCACTATCCATCAGCATTGGCCATTTCTACAACTCAGTCTTAACTCTTGCTGCTGCTGCTGTTTTGAGACTTAAAGAACAGAGCCGCCCTGATCTCTCGTGCATTTCAAAATCTTTAAACCCCATTGGAAAAACAGCGATTAGGTGGTGCATGGGTGCCTTTAAGTGTGATCTGGACTTAGCGACTTTAACCAGCCACTCGACTCCGTGAGCTATCCATTACCAGTCAGGTTTATGTACTAACAATGTGGACCTTCAAATAGGCTGCAAATACATCACAGCAATAGTTAAATGTTTCCCAGACTGAGTCACCTTTTTTGTTTCTTTTGGTGAACCTATACACCAAGGTGGTGAGGAACAATTCTTTTACATAGATGGAAATGCCAGGGACATGTTGTGGGGAAAATACCGTATTTTTCGCCCTATAGGACTCCAAAAATGAAGGGGAAATGTGTGTGCGTCCTATGGGGCGAATGCAGGCTCCTTGGCTTCAGAGATAGCAATGCGAAGCCTCCGAAGCCTGCTCCAGAGGCTTCCCGTTGCTTTCACTGAAGCCAGGAGAGTCTGCTCTTTGAGGCTGGCGGTGGGGGAGCGCAGCGCTTCCCCCATCGCCAGCCCCAGAGGATGGGGGGCAGCGGGAAGGCGCGCAACTGCTAGGTTGGCAGGAGCAGGGACCGAGCAACGGGAGCTCACCTCATCGCAGGGAATCGAACCACCGACCTTCTCATCTTCAAGCCCTAGGCTCTGTGGTTTAGACCACAGCGCCACCCACATCCCACAATTCCAATTACCCATAACAAACTACATTTCCCAGGATTCCTTGGGAGAGGTTCTTTACTGCATAGTGTGCATGCAGCCTAAAAGCAGGAACCATTCTGTTAAGTAAGTAGATAACTAATATGGCAACTGATTTCCAAATTCCACCCATCTGACATGCCCAGACGGGCTGTATAGACAGATGATAGACAAATACAGCAGTGGTGGCAGCTCCTCTTTCTTCTTTCCAGGGCTGGAAAATGGCACTGCTCCCTTTCTACCTGCTTGCCTAAGGAAAAGAGTAGAGGTAATAGAAACCCTGTTTTATAAAATGCCAATGGGGTGATTTCAAGCTGCTCACAGGCAGACATTCAGCCCCCGTAAAACTCAGGGACTTGTGCAGGATGGAAGAAACAAATATTCATAAAGCCAGCATCCTGGCCTCTACAGTGATAAAGATTTGTGCTCCGCACAGGTGCCAACAGAACAGAGAGAGAAACTAAGCAATTTGGTGGTGCCTAATCCAGAAAATGATGATAACAGAATTTATTGTGCTCCAGATTTGGTGACCACTTTCTGCACTCCAAAAATCTGCATTTCCCTTTCCCTAATAGTGTGGCCGCTCTAAAGGAAAAGAAGGAATTTAATCCATTTTTGTCTTACTCCTGGTGCAAGGCATGTGGGGAGAAGAGATGTGACCTTTTGGCAGTCCTAGAATAGCCAAGTGGTTCCTGTCTCCTGTTGGCCATTGATCAGGGATGAGTCCAGTAACATCTGGGGGGCCATTGGTTCCCCAGTCCTGATCTAGTTCAGTGCCTCCACTGAATGGACTGGAGAAACTGAGAATTGTCATCCATAAAACAATGCAGATTTCAAGCCCCATCTCTTTGAAAGACGTTCCTATAACCCACGAATTTGTGGCGCAGATGGTCCGTGCTATATAGGAGGTCACAGAACATAACTATTGGGGTCCTTTCTGTCTTAAAAATCTATGAGCCCTTTTTTCTAGCCATTACAAACTTGGAAAGTTTAACTATTATAGCCTAACGATGTTGTAGGGAGAAAAACAATGTGCGAATTTTATTTCTGTTTCTTTTAAAACTGTAATAGTTATAAAGGACTGAAATGAAGACCAATTCAGACTAATAGGGAGTTAAATTATATGGGGGATCATCAAATGTTAGATTCCTTATCTGGTTTCGAAAGTGCTTCATGCTCCCGTCTTTATTACACAGCAAATTGGCACTCTTAAATTATATTTGCATCCCCCCCCCTGCCTTGTTACAGGTTTTAACTTCACTCTGCTGCTAGGGTCATTTTTCTGAAGTGGAAAAGAACAGGGTTCAGTTAGTGACTCCTGTGCCATAACTGAAAATTAATATTAGCGCTCTTCTTGTAAATAACATTTGGATCATTTCCACAGATCACAAAGCCGGCCCTTAATAGTTCCATTGTGAGATTCTCTAGGGTCAATATTGTAAAATCATCAACATCATCATCATCACAATCTACTGTAAAATGTAAAATACGAAATCATGAGGACTATGACCAAAAGTTGAACCAAAAGATGAAATCCTTTAGATACAAAAGTAAAGGGACCCCTGACCATTAGGTCCAGTCGTGACCGACTCTGGGGTTGCGACGCTCATCTCGCTTTACTGGCCAAGGGAGCCGGCGTTTGTCCACAGACAGCTTCTGGGTCATGTGGCCAGCATGACTAAGCCGCTTCTGGCGAACCAGAGCAGCACACAGAAACACCATTTACCTTCCCGCCAGAGTGGTACCTATTTATCTACTTGCACTTTGATGTGCTTTCAAACTGCTAGGTTGGCAGGAGCAGGGACTGAGCAACGGGAGCTCACCCGTCGTGGGGATTCGAACCGCCAACCTTCTGATGGGCAAGTCCTTGGCTCTGTGGTTTAACCCACAGCGCTACCCGCGTCCCCAGATACAAAGTAGCAGTGTGCAAATAGAGTATATTCTCACCTGCATCAGAGCACCCACGGAGCTTTCTATCAGGGTGCATTCTGTAATCTCTTGAGTTCTGTAACTGTGCTTTTGTCACAATCCGTAAAACTAAAGTGTAAAATATCAGAAATAAGCACAGGAGTCCACTTAATTATGGTCTGGTTGCATATTTATTGCTTTTATATGCATTGCCAAATCCTACAAAATTACTGTTTTGGAACAGAACAAAACTATGTCCTCTCTTTTTTCTTGACTTGGTTTCTTGTCTCCCTCCTGCCATAGAAAATTACAACAATTTCAACTTTCAAATTTATATTTTAAAAAGCTTATTGGGTTTGCAGTTGTAGAGACAGAGACTGACATTATGCACTCTTAAAATGTGAAGTGCAACAAAGAAAGTTCAGTGGGCTTCAAAGCCCACCAAAATCAATGGGAATTGTGAATTTAATTTTGCATTATTGTTCCCAAAAGGATGCAAGTGAATTTAAATCTATCTGAACTGAATCGAGTACGTGCAAAAACCAAACAAAAACACTGAAGCGCATGGTGAATTCTAGATTGCTTGTCCTTGTTTTTAATGCTCAGTTTTGAGTGTCACTCTTCTGAGGATAAGTTGACAGGGGTAAGTAACAATAATAATATACAGCCATGTCAGTTAGATATGAACCTGATAAAAGCCCCTTCCACTGAAGTGAATGTGCTCATTCACTCAGCTTTTGTTCTGTTCACTCATTTGCAAGAATGTGTTTGTGCTTTTCCCCGTTATTTTTTACAGCTAAAAGACAGGTTTGTTAAGCAACACATTTCTCATCCAGTTGTCCAGTGTACTTGTCACGTGGGGGCACCACAACAATGGCTAGCATAAAACTGAAATCAAAGTCCCAAACTACACATTATACAATGGTATCTCGGGTTACAAACACCTCAGGTTACAAACACTTCAGGTTACAGACACCGCTAACCCGGAATTAGTACCTCGGGTTGAGAACTTTACCTCAGGATGAGAACAGAAATCGTGTGGTGGCGGCAGCAGGAGGCCCCATTAGCTAAAGTGGTACCTCAGGTTAAGAACGGTTTCAGGTTAAGAACGGACCTCCGGAACAAATTAAGTTTGTAACCAGAGGTACCACTGTACTGGATGCATTATTGGATATAGTATAATTTTGGGGAGCGGGTGTTAGAAGCGGGAGACCCAAATATCAGATGCTGTGGAAGCTCAGACATGGCTGGTAGAGGAGTTTGACCGTTCCCCCTGCTGTGATCCTGGCAAAAATATATGCCCATGTGGACGGAAACCAATGGGTATGAGTAACACTTTTGAGATTGGCATGCCGTTGGGACCAAAAATCCCAATAATTCAGTGAAAAGAGCATTGGCCTTTTGCTGTCTGCAGTTCGTCAGGAGCGACTTGTCGTGTGAGATTATAGAGCCATCAATGGACAATCCAAGATAAACCATGCCATTTAATTGTCTACGTGCTGAGACAAATAGCAAGCTTGCCTTAAGAGGAAGCCTGCATTTCTATGTTCATCTTTCTTTCCATATACTACTTCAGTGAGTTAATGGTGATTCAATCTATTCGGAGCTGGAAGCTACTTCTCTAAGCTGGAGCATTTGAATGAAAAATGGGCAACCCACCCAGCCAAATCTCCCTTGGCCAAATGATCCCATTTAATCAGTGTTATTGTTTATATCTAGACAGGGGCTTTTAATCTGAGTATCTATCTACTAATTCTAACTAAAGGAAAGGAAATGGCGGGCAGGGAGGAGGGAGACAGAGTGTAAGTATCATTGCTGAGTCAGTTTTTCCTTTATCTATCTATCATGACAAACACGGCAGCAGGCAGGTGCGGCCCTGACTCCAGAGGAGTCTTGCTTTCCCCCAGAGGATTCTCAGGCTGGGTCAAGGAAACATCTGCTTCACAATCCTGAAAAGGATTCTCTCCCCCTCCCCGCCCGACTCTTCTTCTGTCTGTGTGTGTTCTCTTTTTTGCCACTTTTTCTTCGGTGTGTACATAATGTCTGGCAGCCTAATCAAGCATGCACGGTAAATTCTGTACCTAACAATATCCACTCCTGGTGTCCTTTAGATCAGGAATAGCCAGTGAGGTGCCTTCTAGATATCTGTTGGACTACAACTTCCCATCAGCATCAGCCAGCATAGACAATGGTCAGGAACAATGGGAACCCTGGTCCAACAGCATCCTGCCTGTTGTCTGATACTTGAGATGGATCTACACGCATGGTTTTTAACATTAAGGAAGGGTTAATGGATGGTTTTGATAACACAGACGGACACATGACGTCCTGCTTTTTATGTTCCTAATGCACTATTACCTTGTCTTTTTTATCGCTTCATTTTTAATTGTTTTATGAGACTATATCAGTGAAGCACTGATTGTATATCCCTATGTAGTGTTTTACCTTTTTTTACTGCATTCAAACTGCAACCCCCCCCCCTCAAATGGTATCCAAACAATGGTGTTCAGGGAGGAAGAATTAAAATGTTACACCAGAGGGCGGAGCAGAGCAACCAGCGACCAGTAACAGAAAAGAAACAGCGTTTTGGAAAATGGCATGGCCGGGTATTACATACAATTGATGAAAAAAACCAAGGTAAAAAATGTTTTCATTAACAAGCATGCCCTGTGACATTTTAGAATGACATATCTAATACCATTCTAATAGGAGGAAATAACGTTAAACAGGTCAGTGTAGATCCAGCCTTGAAAAACTTTCCAAGGCCGCATTCACATGGCAATTTATTCCATTTCATGTTATTTCCCTAACTGTTAATTTCCACATTATACCTGAGCTTTCACAGGAACTAAAAGCAGTTTCTGGAACTATAGTGGAAGTATAATGGATTAGAGCACAGCTTTGGCACACATTTCCATTATTATTTGCGAGCGAGTTTTTTTTTCTGGAAGCAAATAACACGGAAATGAGCACTAAACTTGCACTAAACGATCATCACAATAGGGGAAAATCCTTGCAGCTATAGGTATACGGAGAAGAAACGCTCACTAAAATCCTGACAAGCTTTCACAAGGACTTTTTTAAATATGAAAACTGCTGCAGAAAAGTAGAGAGCTGAACTTAAGGATGAGAAAAATATGAGAAACCAACATTTGACAGATTGGTCCATCCCTAGGTGTAAACGGAATGAGCTGCTTCCTACTGAACCCTTGGTTTTCTAGAACTGTCTTCTGTGTTATTGAGTTGAGTGTGTTGTCTTCTACTCCCCAGTCAGTGAAGGGGTAGAATTCGTTGTCATTCAGAGTCATTTTTCTTAAGAGGACCAAACTCCTGAGGACTTAGGCTGCTATTTGTAATGTAATAATGGGGCCTCCATGCAGCCTACTGAGTAGAGCAGGCACCCCCAACCTGCGGCCCTCCAGATGTTTTGGCCTACAACTCCCATGATCCCTAGCTAAAAGGATCAGTGGTCAGGGACGATGGGAATTGTAGTCCAAAACAGCTGGAGGGCCGAAGGTTGGGGACTAGCGCATACCCTCCAATATTCCTCAGATGAAAATAGGGACTTTTCTCACTCTCCCGCAACTGACCATCCCATTTTTGGTTCCCCTTCCTCTACCGTTGCAGAGCGTTTCCACTACCATTACACCGATGGGACACAGCACACACATCCTCCACTGTCCTAAGAAAATCCCTTAATCCCGGTTTTATTTTATTCTTTGGTGGATTCACAAAAAGAGAAACACACACCAATAAATAAAGTTGAGAAAGGGGCAAGATTAAACGCGGTTGCACAAAGCATTTAAATCAATCAATCAATCAAGACTCCTTGCGCTCTGCTCCGCTCCTCCTTTCTTCCTGCCCAGGGCAGCCCTGTCCTCTCCCTGCACCTCAGAGCTGGTGTGTCATGTGAGACTGGACCTTAGCAGTGGCAGCCAGGTGTAGTGGTTAAAAGCAGTGGACTCGTAATCTGGTGAACCGGGTTTGATTCCCCGCTCCTCCACATGCAACTGCTGGGTGACCTTAGGCTAGACACACTTCTCTGAAGTCTCTCAGCCTCACTCACCTCACAGAGTGTTTGTTGTGGGGGAGGAAGGGAAAGGAGATTGTTAGCTGCTTTGAGACTCCTTAGGATAGTAATTGTTATGTACTGAAGTTCTCACCCTGGGCCAGCAGGGGGATACTGTAGATAGTTCAGGTCCACATATGCAAATAAGGGATCAAAAGTGACGTTCAGTGATTGGATAATTACAGAAGGGTGTTACAGTTACGTTGTACTGGAGCTCTATATAAGCAGGCTGGATGAACCCTTCAGTTCTGGCCTGTGAATAAACAAGAGCTGTTTGAAGAATCGCTGTGTCGTCTGATATGTTCACCCACAACTTAACAGTAATAAAGTGGGGTATCAAATCCAAACTCTTCTTCTTCTTCTCTATGATTCTATGATTCTTCCTCCTCCTCCTCCTCTTCCTCCTTGCCCACTCTCCAGAAGCCACTATGAGCTGCGCAAGGGAGGAGGCTGGCAGCAGCGGCCATGGAGAGGCAATGGGATTCTCCCTCACAGCTGCCACTGCCTGCTCATCCTCCTCCCTAAACTTGGCAGCAGTGGTGCTGGAGGCAGGGGCAGAGCAAGGTGGATGCAGTGGGGGCAGTCCGCCCTGGGTTTCATCACCCAGGGGGGTGATGTTCGGCGCGCCATCGACCCACGACTCTCGCCTACCCCAAGCCATCGGGGGAAGAGGGCAAGTTGTGCTGCTTTGCCAGTGGTCTTCCCCCCTTCC